>NC_030822.1:41733400-42034048 GCF_001704415.2 Capra hircus | reverse complement strand
TTATATAAACCTACAGTTGGGCATTCTCATCTAACACAGAGCCTATTTTATAACAAAGTGTGGGATGTCTCATGTAACTGATTGAATGCTATACTGAAAATGAAAAACAGACTGGTTATATGAGTACAGAATGGTTATAAGAGTATGGGCTGTTCATCCATGGATGCCTGACTGCGAGCTGTGGCTGCTGCCACTGCCCAGCATCTGAGACAGTATCAAACCGGTAGCTCATCACCAGCCTAGAAAAAGACCAAAATTTAAAAGCTGAAGTACTCTTTCTACTGAATGTATATAGCATTCACACCATCGTTAAGCTGAAAAATCATAGGTTGAACTATTGCACAAGGGTAAAAAAGTAGTTTAGCAAATCACGTATCAAATTCCATGACAGCAAATACATTGAGGAAGAGTGGGTGGATTGGGATGAAATTCCATTAGTCAAACCATGGCTGAACCACAATCACAGGCTAGCTATGGATACCACAACACAAAAACAGCAAAAAAAATTCAGTGAGAATCAACTGGAGTGTGAAATGTACAAGAAAGAGTCTTAGACATTGTATTATTACTTGTGAATTGGGTGCTGTAGCTCCTTCCTATCAGTAAGACTTAAATGGTAAAGAATCTGCCTGCAATGCAGAAGACCTGGGTTCGATGCCTGCATCAAGAAGATCCCCTGGAGAAGGGAATGGCTACCCACACCAGTAGTCTTTCCTGGAGAACTTCATGGACAGAGGAGCCTGGTGGACTATAGTTCACGGGGTGGCAAAGAGTAGGACACGACTGAGCAACTAACACTTACACACACATTCAGACATATACTTTTTTCCCAGAGAGCTGATTGTTAAATATTTATCAGTGCACTTCTTTTAAAACTCTGAACCTGATTAGATTCTGGATTAATACATATCACCCACTCCCTACCAACTGACAGAATTTGCTCCTCCTCCAAATTCCTGAAGCTCCTTCTGTTTCTATTCACTTGGCAAATTCAACCCCTATATTGACTTCTCAATTTAAAATGTTTTAAATTTATGCCCCGTCTTGTTTTAGGACAAAGGTCAGTCTCAGAAGCTTTCTCCATGCCTTTTAAAGGTGCCAGCAAGGAGTCAGGTGCCCAAAAATGTCTCCATTCAGTTGGTCGGTAGTTCGACGTAAGGTTCATGGGGTCTGATCTCTGCATTAGACACTCTGCCAACCCAGGAGTTTCAAGATGTAAGAACAACCCATCTGTCCTCAAGGATCTCAGAGCTTTGTAATGATGACGATGCTGGTGATGTGATGACTGTCAGGGTTTGCTAAGTACCAAATATGTGCCAGAAGCTATGCCAAGGATTTTGAATACAACATCTAGACACACCAATGTCTGTGAACTTGTGGCAGACCATCCAGAGAAGATACCTAAAGGTTATGGTACCTTGGCCATCTCAGGAGCCCACTCTGTCCTGGCTTAGTAATGTCTAGTGCATACATGAGTGTGCAAATGAATGACTGAATGGCCTAGTGTTAGCATCTAGTGATCCATCCTTTCTGCTGCTTCTCTTCTCCTCTCAGTTTACCTAACTTTCCTTCCTTCCTTCCCTTCATGTCGAATGCACAGGGCTTGAGACTCCTTTATTGCCCTTCTCTGCTCATCTTCCGCCCACTGTTCTCCAAGTTTCCTAATTTCTCTTATAGAAAGCTACTGGAACCATGGAAGAGGGTTGTCTAAGGAGGGCCCCATAGGCTGGTGGCAAGCCCAATCCCAGGTGTGAAGACTTCTCCCAGGAGGAGGGAGTCTTGGAGCAGACTCGTGAATGAGAGAGTCTGTAAATCTCTCATTTACATGAAATGGGCCTCGGCAGTCACTCCCGGGGTCTCCTCCCCCTTCTCCTGCCCTCTCACTACAGGAGTTTCTGGGCACACACCTAGACAGACACAGTCCTGCTCCCTGGAAACCGAAAACCAGTTTCCTCACATCTCAGCTGGAAAGCCTGATGGTAATTTACTTCTCCTCTTTGGGCATTCACCTTTTCTCAAGAGAGTAAGAGTGAGTAGCACAGCAGCTATATTTGGCCTTTGTACCTGAACACATAACCTAAATTCACCCACAGACGCTTCCTTCTAATCTGTCCATTGCACTTGATAACCCATATGATACATGGATAAAACTTGCTTTTTAAAAATACGTCTGTGGGGGTAGAAAGCATTTCTAAAGCAGATGAAGCCCATCTCTGCTCCCTTCAACAGAAAAGGTTGAATATAATGTAACCTTTGCTTGCACAAAGGCAAGGCCATCTCTACTGCTTGTAATTGTTGATTTGGGCTAAAATAACCATGTGTACACATTGACGGTTTGATTTTTCTATTTTAGAAAGGGATTTAAACAAGATAATGCAGACTGGTCAGACTTCAACAGACAGGGAAAGAAAAGGTGGGAAAAAAAGAAAAAGAACGGGCCCCACAGAGGGCAATATATCTCCTCTCACATCTCATAACAATAAATTGTTGACTAATTTCATTATCTCACTCAACTTATCTGCTTCAGCTTGGTTAGCTAATATAGCTAGGAGTTATAAATAATATTCCATACAAATGACTCACTTAATAATAATGATCATTTTTCACTTTTCTTTTTTTCTACTTATCAATTTTTAGTTTGATTCATACTTCATTTCTGATCCTAATTTTATTTTCTTGCTATGCTTTTGCTAGTTATTTTTTTTCCCCCTAAATTCTAAATTCATTAAAATAAGAATTCAAAGATTTTTAAAAAAAAGAGTCTAAGTAAAGCATACTTATTCCCTTATATCATATTTCTTTTTCTAACCTTTTGCCCTGACCTCCAAATACTAATTTCTTCTCAATTACACAGCAGCCCCCTGGTCCAAGCTTTGACCTCTCACCTGGACCATTGAAAGAGTCTCCTAATTTATCTGCCTGCTCCTTTACTGCCTAGCTCCATCAGCCACACAGTGGTCAAGTGACCCTGTGGCAAGGCTCTGACCCAGTGGTCAGAGCTTAAGCTCAGGCTCTGGAGGCTCGAGGCAACCTATTTATATATAGACTCTTTCACCAATATTCTGTGTGACCCCAGGCTAACTGCTTAACATCTCTAGGCCTTGGTTTCCTCAACTGGAAAATGGGCACAATAAAGTACCCATGTAATATGAATGTTCTCAGTATTAAATAAGATTATACACGGTAATATTACTTGGACAGTACTAGGCACATACATTGGCTTGAAAAAAAAATCTCTAAAATGTATGTCAGATAGCTTAAAATCCAAGTACTTTTGAATCTGAATCTGCCTCAACCATGGGAAATTTCCCCTTTATTCATCAAGCTCCACTCATACAGTGGCCTTTTTTTTTTAACTAAAAATAGTTGGCTCTTTTAAATTGGCTATTGATGGTATAATAAAATAAAATTTTAAGTGGTGACTAATTTAAACATTTTAAATAGTTCATTGAAGGATAATCTACAACACAATATGTTCAGCCAAAAGTCAAAATAACACCTTTTTTTTTTTTCCTAAGAAAGAAGAAATACAGGCATGATCAAAATTATGACCAACAATTTGGGTTCATTTGGACACTTATCAATGACTTTGTAGGCATATTGACAGGCATGATGTTCAAATATCAGTCAGGTCCACTTGACTTTTGAAATAATGGTAAGATTTTAAAAAAGAAGCTATATATTTCAGAATTAATGTCTAAAATTAAAGAAAAATATCCACCAAATATCACAACAGATCTTTAATGAATAAGTTTTTCTAACATTACAATTGTTATTTTAGGGAACACTTTTTTCTTCGAACATTTAATTAAATGTTCAATGACACGATGGCCTCTGACGGTTTGTCAGACCCACTAAGCTCTTTCACACTTCATGGCCTTTGCACAAGCTGTTCCCTCTGCCTGGTTTCGTTACTTGATTATACTGGGCTAATGACCCATCCTTCAGCACTCAGCTTAAATGTCACTTCCTAAACTGACTGAGGCCCTGAACAACCACCCAGGCTAACTTTAATTGTCAATATCCTTCTCTTGCCTTTATAGCACTTAATACAATTTGGAATTAGGTATTTGAAGGCTAAGCACCAAAGAACTGAAGCTTTCAAACTGTGGTGCTGGAGAAGACATTTGAGATTCCTGTGGACTGCAAGAAGATCAAATCAGTCAATCCTAAAGGAAATGAACCCTGAATATTCACTGGAAGCTGCAATACTTCAGCCATCTGATGCAAAGAGCCAACTCATTGGAAAAGACCCTGATGTTGGGAAAGATTGAAGGCAAAAGGAGAAGAGGGGTGGCAGAGGATGAGATGGTCAGATAGCTCAGTGGACATGAATTTGAGCAAACTCCCAGAATTAGTGGAGGACAGAGAGCCTGGCATGCTGTAGTTCATGAGGTCACCAAGAACTGGATGTGACTTAGTGCGTGAACAACAACTAGAACCAACAACTTGTTGGTTTACTAGTTTAATACCAATCTCCCCTACTTGGGTGTGAACACCATGAAGCCAGGGACTATATTGATTCTGTTCAACCCTGTATCTCCCACATCCAGCACATGCTAGGTACTCAAGAGTCATCTATTAGTGAAGGGGAAATAACAGCTGAATTAACAAACTTGGAAGATGAGTCTGGTCCTTTATGGAATCTCCTTTGCCTTTTTCTCCTCCTAGGTTACATAAAACCTGCCCTTGGCCACAGATCTTTTTGGCTTTGCTTGGTAATGAAATGAGAATCCTTCATTTATCAAAATCCTTATTCCAATAAGTATCTCTTAACTTCATCCACATACTCAGCTTTATGTACTGGACTCTCTTTGCTGAACAAAAGAAATAGAAAACCTGAAATCTCCCTCCACTCCCACCCCTACAAGGATATTAGACATACATAATGACACAGAAGATAGTTAGATAATATGACAAGGCTGTGGATAGTTATTTGCCAAAAAGAATGACATGATCAAGGAATACATTAAGATGAGAGCAGAGAGAAATCACTCAGAGATAATCCCAGACAGAAACTTTGGGTGGATCCTCAAGGTGAATGAAAGGTGAAGAGGAAAAGGGTATTCTCTGCATGAGAAACTTGGAGATGGGCAGAGGTAATGAGGTCAAGGGATGGAGGTGGGGAGAGGAGGAGGCTGACCTGGGGACTCAAGCTGGGGAGTCCAGTTGGAGGGGTTGAGGGGTAGGGGGAAGCCTTGAGGAATCCAATGAAGAGGGGGTGTGAAAATCCTCATTCTTTTTGACGCCCAATGTCACATTCATCTTGTCAGCCAGCATGCTGCCTGGTGTTCCACCAGAAGTTTACATTCAGTGGCGTTTGATGAACTAATTATGAACGTGAAAGTAGCTCAGTTGTGTCTGACTCTTTGTGACCCATGGACTATACAGTCCATGGAATTCTCCAGGCCAGAATACTGGAGTGGTAGGCCTTTCTTTTCTCCAGGGATCTTCCCAACCTAGGGACCAAACCCAGGTCTCCTGGATTGCAGGTGGATTCTTTACCAGCTGAGCCACAAGGGAAGCCCAAGAATACTGGAGTGAGTAGCCTATCCCTTCTCCAGCGGATCTTCCCAACCCAGAAATTGAACCAGGGTCTCTTGCATTGCAGGTGGATTCTTTACCAACTGAGCTATCAGGGAAGCCCAATTATATTGGATTAAAAACTAATTATATTGGTAAAAATTATAAACATGAAGAGACTCATATCAGAGAAACTGTTTGGGAAAATTTTGCTCCATCCACACATTTCTAAAAGAAGCCCCTAATGAATTCTCAGGAGAACATCACTAAATTTTCACATACCAGTTACATAAACTGTTTCAAAATATCAGTTCAGTCACTCAGTTGTGTCCAACTCTCCTGGAGCTTGCTTAAACTCATGGCCATCGAGTTGGTGATGCCATCTGACCGTTATACACCATAAAGTCGTGTTAGGAAGCCAATAATATCATGACTGAACATCTAATGAGGACAATACTAGGGGGGGAGGTGGAGGTGTCTTGGAATTACACGACTATCTTACTGAAGAATATAGTTTAGTAAATCACAAATAATATGCTATAGACAGGGGAAATTTTCAAAAATGAATAATACGAGCTATTATACAAAGATAGAACTTGCACTACATGGGGAAATTTATTAGGATTGTTCAACACTTTGATAAGAAAAATCTATTTTTAAATCTAAGAATTATTTTGGTGGATTCTGAGAGGGCCATCATTAATGTTCAACACTAACTCTTTATAAGAAAGCTTTGATTTAGGAAGAGGGGATATTTTCCTTCAGATAAAAATGATTACAGGTTAAAAGCTGAATATCAATATCATTTTTAGTGTGGAGAGCCTCGATTAGAGCTGTCTGTTTTCTGTAATGATGGAAATATTCCTGCACTGTCCGGTGTAGTAGCAACTAGTCACATGTGGCATATTGTACACATAAACGTGGCTAATGTGACTGAGAAACCAAATTTTTAAGTTTACTTAATTTTTAGTTTATTTGAATTGAAATATAGCCATCAGTGACTAGCAGCTAACCATAATGGATAGCGCAGTCCCAAGGGCTTTACTTTGCAAACATAGTCAGAGGTCTAAGATTCTCCTCTCAGTATTTCTATTAGAAGTCATAGTAGAAAAGATTATAAGACAAGATGAATAAGAAATAGAGAATAAATACAGGAAAGGCAGAAATAAAAATACTACTTTTTTTTGGTGTCTGGGCCACCAGGGAAGTCTAATAGTATAAACAGAGAATGCAAAAACAACCAAATACATACCGGTGATATAAAGCTAGAAAAGGCAATGAAAAATGATGATTCCCAATACTGAAAAAAAAAAAAAACCAACTTGAGAATCTAGATGAATCTAGATGAATAGCATATCATGGTGAAGTAGAAATTATTGATATCAAACTATAATGGGAATTAACATAAAGAAATACTTAAAGTTAGAGCCACTACTCTTGATTTAGAGTAATATCACTAACATTAGTCAATAAAGCAAAAATAGATTAGCATAAGAACAATTAAATTCCTGCTAGAGTGCTCTGCTGCTGCTAAGTCGCTTCAGTCGTGTCCGACTCTGTGCGACCCCAGAGACGGCAGCCCACGAGCCTCCCCCGTCCCTGGGATTCTCCAGGCAAGAACACTGGAGTGGGTTGCCATTTCCTTCTCTAATGCATGAAAGTGAAAAGTGAAAGTGAAGTCGCTCATTCGTGTCCAACTCCTAGCGACCCCATGGACTGCAGCCCACCAGGCTCCTCCGTCCATGGGAGTTTCCAGGCAAGAGTACTGGAGTGGGGTGCCATTGCCTTCTGCTCTAGTATATGATTAATCACTAGCAAAATTTATAAGTAAAACTAAATACACAATAATACCAAAGAAGATTGGAGGAGGATGTAACAATCAAATTTAAGGATATATTATAAAGTAATCTTTATCAAAACTGAATTTTGTTGGATCAAAGCCAGGATAAAGATTCCAATAAAATAGTGATCCCAGGGGTGAATTTAAGCACCTATAAGTCCTTAAAATACAGCAAGCAAACAAACAAACAAAAACTAAGAATCACAATAAGTGGATGAGAGAATCACCATCTAATAAATGCTGGTGGAAGAATCTGGTATCAGAAGAAAAGTAGATTAAATCTTAACTTACCAAATATGAGAATACTTTCCAAATTGGTCAATGAACTAATTAAACTCAGACAGCACTTAATCAAAAAGTATATTTACCCCAGTTATAGCAGAGAGATAACTTCATGACTACTGAATAAATAGTATTATTAATATAAGGCAGAAAGAAGGTAGACTCAAATATTTTAAAATCTATTTAAAGTCTCCTTTAAAATTCTCAACAAAATATCAGCAAATCAAATCCAACAACACATAAAAAAGATCATACACCATGACCAAGTGAGATTCATCCCAAGTTCACAAGGATGGTTCAACATATGCAAATCAATCCACGTGACACACCACATCAACAAAAGACGAAACTATATGCACATCTCGATAGATGCAGGAAAAAAACACTTGACAAAATTCAACATCCATTCATGATGGAAACTTATCAAAGTGGGCATAAAGGGAACATATTTTAACATAATAATAGTTATTTATGACAAACTCACATTCAGTGGTGAAAACCTGAAAGCTTTCCCACTAAAATCTGGAACAAGAAAAGGATGCCCATTGTCATCTTTTTTTCAACGTAGTTTTGGAAGTCCTAGCCACAGCAATCAGATAAGAAAAAGAAATAAATACAAGGTATCCAAATTGGAAGGGAAGATGTAAAATTGTCATTATATGCAGATGAGAAAACACTATATATAGAAAACCCTAAAGACACAAAGGTCCATCTAGTCAAGGCTATGGTTTTTCCTGTGGTCATGTATGGATGCAAGAGTTGGACTGTGAAGAAAGCCGAGCGCCGAAGAATTGATGCTTTTGAACTGTGGTGTTGGAGAAGACTCTTGAGAGTCCCTTGGACTGCAGGGAGATCCAACCAGTCCATTCTGAAGGAGATCAGTTCCGGGTGTTCTTTGGAAGGAATGATGCTAAAGCTGCAACTCCAGTACTTCACCTCGTGCGAAGAGTTGACTCATTGGAAAAGACTCTGATGCTGGGAGGGATTGGGGGCAGGAGGAGAAGGGGGCAACCGAGGATGAGATGGCTGGATGGCATCACCGACTTGATGGACGTGAGTCTGAGTGAACTCCGGGAGTTGGTGATGGACAGGGAGGCCTGGCGTGCTGCGATTCATGGGGTCACAAAGTCGGACATGACTGAGCAACTGAACTGAACTGAACTGAAAGACACCAAACAAAAACTACTGGAACTGAGAAATGAATTCAGTAAGGTAGCAGAATACAGGGTTAAGATACAAAAATCAGTTGCATTCCTTTACACCAACAATGAAGTAGCAGAAAGGAAATGTAAAAAAGCCAATACCCCGTAAAACTGTACTCCCCAAAATAAAATACTTAGGAATACATCTGACCAAGAAGGTGAAAGATTTTGACTCTGAGAACTATAAAATATTAATAAAGGAAACTGAAGAAGATTCAAAGAAATGGAAAGGTATTTCATGCTCTTGGATTGAAGAATTAACATTGTTAAAATGGATACAACCAGTCCACACTACCCAAAATTATCCGCAGATTTAATGCAATTCTTATAAAATTACCCATGATATTCTTCACAGAACTAGAAAAAATTATCCTGAAATTCATATGGAATAATAAAAGACCTGGAATCAACAAAACAATCCACCCAAAAAATAAAGCAAAGAGGCATAAGTCTCCCAAGACTTCATACAATACTGCAAAACTAGTATTTTAGCTCAATTTTGATACTACAGTAATCAAAACAGTGTGGTACTGGCACAAAAGCAGACAAATGGATTCATGGGACAGAATAGAGAGCCCAGAAATAAACTCACATGCCTATGGTTAATTAATCTCCAACAAAGCAGGCACGAAGATACAAAGGGGAAAAGACAGTCTCTTCAGTAAGCGGTATTAAGAAAGTTGGATCATCTCACCATACACAAAAATAAACTCAAAATGGCTTAAATATTTAACATTAGACATGACACCATAAAACTAGTAGAAGAGAACATGAGCAAAACATTCTCTGACATAAATCATATCAACATTTTCTTAGTCTCCCAAGGCAATAGAAATAAGAACAGAAATAAACAAATGGGGTCTAATCAAACATACAAGCTTTTTCACAGCAAAGGAAACCATGAAACATGAAAAGATAACCTACAGAATGGGAGAAAATATTTGCAAATGATGTGACTGAGAAGAGCTTAATTTTCAAAATATACAAACAGCTCATAAAACTCAACAACAACAACCAAAGCAAACAACCCTATCCAAAAATCGGCAAAAGACCTAAATCGATATTTCTCCAAAGACGACATACAAATGGCCAAGAAGCACATGAAAAGTTGCTCAACGTCACTAATAATTAGAGAAATGCAAATCAAAACTACAATGCGGTACCCTCTAACACCAGTCAGAAAGGCCATCATTTAAAAAAATCTGTAAATAATAAATGCTGGACAGGATGTGGAGGAAAAGGAATCCTCCTACACTGTTGGTGGGAATGTGAGTTGAGGCAGCCACCGTGGAAAACAGTATGGAGCTTCCTAAGAGAACTAAAAACAGAATTACTATATGATCCACTAGGCCCACATCTGGGCGTATACCCAGACAGGAGTCTAGTTCAGAAAGATACATGCACCCCTCTGTTCACAGCAGCACTATTCACAGTAGCCAAGACATGGAGACAAGCTAAATGTCCACCAAGGGAAGACTGGATAAAGAAGACACGGCACACATACGCAATGCAATACTGCTCAGCCTCGGAAAAGAAAAGAATGCCATCTGCCGCAACACGGATGCAGCTAGACACGGTCACACTATCAACACAGATGCAACTAGACACAGTCATACTATGTGAAGAAAGTCAAGAAGAGAAAGACAACTGCCATGTGACGTTCCATATATGTGGAATCTAAGATACGACGCAAACGAACCTCTCCGTGAAACAGAAGCAGAATCGCAGACGTGGAGAACAAACTGGAGGTTGCCAAAGGGGAGAAGGTTGGGGAGGGATGAAGCAGAAGGATGGGGTTAGCAGATGTAAGCTTTTATACATAGAATGGATAAACAACAAGGTCCTACTGTAAAGCACAGAGAACTATATTCAATATTCTATGACAAACCATAATAGAAATAATATTTTACAAAGGAATATATATGTATAAGTGAATCATTTCACGGTATAGCAGTAATGAACACAACACTGTAAATCAACTATACTTCAATTTAAAAAATAAAAAAGTCTCCTTAATAAAAACTAACAAAACAAATATAAAAGGAGCAAAAGAAAGTTTTAAATTATGATAGATAGAAGATATTTATGATCCAAAATAGGAATGAACTCTTATATTATGATAAAAACACACTGTCATCAGTAATGACACCCTATTTGACAAACGGCTAATGAGGGAAAGGGAAAAGAGAGAAGGAACATTAAAAAGTGGTATCCTGTGCCAGCCTCTTATATACACATTATGCTCCCTGGAAATGTACCCAATAAACCAACGCGGAGAAAATGTTCCACCTCAGTAATAACTTAAGAAACATGAATCAGAATAACTGTATACCTACTAACAAAAGCACAAGAAACAATGATAGAACAATATTGGCAGAGATGTCGGGGTCAAGCGTGCTCAGCCATCCCTGGGAGCACTGTGAGTGCTCCAGCGTCTCTGCAGCCTGCCTGTTGCTATGGAACAAGAGCTATAAAACCTCTGATCCTTAATTCTTCTTTGAGCTATACTCCCAAGGGAATACTCAAAAGGAAAAGAGAGACAGAAAGGAAGCAATGCGAACAAAGTTTCTAACAGCATATTACTAAGAAGCAAAATCAAACCGGTTTAAACGTTCAGTCACAAGAACAGGTTAAGTAAATTCAGTATAGCAACCCAACAGGATTCCATGAAGTTATTAAAAACTACAGTGATCACATAAGTAGATCTATGGATAGAAATGTAAACATGGAACAATTTTGAAGTTAGAAAAAAAAAAAAAAGTGTAAGAATCCTAAATGGAAGCAAGCATACTCCCGAACATTTCAAATCATACACAGAAGATGATGACTGTGAATGGAAGCCCTTACCTGACTGGGACACTTGCTCTCTAAATGCAGGGAGAAGTGAAATTAAGGCAGCAGCATCTGGCTGGCACAACCATCTACTAAGGCTTTGAATTCCATCAACAGGTCTTGAACTACACAATCCAGAATGTTCCAGGAATGACCCGTTTCCATATTCTAGAGCTTAGACAGTTAAACTCCAAAAGAACATAATCAGAAAAGGCTTGATCGGCCCCAATACTTTTGAAACACATCCTTCTGGTTTGTCCTTTTACTTCATGGATTAAGGATTGGCGTGTACAGATGATAACTGCACAATTTCAGTTGAAGAACTTAAGCCGCTGTTTCCCACCAAAATGCATACCCGACTAAAAGCACTGCACCTAGATGATTGCCAACAAACGCTTAATTTCTAACTGCCCTTGCAATCACCACCAACCTCACTGTAATGCATGGCCTGAGCAGTTAGGCATTAAGAGGCGGGCAGTTGAAACGTGTCTTAGTGGATAGCCTAAGCACATGGGAAGTCCATTTCAACAAAACTAGTCTGAAATTATCACAAAAATAGAAGAAAAAAAAAGGCAAATTAAAAAAAAAATCTATTGTTGGGATTCATCCAGTATTTAGACTCACAGAGAAAGAATTTGATAAATGTAGTCAGACTCACCGCGTTGTACATTCTCTCCAGGAAAGTTCATTCATTCTCACGGCCTAATGTCCACCGTGACCACCCCCACCCTGAACTCCAGTCCCACATCTTTGCCTAGACATCCGAGTAGGGCTGAGATGTTTGTAATCCCTCTGTTACCAGGCTTGAATGCCCTTGTCTGTGCCACGACTTCTTAGTGAACCAGATCCTCAATCTCCTCTCTAGTCGGCCTGCCTCCCTGACCATCCCATGTCAAGCAATCCATAATGGCAAATGCCTGAGTCCATCGAGATGTTACATACAGTCAACTCAGTACTAACTCTCAGAGCTGGTACAGATTGAAAAATACTGCCCCCCCCCAAATGTCCTAAGCAGCTTGATGTGAACAGACAGATGACTGCTGCTTGGGTGACCATCGAGGGAAACAGGAACTGAAGACCTCTGGCAGCTCACTCCTCCCATTCCTTGCTGGGAGCAGTGGGTGGTGAGCTCTGGAGTTCACTGCCTGGATCTGAATGCTGGTTATGACACTTACTAGTTGTGTGACCACAGCAAATCCCTTTCTGCACCTCAGCTTTTTCCAGCTGGGGAGAATGGTGGTTCTTGCCCCCACAAGATTGCTAAGACTATAAAGTAATTTAAGACCTATCTTGTGCTTGTAACAGCGCCTGACACATAGTAGGCACTTGATAAACATTAGCTGCTATTATCATCTTCATTATCCTCTAAGAACAAGTCTTGGGCTCAGGATCAGCGTTCACAGGACAATCCTTACTTCAAGCAGGAACAAAGACAGAGAGAAAAGATCCAGAGAGGAGGGGCAGGAAGCCATCCAGTAGCAAGAGAACAGAACAGAGTCACGTCAGTGGCAGAATGCCAGACGAACAGTCCAGAAACTTCTACGGTTCCAAGCACCCTCCACGGTCCTCCCTCCAGGTCTCCTGTGGTGTCTGCTCAGCCGCTGGCCCACCTGGTCTGCGTCTTCGGAATTCTTGTCCACGTACGTCCTTAATATTATCCCCATCGACTTCAGGTCATTTGAATAAGACTCTTTGCCTCTCTGAAATGAAGATCAACTAGCTGTGGCCTTTGTTTTCTAGAAGAAGATGGGAGGAATCACTGAAGGAGAGTGAATTTATGGCCAAGCTGGGAGGCACCAGGCCTCTGGACTCGCAGCACAGTGCTCTTTCCAGATGAACCCTCCCCTGGCATGTGGCACTGCCTTCCGGCCAGGCTGCTGCTGTTCGAGGTCTGTTTGCCTCAGACACTGAAGGCTTCTCCCGCCTTTCAGGGGTGTGCAGCAGCAATCATGGCCAGGGTTCTTCCTGCCACAGTACAGTGCTCGCCATTTTTAACATAAATAATAGAAACCAAAGGGCATGCATGGGCTTCAGATACTTCTCTGCACGCTCTTCAGGGCTGCCGAGTCTCCTGTTTCCTCGCCTGCTCTGGCTGTGCTGGCTCATTGTTGCTGGAACCCCTGACAGGGAAGGCTGAAAGGGACTAAAAATTTAGCTCTGCAGTCATTTCCTTGAGTCTCTGAAAAGCCCTCCCTCTCGTAATTAGCAGCCTCACTTCCTCTGTGTCCTGCTTTTTCTCCCCTACTGTTGCAAAATCCATTTTCCCCGGCAGTAGAATCTCCCTTTTTGCCCAGCCAAAAGAATTTTTTAACTTCCCTGCTCAAATTTCAACCCAATAATCCTTCTCTAATGCACACCACCTTTTCCCCCCTTTAGACTGTCAAAGGCCCATCATTTCCCCATCTTCTCCTAATTTTTTATTCTTACTTGGACTTTTTGGCTCTCAGCCCTTCAGGACTTTTTCTTTTTTCTGCTTCAAACATTGTCTGCTAATACAGTATTCTTAGGCTCTTTTTCTCTTCATGTTGGGCTGAGATCCAATTCCAAACTGCCTTTGCTTAGTTATAGCTTATTTTTTTTTTTTTTTTTTTTTTTTTAGTCTCTCTACACTACTCAACACCACAAAGGGTGCTAGCTCCTGTCTTCATGTCTTACTTTTCCAAACAAAATGGATAGAATTTGCTTATTCCCTCATCTTTCCTCAACTATAGATCACCCAAAAGTATTCCCTGTTTTGCTATGGCACCGAAAGCAAAGGCAACAAAAGTAAAAAACAAATAAATAAATAAATTGAACTACACCAAGCTTAAAACTTCTGTGCATCAAAGGACAGAATCGACAGAGTGAAAAGGCAGAATGGAAGCAAACATCTGTCAATCATACATCTGATAAAGGGTTAATACCCAAACTATATTAAAAATTCCTACAACTGAACAACAAAAAAAACGAACTACCTGATTAAAAAATGGGCAAACAGCTTGAATAGACATTTCTCCAAAGATACATAAAGGGCCAAGGAGAACATGAAAAGAAGCTCACATCACTAATCAGCAGGGAAACGTATGTCAAAACCACAACGAGGGACTTTCCTGGCAGTCCAGTGGCTAAGGCTTCTTCAGTGCAGGGGTACGAGTTCAATACCTGATTGGGGAGCTAAGATCCCACATGCTTCAGGGCCAAAAAGCAAAACATAAAACAGAAGCTATACTGTAACAAATTCGGTAAAGACTTTAACAATGGTCCACATCCAAAAATCTTTAAAAACACATACACACACACAATGAGATGCCACCTCATACCCCCTAGGATGGCTACTATGAGCAAAACATGTGTTGGGGAGAATGCGGAGATATAGGAATTCTTGTGGTGGGAACATAAACTTGTATAGCCATAATGGAAAATAGTATGGCTGTTCCTCAAGGAATTAGAAATAGATTTACCATAAGACCGAGTAATTCCACCCCTGTGCATATGCCCGAAAGAACTGAAAGCGGGAACTCAAACAGATATATCTATGTTCATAAGAGCATTATTTACAACAGCCAGATGTCTAGGGACAGATGAATGGGTAAGAAAATCTGGTGTATATATATATACGTAATGGAATATCATTTACTCGTAGAAAGGAAATTCTGACACATACCACAACATAGGTAAACTTTGAGAACATTATGCAAAGTAAAATAAGCCAGTCGCAAAAAGACAAATACTGCATGGTTCTACTTATAGGGACAGAAAGTAGAACAGTGGTTTCCAGGGTCTGGGGTAGGGGACGGGTAATAGGGAGTAGCTGTTTAGCGGATATAGAACTTCAGTTCTACCAGATGAAAAAGGGCTCTGGAGATCAGCTGCACAGCAATGTGAATTTACTTAACACCACTGAACTGTGCACTTGAACATGCTTAAGATGGTAAATTTTATGTTCTGTGTTGTTTAGTCATTCAGTCATGTCTGACTCTTTGCGACCCCATGGACTATAGACTGCCAGGCTTCTCTCTCTGTCCATGGGATTTCCCAGGCAAGAGTACTGGACTGGGTTGCCATTTCCTTCTCCAGGGGATCTTCCTGACCCAGAGATCGAACCCAGGCCTCCTGCTACCTAGGAAGCCCATGTTATGTGTATTTTACCACAACAAAAAAAAGAAAAGAAAAAAAAAAACTTCTTGGTCACAGCCTGGTTATTTCACTAATTCATATACTAACTTGAGCAAGTTATTCAATTTCTCCATGGTTCCATTTTTCTCATCTGTAAGTGGGATTAGTTAGTATCTACTCTAGAGGCCATTGTGAGGATTAAGTAAATTTTTATAGGCAAAGTATTTAGAAAACTGCCTGACATAAAGTATTGTTCAGTCAATGTCAGTTGTCACAGCAGTAATAATTTTATTACAGTGTGTGAGCTATTATTCGAAGCACTTCCCTATGTTAGGGAAGTAAGTCTTCAACCTACCCATCTTCCCCTCCAACCTCCACCCCCAATAAAGCTGAAATTTTACAGATGAGGAAACAGAGGCTCAGAAAGGTTAAATGATCTGCCTGGATCACATAGCCAGTGGGTGATGAATAAAGATTAAGTCTGGCTCCAGTGAGGTCCAGTTGCTGAGAAGGAAGCAATCAGCATGCTGATTCCAAACCAAGTTAGAACTGAATCTTCCATTCCAACCAAGAACTAGGCGGTGGGGGGAGGCTGTGGCAGGGATGGCTGAGAAGCTGGGCTTTCCTCCAGGCCAGCAACCCACCAGCTAAAGAATCCCAACTGTCTTGGTCTTCCTCCCACACCCATCCTGCCCCGGGGATGAGACCAGCTGGATCCAACAAAAAAAAATCAAGACAAGAGTGGGAAGTAGTCCCAGAGGTCACCATGGCCTTCCAGCAGATGGAAGAGCAGATACAGAAGGGACTTCTCGGAGGCCTGTGGTCAGGACCTGCCAGAGCGCCCTTGTCAAGCCCACAGTGGGGGGATAAAACCCCACGCCACCCAGAAAGTAGAAGAATTTATCATGGAAAAGGCAGCGAGAAAGCCCCCACACCCCGCCTCAGACCCTCGATGGGCCCATGCTGATGTGCTTGGAGAACTTCTGAAAATGGGGCACGAATGCACTTCCTGGTTTTCCTCCAGACCAAGAGGGCCTGCGTCCAGCAAGAACCTTCCAGTGACTGGCAGTCTAGGGTTTCTTCTTTTAGATAAGTGATTTCTCCTCCCCCTCCAGTCCCCAAGTCTTTTAAAATACCAATGCTGGCCTTGGGTGGTCTCTGTCACTTGCCATTAGAACCTAGAGTCTCCAGCCCAGAGGCAAGGGCACCTACCATCTGGCCAGAGGCACCCCTGCTGCCTCCCCATCCAGTTCTGCTGGCTGCAAGGGCATCCGGCCACCCGAGAGGACTCCGGTCAGGCTGTGAGCAAGGAGGAGGGCTTGGCACCAGAGGGCCCTTGAAGCAAAAGAGATCCAGAAACAGGATTTTGACATTTGGGAAGGTTTTTTTTCCCCCCTTCCAACATTGGGAAGGGCTCTGTAAACACAAACTTAACTTGGGCCCTTCTCTGTGGGAAAAAAGCTTAAATAAATCCTCTCTCAGAGTGAAAAATCCCCCTCTCTTACCAACTGTTTTTTTTTTTTTTTCTTTCAATTGTTTTTTAGAGTAGGCAAGTAATACATATTCACTGTAGAAAACAAATGAGAAACTGCAGACAAGAAAATTAAAATCACCCCAAACCGTACCTCCCTAGTTTTAATCATTGTTAACAGTTTAGGTATATCCCTCCAGACTTTTTTTCAATGTAAATATAAGTGTTTATACACATATAAGCATATACTTTCTGAAAATTTTTAATATACTGTGAAAATCATTCCATGTCAATAATACAGAACTGCATTGTATTTTTGATGATGTTATAGTATATGCAATATACATACACCATGATTTATTGATATCTATTAGATGTATAAGTTTATTTCAAGGTTTTCACAAGTATGAACAATGCTGTTATCCACACAGTGTTCATACCTTTGTCTAATTGTTTCTTATGGATAAACTCCTGAAAGTGGAACCGCTGGACACAGCGGTGGAGGCCACGCAGGAGAACGAGGCGCTGCAGGGCAGGTGCGTGGACCTGCAGGAGAGGGTCCTGGAGACCCTGGGAAGATCGTGGACGGGTTTGAGGGGCCTGTGAACCAGGCAACGGAGGAGGCTCAGAAAGAGAAGGAATCTGCCAAGGTCGAGATCCAGAGGTTCTGAAGGAGAAAGCTCAGCGGACGGCAGACCTGTACTACAAGAAGTCATTCTTCGACCTCTTCAAGCAGTTTGAGAAACAGAAGGTGATCGAAGGCCACCGCACGAATCAAGAGTTGCTGAGGAAGTGCGTTGAGGATTACAAAGCGAGGATCAGGAAGGAGGGCCAGAAGGACCAGGTGCTGAAGGACCAGGGGGAGGAGAAGCTTCAGCAGGCAAACAAGCAGATTGCCCAGGTCTGGAACAAGGCCCAGACGGACGCCCTGGCGCTGCAGGGGGTCCTGAGGAAGGAGCAGATGCGAGCCTACTCGCTGGAGGAGGTGGTTGAGCAGAGGACTACAGGGAATGGTGAGCTGACTATGATCTGTGATGACCTCACTTCCAAGATGGAGAGAGTCTGACTTGGCAGCCCTGACCTGTACTACCTTCCCTTCGTGGGTGTGTATGTTCGCCTATCTGTCTAGCTTTTCCTTGTCTATTGATCTCAATTCGTTTTTAAACTAGGTTGCTTTTGGAAAAGACTGAATAGAGTTTCCCTTAAATCTAAAAAAAAAAAAAAAAGTTATGTCATACACATAAATCTCCCGAATCCAACTGTTTCACTGATATATACAAGTTTCCTTAAGTGAGGGACCTCTGTGCTGTGCTTGTAATCTGAACCAGCACTCAATTTTCTCAAACACAGTTCTCCATCATAAGCAGTTCCAAAAGAAAACTCCTTAAACCCCTTGTCTATGATCTCATAAATGACTAAGTGGCATTTAAAAGATACACAATTTTATTTTGACTTTAGTAATCCACTAAACGACTGAGTGGCTAAGCACAGCACAGCACAATCCGCTAAACAGAGACCCACATGACAGGGGTACCAGGATACTTGCCACACAAAATATATCTGTACAAAATTAGACTTAACTACCCACCACCTGACACCCCCAGCCTCTGCCCCTCCGTCCCTCTGTTCCTTCTCCCTTCTCCTCCATCCCTCCTTCCATCTATCCCATCCATCCACCCATCCACCCTTCTTCCTCTATCTTTCTTTGCAAATCACTCCCCTTCTTTCTTTTTCATCCCTGCCCTACTCTTCCTTATCGCCTCTTCTTTCCTGAAGCATTTGGGACCCTGTTATCAGAGCAGACAGTACTGGAGTTGCGCGAAGTTTCCAGCTGCACTGAGAGCTGGAGAAGCTGTCTGTGAAATCCTCAGTCTTTGGTATTCATTATTTAAGTTCTGTGGAAATGGGTTCGCTTTGAAGTCTACTGACTCATCCTCCTCCTTAACTTCTTATTTCCTGTAAATGATCCATTAGTTTTTGGCAAGGTCCATGTCACACAGCATTCCCATCAGAAGGGGCTGTTCCGCAACCCTGGGCAGTGTGAACACTGCCTGAGCAGTGGAACTGGAAACATGATGGGGCCGTGTAGACGCTGCTTTCTTAAAAGCTGCTTCAACCAGCCCTAACACCACCTCGAATTAATAATGTGAAACACATGCTCCATCTGCCTGCTAAAGGGTGACAAAGCCATTTATGTTCATAATGGCCAAAATTATTCTACAGATGAAAAGTTTTCTAAAGCAGCTCACATAGGCTAGTCAATCAGTTCCACCAAGGGGGAAAATTCCCCCTCAATCATCCCACTTGAGACCTCTTTGCCAAAACAGCCAGTTCACTGTGGCATTAAGATGTTGAAAGGGGGAAACAAATGGAGATTATAAACAGTTCTCATAAGTTTTCAAACTTTCTGCCCCTGGTAAGGCATGCATAGATTAGCGCCAACAGCTTAGTGGGAAAGGTCATGTGCCTTTTCACAAAGATCCAGGGAGCCACGCAGGACTCTTATGGACTTCAGAAACTAAACAAATCAAGTTACAAGGGGGAGGCGGGGGAAGCAGTTCTTTAAGAAAAAAATCAAATTGGGCTGGAAAAGTACTATTATCAGCAAAAACGCTAAATCTTTCCCCCTCCCCCCACCCCCACACTCCCTGCTCCCCACACCCAGCTGGTGGGAGCAGAAAGATATTCCTTTGATAGCAGAGCAAATAAAAGTTTGAATTACTGACTGCTCACGTTAATGCTGGATTTTACTACCACCATATTTCAAAATGAAATTATTCTAACATCTATGCCTCAAATTAAGATCTGTGATAATATATATTACAGTTCAGAAAATGTCTTAGGTTCAGATGATGTAAAGGCTGATTCCCCTGGAGAGTAAACACTGGCCATTGTTTCTCAAGGGCTAAAACTCTCCTCATGCCTCCAAATAAATGTAAGTATAGATGACATCAGGGAGTGCTGCCTGGTTATCAAAGCACATCTGGGGTGGGGGTGGGGAGGGCAAGATAATGCCACTTAATAGTCAAAGTGGTGGAAACGTCTTAAATGCAGGGTTGTCAAAAGAGGGCTTTCTCCTATAATTTACAGATATGAAAGCCCTATGAGAAAGTTTAGCACACAACACATGAAACTTAACTCTCTCCACTCCACCATGTTGGAATCCTGGTTTCAAGTTCTCCACACCATCTTTACTCCTACAGGCCCTACAATGTCTTTTGGCGGGGGTGGGGTGGGTATTCATAGATATCCAGGGCCCAAACGCCCATCTGTGTAAGTACAGTTGGCAGCTCACTTGTCAGACATACTCTCCCCAAGTTCTGGAGTCCTCGGTGCTCTCTACTGGCCTCCGCACATCACTCATCAAGGTGGTGGGGGAGGGGCACGTGGGGGAAAAGCAAAGAGCTAAGCCTGCCCACCAGTGCCCAGGTGGGCTCTGCAGCAGCCTTACATTCTAAAAAGAGCACAGCCCTTCATTCTATGGCATTAGGTCCTCTGACACAGCGGTAGAACGTCTTCTCCCCTCAGCAGCTCCATGAAGCAAAACTTCACCAACTTCCACCAGGCACACTAACGAGAGGTTTGTTGTGAACAGGCAGCAAGGGTCAGCCACACCTTACACTTCTCTCTTGCCCCAGAGATGGGGTCACTGGCCAAACGACGCTAAGCAAATAATTCTTCATGAGAAAAAAATGTATATTTCCACTTTTAAAATTACATTTCACAATTCCTCTCACTTCTTATGAAAACAAGATCAAATGTTTGTAAGGACTCACTTGAATATATTTTCACTTTCCAAGTGCAAAGTAGAGGACAAAAAAAAAAAGAAAGAAATTCTCAGCAGCCACAAGACAAGAACGCCTTTCTCCTTCCCTGCCAAATCCAAGCATTATGCACATAGAATGAACATGATGCAATAAAAACATCTCCAAATGCTTTCTGATACATTCTCTCATTTAATCTTGCGACTCCTTAATGCTCACATTTTAATTGCAGTTTTAGAGCCTTAAATTCCTCCAAAGGTGCTAAAATACGAAAGAATGTGAAGCATGATTTCATACGAACTAGAAGCAAGAGAAGAGTTTCAGGCCTCTTAAAATAAAAATCTATCTTCAAACCCCTCAGAGTCTGCATGAAACACAGCAAACTCAGTCTGTTGTCCCAAGGGAAGCAGGCTGCTGTGAAATATAAGTAACTCCTCACTGGCACTGTTAGCTTTTTCGGGTGTTTTAATTTTAAAACCCGAGTGTAATTATCTCTTATTTACTAGAGTCACAACTCTTGCCAAAGGGAATACAAACCACTTTTTTGGGGATGAAGTTGCTGACAAAGGTTTGACAAAGAAAAATAATTAATAGCTCCATGCTGACCCCGGGGTAAGTCTTGGAGCACAGAGAAGTGAACTTGCCAAGGATGAGCCGGGCATGGGAGCGTGACGCCCGGCTAAGGGCATGGCACACACCCGGTCCTGAGAAGCTTGGAGGCTTCTAAAGGGACTTAGGCTATGGGACAAAAGTATGAGAGGTTTTTGCATATCCTCCTTTAGTCATGGTTCTGTGTTGAAACTGCTTTGCGCTCCAGTTACAAACGCTCTCCTGTTTAAGAAAGCTGTGGATAGACAATTAATGCCTTTCAGCTGGGGCTGGAGTGTTCTCCAAGTTTGGTTCTGGGCTCTATGGTTTAGCATGTTCATTCTCAGAAATTCTGGCGAGAGAGCCTTTGGGATAGGGAGCCGCCAGGGCCAGTTTCCTGGAGCCTGTCCGATGGGCACCTCACCTGATCACCGTCACATTTGGGGAGCCAAACAGAAGGTGGGTGCGGGAGGATCATGAGCAGCTGGGTCAAAACCCTTAGGAGGAGGAGTCTGCCTCTTAAAACATGCGAGTTCAGAGATTCCATCTTAACTTTGCTCTTAAACTATAAAAGTCTTCTGAGTGCAAACAGCATTCAATTCTAGCAGATTCCCACCCCCCACCCCCCCCCATATTTTCATTTGTCTACCGTGACTGCTGGGAAGCTTGTAGCCCCAGAACTGTAAGATACTATCATCCTTTTTATCATTATTATTAATGATGGGTTTACTTGCAATACTATATGTTTCTGTCTCCTGCAATAATCCAATCCCATCCCATCCCCTGGAGCACAGACATGTTTCATGATTGGCAGCTATTTTAGATCCTTTTGGGGTGTGCTTGCGTGACTGACAAGACTTCAAGTCTTGAAGCCAGAAAGAATTTGATTTCCAGCCTTGACAAACCACTTAATGTGGCTGACCCTCAGCTGCCTCACCTATGTGACGGAGCTCGTATCTTTGCAGCAGAACGGGTGAGGACTATGCTGCTTTATTTCCCCCTGGATGCCCAAGGGCAGGTACCTGGCGTGGGCACAATGTCCATCCCAGAGCGTAACATGGAGTAGGTACCCAATACGCTAGAGCTACTGTTGTTCTTACGAGTGTTAATAATACCAGCCACAAGGGCAAAATTAAAGAGGTTACTGACCCCAGACAGAAATTTCTAATTCAAATTTCATTATCTTAAATCAACTCAGCTATTTTTTCCCCCTTCTCATAGAATTCAAAAAAAGCCCTGAGATTTTGGCTCCAACTTCTCAGTTATAATCTTGGCTTTAGTAATATCCATTAAGAGTTTCCGATCCAGGGAGAACTATTAACTCTGCAGTGGAAGCAGAAATGCGGATATCTGAATGAAGTGAAGGTCTGCTGGCAGTTGTAACGAGATCATTTGCTCCTGCAAATGTTATTTCTTGGCTATCGGTATCTTTTGTGCGAATTTCTGCAGGCAGAAATCTCTGGGGGAAAAAGACTGTCTGGGGCCCACACGTGTTTTCAGAACAGGCTGGTACATCCTGTCCTTGCTACAGAGCCTGGTACATCAGTAGCAAAACAGACCTCTCTTTGGACACACTTTTTTTTTGTGAATTCTGCAGGACTCAAGGCTGGCTGCTGAAGTCACCACTCAATCTTCCTCTCAGGCTGGGTCGGTGAACTGCTCCCTGGAGCCCCCTGGTGGCCCTTTCCATGTTCACACCATGTACTCACACCTCTCAGGGGCAGGGAGAAAGTGGCTTTAAAAGAGCCACCCAAGGGCTAGTTACTGGCATCCTTCATCCACAGGGACATCCCCACATTTTAAGGATCAAGGAAACATGCTGTGTTAAGGCAGGTACAGACACAGCACCTCTCTTAAATGTCAGTCATTCACTGAACAGCTAGCTCTTAAGCATTTACTGCATGCCAGGCCTCACACCAGGCATGAAGAATACAGAGAGGATTACGACTCAGTTCCTGCTCTCAAGAAGCTTCTGACCCAGAGGGAGAGGTGGACTGATACCTGTACCCAGAAGGACAATACAGAGAGAAATGCCAAGTTTTGAGGGAACCCCGGGGACAGTGTCAGCCTCCCTAGGGAAAGTGGGAAGGACATCAGGGAGGGGGCAAGAGTTAACCTGGATCTCAGAGGCCAAGAATTAGATGGACACAGAAAGGAGGGCAGGCATTCCAGGCAGAAGAATCAATATACATCAAGGGCCAGACTTCTCGGGGGACTGTGGTGAATCTGGAGGGCTCCCAGCAGGCAGAAGAGGCCAGAGAAGTGGGTAGGGCAGGCTGAGAAGGATCTCATAGGCCACACCAAGGACCCTGCTTATCTATCCGTGATTCTCCAAACTGTGCTTGAAAGTTCCCGCAGACATTCGATTCTAATTTCATGGATGCTGAAGCTAAGAGAACTCTGTGGTAGCCATCCACGATCCACTGACTGCAAATTCCTGCGTTCAACTCCAGGGTAACCAGGAGAGAAACATCAAATTCCAATACAGGGACATCCTACAAAATATCTACAAAACATCAATACTCCTGAAAATTGCCATCAAAAACAAGAGAAGTCTGAGAGCCTGTCACACACAACAGGAGCCTAATTCCTTAGAGGAGCCTAATTCCATTTCTGAGTGACAATTAAATGTAATATGCCGGGACCTCCCTGGTGGTCCAGTGGTTAAAACTCTGCACTTCCAATGCAGAGGTCCCAGGTTCGATCCCTGGTCAGGCAACAGGATTCTGCATGCCACGACTAAGACAGCGCAGCCAAGTAAATAAGTATTCTAAAAACTAAAATAACATGCTATCATACTTAAAAAAAATCATAAATGTAATCTGCTATCCTGGATGCAATTTTGCAACAGATAAATGAAGTTCCTAGGTAAAAACTAGGGAATAAAGTACAGAGCCTAGTTAATGATTATGTATCAATCTTGGTTCATTAATGGTAACAAATGTGCCATACTAGTGTAAGATGTTAACAATAGGGGAAACTATATACAAGGCAAATGGGAATTTCTGTACTCCTCAAAATTTTTTATAAGTCTGAAATGTTTCAAAAAAATAAAATTAATTTTTAAAAAGTTCTGTGTTCATACAGATAGCCAAACTACTGTCTGCAATGGGTTGTATAATTAAATATTAATTATACACTTGTATAATAAAATGATAATACATGTTATACATGAGAACTTAGAAGATTAATTCATATTCTAGTAATAAGAGCCAACATTTTATTGAGTACCTATGCTCAGCCAGGCACTCTCTTAAGTAATCACTTCTGATCTCCAAAACAGCCCCATGCACTAAGAACTGCCAACATCCCATTTTACAGGTGAGGAAATGAATTCAGCAATTAGACAACTCATTGGGATTATATAAGTGGCAGAGTCTGGATTTGAACCCAGCTCTGTCTGATGCTAGAGTCCTGATACTTAATGACAATTCTATACTTTACTGCCTCCTGGTATTCAGCTTTATATACTGATATTTCACTGAAAAAAAAATGCATTGATTTTATTATTCTTTTTAATGTTTGAAACCACAGCTATAAATGGGGTGATAAGACGAGAGGGATTTCCAGTCAATGAGGGACTAGGTCAGAGCTGGTGGTTGGTGTTGACACATATGTTCTGACAGTTTCAGTGTGAAGGATGGACTGGTATAGGCTGGGCCCCTGCTGCAGAAATATTCTAGCAACATCTCCAAAAGGAGGAGGAGAGGCAACCAGAGAGAATGAACTTCCCTAAAAGGATAAAGCGAAGGCTCTTGCTTTATACAGGAACCCTTTGTATCCAGCCCCAACCAATCACATCCCGGGCATTGCTGAGCCCCTAACTTGTGCCTGGGCAGGTCTGCCTCCAGGAGCCCCTGTTTGCCGCCTCCACAGACAGAACCTGACGATTAGTAAAGGGAAAATAAGAGCAGTCCAAGCAAGGAGGCAGCTGGCCCAGAGCCCCCCCAGGAGAGAGGCAGGGCCTGAGAAGGGGTGTTAGTGGGGGCAGGGGGAGGGCTGGGGTGCCTCATGGAGGAGGCCTGGGGGCTGGGCCCAGGGCAAGCCCACCTCTCCCTGCAGTCCTTGTGTCTGGGTCACCAGCCAAGGGGATTGGAGCTGAGAGCCCAACCTCTCACCACCAGCTCAGCCGCTTCCCCTGCCCTCCCAGGTCAATGAAAAGCAGGCCTCATTTCACTTCTGTACTTAAGAGGCTGCCATGTGCCACCAGAGGCACATATGGAGTTTGGTACCTCTGGAGGTTGTGGGAAATACCAGAAAGTCTCCTAATCGGTCAGCTCCTCCAGAGTCGTCTTATCTAGCCTGGCATGCCGTAGGCATCAATCAACAGATGGTGAACTAAATGGCAATCTTAAAACACATGCGTCATAGGTCATACTGGAGCAAACTAAACTGGAGTTTGGAATATTTAGTACGAAATCTTTACCACATACTTAGTGGCTTGAAACGACACAAGGTCACTATCTCACAGTTCTGGCCATCGGATGTCCAAACGGGTTCTTCACTGGACTCAAATCAAGATATTGGCAGGGGACTTCCCTGGTGGTCCAGTGCTCAAGAATCTGCCTGTCAATGCTGGGGACGAGGGTCCAATCCCTGGTCCGGGAAGATTTCACATGCCACAGGGCAACGAAGCCCGTGTGTCACAGCTACTGAAGATGACATGCTCTGGAACCTGAGAGCTGCAACTACTGAAGCTCAAGCACCTACAGTCTCTGCCACAGGAGAAGCCCCTGCTCACCACAACTAGAGAAAGCCCACGCACAGCATCAGACACCCAGAGCCGCCAAAAATAGTTAATAATAATAAAAAAGATGTTGGCAGGGTTTCATTCCCCTCTAGAGGCTCTAGTTTTTGTTGTTCAGTTGCCCAGTCATGTCCAACTCAGCAACGCCACAGACTGCAGCAGGCCAGGCCTCCCTGTCCCTAACCATCTCCCAGAGTTTGCCCAAGTTTATGTCCATTGCATCGGTGATGCCATCCAACCATCTCATCCCCTGTCATCCTCTTCTCCTTCTGTCTTCAATCTTCCCCAGCATCACAGCCTTTTCCAGTGAAAAAGCTCTTCGCATCAGGTGACCGAAGTATTGGAGCGTCAGCTTCAGCATCAGTCCTTCCAGTGAGTATTCAAGGTTGATTTCCTTTAAGATTAACTGGTTGGATCTCCTTGCTGTCCAAGAGACTCTCAAGAGTCTTCTCCAGCACCACAGTTCGAAAGCATCAATTCTTGGGCGCTCTGCCTTCTTTACGGTCCAGCTCTCACAACTGTACATGACTACTGGAAAGATCAAAGCCTTGACTATATGGACCTTTGTTGCCAAAGTGATGTCTTTGCTTTTTGACACACTGTCTAGATTTGTTGTAGCTTTCCTGTCAAGAAGCAATCATCTAAGGCTCTAAGGGGAATGTAAAAGGTTCTATTTCCCTGCCTTTTCCAGCTCTGCAGCACCCTGCACTCCTTAGCTCATGGCTGCTCTCCCGTCTTCAAAGTCAGTAACACTGTCTCTCTCTGGCCTTTCTCCATGGTCGTGTCTCCTCTGACTCCCTTCTGCCTTGCTCTTCCTCTTTTAAGGATTATTATGATTACACTGGACCCATCTGGATAATTCAGGACACTCTCCGTATTTTAAGGTCTCACCTTAAAATTAAATTAACAACGTTAATTCCATTCGCAACCTTAATTCTCCTTGGCGCTATAAGGTGACATAGTTGCCAGGCCCAGGGGTTAGGACATGGACATCTGTGGGGTGCCATTATTCAGCCTACCACAAACTTCATAAGGTCAAACTGTAGGAGACCACCAGTGTCTCGCTAAAAGGTAAAAATATTAACACTTATCAACCACCTACTACATACAAGGCATACCACTAAGTAATTTTGCATATATTATCTTATTTAATTGCAGTTAATGTTCAAAGAGAAGCAGTAACTACTACTACTAGTAAACCAGATCATGTTATTCACCTCTAAAATCCTCTGATAGTTTTCCATGTGCTTTAGGGAAAAACTCAGTCTTCTGGCAGCCCCTTGGGATCTAACTTTGGCCCGACTCCCAGCTCCATTTCCCACCAGCTTCCCCTCGACCTCCAAGCTTCAACCATGGGAGCCTTTCGGTTCCTTGAACTTCTGTGGCTGCACCTGCAGACCCCTCTTTCTGGAACATTCATCCCCAAGATCGTCGACCCTCTCTCATTATTCAGATCTCTAGCCTATTCACTGCCACAGCCCCAACTCCTAAAATAGTGCTTAGCACATAGTAGGCACATGATACACATTTATAAATGAACTAATCTGAATTATGCCAGTGAGGAAACGAGACGATAAGGCCAAGTTCACAGAGCTGGTCAGCTGGAATTCCAACTCAGAGCATACTCAACACCCCAGCTTCTCAACGAGCCACCCCCAAGCTCCTCATCAGACACCACTAGGCCAGCTGGGAGGTGCAGGGATGGCAAACACTAGCTCGAGCTCTTGAGCAGTCCCCCGCTCACTGGACGGCACTGAAATAGTGACAGAACCTGCTAACCAGGCACCACGGCCCAGTCAATCAGCGAGCCTAACGGAGGCTGGTCTACACTCTCGGCTGGGAGAGCTATGAAACCAGATCGGGAGGAGACATGGTCACAGCAAACCAAGAATTCCTTATCAGGGGAAAGCAATCCAGATGAACTTTTGGGCTAATCTAGTGGAATTGAGGCCTCCGAAATGAACCTTAAAAAAGAAAAAAGTTCCAATCTGCAAAGGAAATGATTTTTCCATATTCTAACAATCAGAAATATGCTTTTTAAACATCAGAATTTTCATTCCACGTTGCTGTCATTTTGGGGGAATTTAAATAGATGACATGCTTTCCTATGGGTGACAGCAACAGCAGTCCTGGAATGCCATTATTTTAGGCATGACAGGGGAGGCCACTGCATCACGGATTCCCAGAGACTGAAATCCCAAGCAAGCTAACCACATTGAAGAACTCTTTTAAAATTCCTTGCAGGAGCTCTGAAAAACCAAACACATTAGCAGTGAGCCAGCAACCATCAGGAGAGCATTGTAACAATGGCACCACTATAGGAGGACTTTTGTCCCTTCTCATATTCCTTCCTGCCCCAACTGCAGATAAGAGAAATAGGAGGAGGGAATGGAGAGAGCGAAAGGCCACGCCAGGCCCATCACCCACACCCATGCCGGAGTTGTGGGGCAGGCTGGGCCAGGGGGAGTGGAAGAGCATGGAATTGGAAGGGAAGCTGAAGTTTTGATTTCAGACTGGACTAGGCCTTCAAACCTACAGGTGAGTCCTAATTCCTTAAATGTCCTCATAGCTGGACATGCAATCCACCTAAGATGTCACAGAGCATGTTTTAAGGCAGTGCTCAGGCTAGGGAGGGCTCTTTCCTGACTGAATTCCAATGAAAGTCAGCGGATTCAATAAATTTGTTACAAGCTAAAAATCAAATGACCAACAGAATATCATTTTTTGGCTAGCAAGTTTATAAGGTAAAAAAAAAAAACAAAATTATGCCCAGTTTTGATGAGAGAGAAGAGAACTGAGTATCCCCAAATACTTCTGGTATGTCTTAGCCCATTCGGGCCGCTATAACAAAATACCACAGTCTAGGTGGCTTATAAACTACAGAAATTTAATTCTCATGGTCTGGTGGCCCAAGTCCAAAGTCAAGGCACCAGCATGGTCAAGTTCTCTGGTGAAGACTGGTCTTCCTGGTTCATAACTGGCCCCTTCTCCCTATGTCCTTTTACGTGGAAGAGGCTAGAGATCTTTCTGGACCCTCTTTTATAAGGCATTAATCCCACTCATGAGGACTCTACCCTCATGACTTAAGGACCTATCTAAGGCCTCATCTACTACAATACCAGGCATCTGGAGTTCAGCAGATACATTTCAGAACACACACATTCAGACTACAGATGGTTTACAAATCAGAACAAATTTTCTTGGGCAGTGCCTCTCACACTGCAATGTACACAAGTCACACGGACATCTAGTTAAGATGCAGATTCTGATTCAGTAGGTCTGGGGTGAGGCCCAAGAATCTTCCTTTCTCATAAGCTACCCAGTTGAAGCTGCAAGACTTTGGCCACTTGATGTGAAGTGCCAACTCATTGGAAAAGATCTTGATGCTGGGAAAGAGTGAGGGCAGGAAGAGAAGGGGACAACAGAGGATGAGATGGCTGATGGCATCACCGACTCAATGGATGTAAGTTTGAGTAAACTCTAGGAGATGGTGATGGACAGAGAAAGCTGGTGTGCTGCAGTCCATGGGGTCAGAGAGTCCGACATGACTTAGGGACTGAAAAACAGCAACCACAACTTGGTTATACTGATGGTATTGGTACGAGGATCACACCTTGAGAAGTCTAGAGAAAATTTGACCAAGTGTATCAAAAGCCTTAAAATCTTTACTTTTGACTCAGTAATTCTCCACTAATGATATATTCTAGGGACTAATAAGGAATATATATATATACATATATATATATATAAAGATGTAGCCAAAGATGTTTATCAAGTGTTACATCTACAGTGGAAACAACCTAAATATCTGACAACAGGGAAACTTATAAACAAATGATGGTAAAGCCATTGGTGAATAAAATAATACAGTCATATCAAGTTCTTATAAAATGTTTGATGCTGCTGTGAAAAAAATATCTGTGACGTGAGAAACAAAAAGATAAAAATACAAAGATGGGTCAGTTTTGTGTGTCAATTTGGCTAGGCTATAGTACCCAGTTATTGAATCAAAAGCTAGATGTTGCTACGAAGGTATTTCTATAGATAGGATTAACACTAAGTGAAAAAGATTACCCTCTGTAGTGTGGGCAGATCTGATCAGTTCAAGGCCTTACAAACACAAACTGAGATTTCCCATAAGAGAGGAGATTCTGCCTCAAGACTACAGCAGTAATTCTTGCCCGAGTATTCAGCTTGCTGGCCTGCCTTACAGGTTTCAGATCTGCCAATCCTGTAAACATGAACACCAACCCCCTGAGACAAATCTCTTCAAATATATGTGTGTGTGTGTGTGTATCTCTTAGTACAAATACTTATGTGTGTCTGTATGTTATGTGTCTGTATGTGTGTATATGTATATACAATATACAAATACAGATATATTTCCACTGGTTCTGTTTCTCTGGAGAACCCTGACTGATACACACCATGAGTCTAATTCTGTTAAAAACATTTATGTTACAAATTACATTGCAAAAGCTTGAGTCCCATAACTGAATATACAGTATGATTTTTATTTTGTTAAAATATTAGATATACAAATGAGAGAGAAAACATCCAAATACTAGCAATAAAAAGACTATGGTTTATTTTAATGTTTGTCTTGATATTTAATATTTTTTAAAATTTTTATAAGCATGTATTTCTTTTATGATCAGGAAAATCATATTTACAATCTGATTTGCATTGAACCCTGCAATTTCAGTGTCCACTGAGAAGGAGACTACACAATTTTAGGCAATCTGAAGAGGAGAACACCCTTCTTCACCATTTCACCTGCTTCTCGAGTGACAAACTATATTCTCAGCATTTCCTCCAGACCTGTCCCAGCCCTTTTTTCTTGTGTCCCATTTGGCCTCTTGCCCTGTCCTTCATTGTCTCAAATAAAATACCCATTAGATGGGCGAGGCAGTGACTTTCATTATCCTTGTTTCATAAACGAGGAAACTGAGGCTAAGAGGGTTTAAGTGGTTTGTACATAGATACCCAGCTGGTAATTGACATAGCCCAAATTCCCTCCTTTGTAAACTGGAAAGCCAGGCACATGTGAGTGATCCCATATGGACCATGTGAGAACCATGTCAATTACATTCTGAGGTCTCCTCCCCAGCCTGCCACAGCCTTCCTCAGTGACATCAGACAATGGCTCATTAATCTCCAGAAGAGACGTGGATGGCCAGGGTCAGGTGCCAGGACCAAAAGGACTCTGGGTTTGGCCACACGTCCAAGCACCCTGGCCAGGGCTGCTGATGACTCAAGCCCCACAGCTGGAAGTGAGCAGGACCACCCACACTGCCCCAAATGGGGCCAAACTCAGTGCTTTCTTTCCAGTCCCCACCTAGTGATTGGCACAAGGTCCTGGCCATCTGCCATCCCATGCCCATGAGGGCTGGCCCCACCACAGAAGACTTAGGCTACCAAGGCAATTCCAACTGCTGGCAGCATCAAGTTCTTGGACTGGGCTCTAGCATGAAGGGCTTTCCTCCTTCCCCCTCCTGGGCCTGCTGAGACTGAGTGTACTCTTGAATCCCGTTAGGACTGGATCCTTTCCCTGGGACCCCGACACCCACCTTGGCATCCCCAGGGAGCAGGGTCTGCATGTACCATGATCCCTACCACACATGGGGTGATCTTCCCAAATCGTGAGCCCTTCACCTCCAACACGAGAGCCCCAGGATGTCCTGCTGTCACCTGCAACCCCAAGACCTAAAGGTCACCCAGGCTGGAATAACACTTGGTTGTTTGCTGAACAAATGAATAAACAAACTACACACAGGCCATAACTCAGGTCCTGGCCAGCCTCCTATCTAAGCGTTCCCCAGTGATTAAAAAAAAAGTGCTATATTAAATGGTAAGCCAGTTAGATGGCTTCATGGGGTGCAAGTTTATAAGAAATTCTAAAACATCCCTGGAATAAATTGGAAATATGGTACCAGTTAACTCGAGTTTCCATACTGCTTCCTCCATACTGATAAAGCATAATGGGTCCCCCTTTGTCAAAGAAGATGATGCACTTGGTGGGATGGGGAGGAAAGGCACAGTCCTCTTGGAAAGCTACTTTGGATAAAGCTGTTTGCACTGCCCAGTGTGCAAACTGCAAGGTGTAACAAGAGGCCATACCACCAAGCCCGAAACCAGTGAGCTGACAGGATCTTGAGTTCAGCAGGTCCAGGTCTGATGAAATTTAAAAACCAAACTAACCCTAGCCATTAGACCTATTTAGGGGAATAAGTGATGTATCTGAGTAACTGTTAAACTCCCTTTTTAAATATTTTTCAAGATGTTGCTTAGCTCAGAAAATGATGGAAAATAAAAACACTGTCATCCCTTTGTCTTACTGTGAAGACAAACAGCCAACTTCTCCCCATCTGCCCTACATAAATGCTGAACACATACTTCAGTTATTTGGTCTGATATTGATCTGGGTCCCACAGCAGAACCCCTCAGGCCAAATGCCCAGAGCGCTGGCGGGGGAACACAGTGGGGGCTCCGATCAGCTTCTGATCATCAGCTCTCCACCCCGAGGGTTGTGTAGGGTCCCCATGCCCTTAGAGGACTAATCAGGGCACCTGCTCTCCATCCAGGTGACATCAAAGCCACAGACTCCTGCTCACGGCAAAACTGGAAAACCAAGAGGATCCCTCTCCCTGTCTCTCCACACCCTTATCATCAATAGAAGAGGTGGGGGAAGGGGAACGTAAAGGAGGAGGCAGAGTGAAGTAGGGGTTCCACACTGATAGGGGTTCCTCCTTGGAAAGAGGGAGAGAAGAGGAAACGGAGAAAAGTGGACGGGGTCTTAGAGATGGCGCCCGCCTTACTGGCCTCTGTGAGAAGGGAGGAGGCTGCCAAGACACTTGCTGGTGGGGTTGATAGCATGTGCGTTAGCACAAAGATTTAATAGGCAGAGCTAATAGAGCAGGATCGAGAAATGCCTTCTTCATTGTGCCAAGTACAGCACAGAGGAGTTACCATCAGCATCAGAAAATGTATTCGGGTTTCTGGGACTGAGTTAAGGTCCAGCATGGAGACTCAACCACTGAAACACACAATCAGAAAGGTATTAAACTTTGAGATGGAGGGCCAGACCCAGGAGAAAAACAAGCTCCTTCTTATTACCTGCAACAAAGCAGAATATACACATTGATATCCCTTTGGAACTGTGAAGAAAGGCAACAGCTCATGGCTTCATTTTTACTGAGAGCTTATTATGCACCAGGCACTGCTCTATGTGCCTGACATGTATTAATTCATCTCACATCATGAGAAACATACCAGCAGTATCTCCTTTGCAGAAAGAAAGCAAGAGGCACAATAAGGTTAAATCATTTTCAATTTTCCAGAAGTGCCACTGAGAATAAGCAACAGCAATCCTGTAGAAGATTCTGTGACCAAGGGGGAAAAGAGGAAGTTAATTACACAGTATCCATCAAATTAGCTGGGGACTTCCCTGGTGGTCTAGTGGTTAAGACTCTGCCTTCCAAAGCCATGGATGAGGGTTCAATTCCTGGTTGGGGAACTAAGATCCCATACGCCTCAGGCAACTAAGACCATGTGTCACAACTAGAGAGAAGCCTGTGTGCCACCACTAAGAGTTGATGACAAAAATTAAAGAAAAGTGTTTCTTAGGTAACACCCCCCGAGCCCTTACCACTTGTTGCTCTAAATCCCCTCTCTGGCACAGCTGGGCTGGACCAGTGGATGAGATGTTTATCCCCTGGCTCCCTCCCTGCCAGGCCATGGTTTGCTCTTCAACAGCTACAGCTTTCTTCCCAGCTGCTGGTCAGTGCCCCGTCCCTTGCCCCTTAAAGGCTCACAGGTAGGATCTGTTCCCAGCTGCTGTCGGCCCTGGGGTGCCTTGCCATCCTTGGTTTCCTTCAACTCCACCCACATCACTTGGGTGGAGTGATGAAGGTCCCTTCATCACTCTCTCTGATTACCTTATCACGGATGCCAACTGCTCCCCGCCAGGCTCTCAACTGATACGTGAAATTCTGAGCTCTTACCATGCATTGTTAATTCCCACATCAACCCTTGTAGGTGAAATTATTATTCTCACTCTACTATAGGTGGGGAACTTGAGAATTCTGATGGGTTGGCTCACTGCCCAAAGTCATACAGCTAGTTAAGTGGCAACGTCTGGGTCTGACATACGCAGTTGTATTTCTAAGCATCTACTCTCCTTAACCACTATGTAATATTGGCCCACTAACCTAAATTGGATCAAATGTCTTAGCTTACTCGACTGCCTTGGTTGTTCTATTTTAGTAAAAGGAGGACACATTTTTAGTGCCATTAAACACCTGACCTGTGATGACGACTTCCCAATCCTATTGCTCCCCAAAGGCTACTGTTCTACCACTGGACATAAAAGAGAGCTGGCGGTGAATAACTGCATTCCAAAAAAAAAAAAAAATCAATCTTATAAAGCAGGGGATATGCAACCCCATGGACTATATAAGTCCATGGAATTCTCCAGGCCAGAATACTGGAGTGGGTAGCTTTTCCCTTCTCCAGGATATCTTCCCAACCCAGGAATCGAACCAGGGTCTTCTGCATTGCAGGCAGATTCTTTGCCAACTGAGCTATCAGGAAAGTCCATCTCATTTCCCAGATAATCCTATATAATTCAGCACAACAATCATCAGCTTCAAAGACTCATGATCAATGTGAACACCAATGCCACAGAAGCTGGGCAGCTCCAGCATTTTCCACTGAATGATGTTTGCTACAAAACACCTATTTTGCAAGAGGTTAATAGATGCTTCTTGAAAAGTAGGATCCTATAGCAAAAGTTTTATAAATATTGTATCCTATATGTTAGCTCCTGCTTTAGAAATTCAGAGAAAGTATTAAGCCTTGATAGGAAGAAAAGAAGTTCCTTTAACCTAGCTTTTTCTAAACTAATTTGAACCTTATTTTTTTTTTGAGTGGATGCTTATTAATAGCTTTCCTAAGTATGAAATTAAATAATTTCCAGTCTCAATTCCCTTAATGGCTATGTATTTTAGCTAGTTAAAATTATTTGCCCTTATGGTAACTATAGGTTCCGATTAGGGTCTTTCGCATTGCTTAAAAATATCCACCAACCCTGGAAGGGGACTGGAGGTTTGTAAAGGTGAGAATCACCTGCAGTGGAATATTCTGGTGCCACTACCACTGCCACACCTGCCACTGGCACAGACTTTGAAAGGGCACATGGAGAAATCACGCCTCACTGACAAAGATCTCCTGATACTAACTGTGAAAGTGGAAAGTTGCTCAGTTGTGTCTGACTCTTTGCGACCCCATGAACTATACAGTCCATGGAATTCTCCAGGCCAGAATACTGGAGTGAGTAGCCTTTCCCTTCTCCAGAGGATCTTCTCAACTCAGGGATCGAACCCAGGTCTCCCGCATTGCAGGTGGATTCTTTACCAGCTGAGCTACAAAGGAAGCCCAAGAATACCAGAGTGGGTAGCCTATCCCCTCTCTAGCAGATCTTCCCAACCCAGGAGTCGAACGGGGTCTCCTGCATTGCAGGAGGATTCTTTACCAACTGAGCTATAAGGGAAGCCCAATATTAACTAAGAGCTCTCAACAAATCCCTTTAAGGGAAACACAGGTCCACATCTATTGCCAGACCTCAGCCTGCACTGCTCCTCGGGCCTCACTTTGCCTACACTGCTAGTAAAGCACACAGCACATGGGAACATGGCTAAATATTTGTACTCAGACATCTAGACTTTCCTAAACTCATCCCCATTTCAAAAATGCTTCCTACTTTCCCCATCACTAACAAAAATACATCAGAAATCCCAGCAGATCAGTAGTTTCAAAAACTGCTTGATTCGAGTTGGCATGTGATACTTACAAAAAGACAAAATTTGACACTAACACAGAAACAAAAGGAAAAGGAAAAAAAAAAAGAAAAAATATTTTTGAGCAAAAAATTGAAAATACTCAAGAAATATCCCCAATTTAGTCTGTTGGGCTGCTATAACAAACTGCCATGTACGAGGTGTCTTACAAACAACAGAACTTTATTTCTCACAGTCCTAAGGGTCAGCATCTAAGATCAAGGCACCAGCATGGTTGTGTGCAGCTGATGCATTCTCACCGGGTCCTCACATGGTGGAAGCAGGCAGGGGCTCTCTCTGGAGCCCCTGTGATAAAGGCACTAACCTCTCTCTGATCACCTCACAAAGGCCCCACCCCCTAACACTGCCACTTGGGGGTTAGGATTTCAATATATAAATTTGGGAGAACACATTCATTCAGATAACAGTCCCATATAGGGAACTGCCTGGCGGGCTAGTGGTTAGAACTCCAAGCTTTCACTGAAGAAGGCCTACGTTCTATCCCTGGTCAAGAAACTAAGATCCCATAAACTGCATTGCATGGCCAAATCAAACAAAGAAACACCACAGTCCCAATACTTGCTACATTGTCCATGTACACTATTCGGTCTGAATTCAGATGGCTTATTCTAAAGATGGGACCATCAAGACCATATAAAGCCATCCCCTAATTCTGGCAGCAGAGAAAAGAGAGAAAAGAGGAAGGACCCAGAAAAAGGAGAGACCATACATCAGCAAGTACAGACTTTCTGTACGGATTGACTTGGCCTCCAACTTAAAGTAGCTTGAAATCTGTTCAAAGTAATAACAGTCAAGTATAAAGCAAAAGAGGAAATATAAATGGCTACACGCATGGAAAATGTCCAACCTCACCAGTAATCAGAGAAATTAAAAACAATTAAGGTTGTTCTCATTAATTAAATTATAATTACGGATGCAGAAAAGGATGTTGTTAAGCAGACACTTTCATAGACTACTGCTGGGAGCATATATTGGCATATCCCCTTTTGGTAATAACTACCAAGAAATTGAAAAGGTTTCATATTGTTTGACCCAGTAATTCCATTCTAGGAAATCTACCCTATGGAAATATTAAATATGGAAAAGCAATTAGACTAAAACTGTTCAACATCATACTTTTATCATGGCAAATACATGGAAATATACTGAACCGCATGACAGAAGGACTAGGTCGGTCATCTATAGTACATTAATCAGATGGAATATTATAATATCATTGTCGTTAAAGACTAAATTCTTATATTCAAGAATTATTTATAGTGAACATCGTAACAGGAAATACAGTGAGAAAAAGAAATGTGAAGAAACGAAAAATAAAATTTTTTTAAATTCTGGAAAATATGCTAAAATGGAAACAGTGTCTAAGTCAATGCAGTTTGCAGAGTGATTCACAGGACAGCAGCAGTCTGTGAACTGCATGTTACCCTATCAGGAAAATAATTCTAGAGTGTGCATTTGGAAACTTTTAGCAATTTAATATTGCTGTAACATCCAAGCACATGTCTCATGGAACTGTGAGTTGAACAGGGTGCAGACCAGCTTGAATGCTGTCAAACTGGGATGGAAGTTCCAGGTTCACAAGCTGCACAGTAGTCACACACAGTGGGACACCACAGTCCACAGTGGACTGGAAATACAAAAGAACTGGCCCTTCATGTGGACCACTGGTCCAGGTGATAGCACTGGGGATAATTTAGTCTTCCTCTTCTGTATTTTTCAAAATTGGTATAATGTTATATTGCTACGATAAGAAAAAAAAAACAGTTCTTATTTTTTAAATGCAAGTAAAAAGAGGAAAATAAATGTCACTTAACTGTTATAACTTTGGAAAACTTTCCTACAGAAATATATAAACATATAGTGGGAGGCAGGAAGACACAGTGGTTAGGAAGATAAGATTTCAGAGCTGACAGTCTGGGTTTGAACCCTGGATCCACTACTTCATTATTTACCAGCCATGGGCTAGTAGCTTAACCTCTCCATGCCTCGGTTGATTCATGCATAAAATGGGGATAATAATAGAACCTATTTCACGGTGACTCATAGGGTTTGGCAGAATTAAATGAGTCAACACGCATAAGACCCTGGAACATAATAAGCTCTATATAAATGTTCACTCTTATTATTACAAATCATAGGCAGGGATGAGAGCTACAGCCAAAACACATTTCCCAATGTCTTATTTGCAAAATGGGTCAAAAGGAACAGTAGAAATAGTAGTCATAACAACAACTAATATTAAGTGCTTGTGTGCCAGGTCCCAAGCTAAGTTTCTGACATGAATCAGCTTATCCATTATTAACAACATTAGAGACTGGTACTAAGTTCATCCCATCCTTTCTGCAGAGGGGAAAACTGAGGTTTAGAGAAATGAAGTGACTTGCCCAGGGTCACCAAGCTCATAGGTGTGTCTCCCTCTAGGGCACTGAGCTGGGCACAGGAGGACAGGGGTCCCCAGAGGCTAGACTGAGAGCCCTTTGAAAGCAGAAACACACTGTCTTGTTCCCAGGGGGAGCCAGGGTCACAAGCCTGTTCAAGGACCAGGCCACAAGAAAAAGCCAGGACTCGTCTGCAGCCCCCTCACTGGGTCCCCCTCAGCCAGGCCGGCCACCGGTGGCTGTGCTCCACAGCCTGGTCCGGGTATTGCTCTTAGGGAGTGACCTAAGCCCTGAGGAAGGCAGCTGTTGGAATGTGACGGGAGGATGCAGAGACTCGTGAGTCATTTCACTCCCCCTCCTCGCTGTGGTCCTGGATACAATTTATTACACTGGACTTTCAGCTCCTGGTTGGCTGGGGGTTGGTGGAGCAGTCATCCCTAAAAGGAAATCAATCTGTTAGCTGGTCCCATCTCTCCCTGCCGTAGGGGCTGGAGGCAGAAGGACACTGGCAGGACCCAGCTGTTTCCGGGTCTGGAGGGATTGAAGAAGGCTTGTGGGATGCTCAGCAAGACCCTGGCTTCAGCCATCCACTGGGGGATATTCTCCTGTAATTTTCTCCACCAATGAGAAATCTGGGCCCTCTGCAGCATAGAGCATCCATTCCAGAAGAGTGTGAAATCTCTACATATTTATCCTGAAAGTTGAAGGGAGAAAACAAAAACCCTTCCCTCAGAGAACAGGGATAGGGGGCCTGGGAGTAGACAGTTAAGAACATACAGAATTTTGCCTTGAAATCCAGAACATTCTATCTATACCAGAAGTCTGAGAGCTAAAATTGTATGGCCAAGGAAAAGCATTTCCAATAAAACTACAGTTCAGGACAACTTTAGTTTTTCTTCCCAAGTATTTCCTTTTTAGTGAGCAATTTGGTAATAACCAACAAAATTCAAACAGAACAAATTTTTGACTCAGCAATTTCACCTCTAAGAATTCACTGTACAAATAAACAGATACAGAATGTTTTCATTTGCAAGCCTATACAATGCAGCATTTGGAGTAGCAAAATACTACAAAAAAATTAAATGTCCATTGATAGGGAACTGCTTAAATGTTAGCAGTGGCACATCCAGACAGTGTATAAAAATGTTTATTGAAAAATAATAAATCCATATGTGAAAGATACTCAAGATAAATGAGTATGTGAAAAGTATAAACTGCTGAATGCTCTTTTGGAGAAGGCAATGGCACCCCACTCCAGTACTCTTGCCTGGAAAATCCCATGGATGGAGGAGCCTGGTAGGCTGCAGTCCATGGGGTCGCTAAGAGTCGGATACGACCGAGCAACTTCACTTTCACTTTTCACTTTCATGCATTGGAGAAGGAAATGGCAACCCACTCCGGTGTTCTTGCCTGGAGAATCCCAGGGATGGGAGAGCCTGGTGGGCTGCCGTCTATGGGGTCGCACAGAGTCAGCCACGACTGAAGCGACTTAGCAGGAGCAGCAGCATCTGAATGCTCTTTCCAGCTATTCCAGGGAGAAACATATGCTTTATAAGACAATACCTGACACCGCACTATCATCATCAGATACACTATTATCTCGAAAGCCTGAGAGCTGGAAAAGAAATGGGCCCTTCCTTACTTTCCAGTTCATATATTTCTTGCCTCTTTGAATTTTTTTATCATAAATATCTTTAGTTTAATAAACACAGAAGCAATAATATCATCTGGCCATACACACGAGGTAAGTTCCATGGGAGACAAGACACAGATATCCCTATGGCCTTGACAGTGTCTGCCAGGGACTCATATATATTGGAATGCCCCCTGGGGATCAGGCCCCACTTTAAACACTTTGCAAGTACCAGTTCGTTTAATCCGCATGACACCTCTGTGAAGTGGCTACTAGTAACATCCCATTTCACAGATGAGGAAACTGGGGCTCAGAGAGACTCCCTGGTTACACACCCACTGTATAGTAGGACCAGGGAGTCTGGCAGGCTCTAGAGCCAGAAACCTCCCGACTAGGTTGCCTCTTAATAAATGTTTGTTGAACAAAGAAATGGACAAACTAGAAAAGCTGCCACCACCTTTAAGGCCAGAGAAACTGTAAATCATTAGCCACTTACTATTAATACTGTTTTATTCATCACTGCTAATTATTATTATTGGCGAAAGAAAAACTATTCAGAAAAGTGAAAGTCGCTCAGTCGTGTCTGACTCTTTGCAACCTCATGACTGTAATCCAGTCCATGTAATTCCATGGACTGGAATTCTTTGATAAGAATACTGGAGGGGGTAGCCATTCCCTTTTCCAGGGGATCTTCCCGACCCAGGGATAGAATCTGGGTCTCCCACATTGCAGGAGGATTCCTTACCATCTGAGCCACGGAAGCTATGCAGAAAAAGCCAGTTGTTTTAGAGTGAGTGATGCACTGAATTTGAATATGAAGAAACAAATTATGCTCCCTGCTCTACCACCTAGCAGCTGAGAGACCTTGGACAAGTCACTTCACCTCTCTGAGCCCCAGTTTCCCCACCTGTAAAATGTACATGACAGGATCTCCTATGGTTATTGCAAGGATTAAATGCAACATCATACATGAAAGCCCCTCTGTGCTGGACATACCTTGGATACGTGAAAAAATAGGAAAAGATGTTGAGGATGGAATAAACTATGCTCAGAGCACCACCAAGCCAACCCTCATCTTTTTCAACCTGCTAAGTTTTTTAAGTGAGCTGAAAAACTTACTCATATATACACCAATGATCTGAGGAGAAAATCAGGGTTTTAATTGTTCTGATCCTGCCTCTAGAATATTGATTTAGGACATTTAATACCATCTCCAAATGCCAGGCTTAATTTGCATCAAGTTGGAAGCCAGGTTGCTAAGCGGTAGATGTTGATCTTAGGCAGGGGCTTGGGAAAGCCAGCAGCCCACCTTCCTGCTGGCCCAGGGCCAGCCAAGAGCTGGCTTCACCTGGGACTCCGGAGAACAGGCCGGCTGAGGAGGCGGCGTCTTTGATGGATTTTCACCGTTTAATTAAAGTGCAGCTGGAGCCTGGGGCCAAGCTGTACCTTTCAGCAGGATATTTATCACAGGCTGCACAAGAAGTCTGTGTATCTCAGGCCATTTGGCCAGGGCAGAGCCTGACTTTGACCTGGCCTCTCCTCATCCAGGAAGCCTGTGCTCCTGCCTTTTGGAGGCCCTGGGGCTCTTTTTCAGACGCTCCATTCTCCAGACACTAAACCCTGCCTCCAGGTGTATCTCAAATTACAATTCCAACACCAGCCAATGGCTCCCAGAGCCCTGGAAGAGCTGCTCCACAAAACATCCCAGGCCGCTCAGCTGGTCTTCAGCAAACTCATTTAGTGCTCTGAGCCCACCCTCAGCACTTCATTTACCATCCAGGGGCTGCAGAAAGTCCATTCATTAAAGTCTGATTCAAAGTCTCCTTTTTTATTATAATTATTATGGAAAACTTCAAATAGACTCCAAAATGAGAGACTAGTACCACAATACTCCACGGACTCATCACCATCCTACAACTGGCAACTCATGGTCACTTCACATTGTATGATTGGAAGCAAATCCTAGACATTTGATCATGTTGTCCATAAACATTCAGGATGTATTTTGAAAATATAAGGAAGGAGTTTTTTTCTTTTTTAATATGGCCATCCTACAAATTAACAATGATTCCTTAGTGTCATCACATTCCCAGTGTTTACATTTTCCCCACTGTCTCATAAATGACTTAGAAAGTTTGGATCTTAGAAGCAAGATCTCTTCCCTTCAGCCCCCACCTTGTACCACGGGGTTTTGTGTAAGGGCCTTTCGGAGCCCAGAGACACTGCTTACTTATGTGGCCTTGGACACATAACCAGCTTCCTTGCCTGGAAAATGGGACCAGTAATAATTCCCTATCGCCTGGGTAATTGTGACGATTAAATAAAGCAGAACATGTAAAATGCATAGAGCCATGTCTGGAACAAAGCAAACGCTCAATATCTGTTCTCAAGGTTATTGTTTTCTGAAGATAGCAACTTTGACAGAATTCCCAAGCACAGCAATCAGGCAGCCACATACAGTTATAAATGTGGTGCAGTCCACCACATTTTTCTCAGGCTTTGAGCCACTGTTCATGGTGAGGAGGCAGAAAGTGCTGATGTAGAGTCAGTCTCTGGTCCCAAACTGCCAGGGTTCAAATCTCATGTCTTCCACTTGCTAGCAGTGGCATAATGACGGATACACTTGCCAAAGCTCATTTCCTTTCCCTCCGGGCAGACAACTCAGCTCTGTCTCATGGCCTCTCTCACATGGAGGTCTGGCCCCATAACTGAGTTCTGGCCAGTGGTAAGTGGACAGAAGTGATCATGTAGGTGTTTGACCCATAAAAACCTCCCACTGCAGTCCTATTCTCTCTCTCACCAACTGGGTGATTGATGAGGGTTCAAAGAACCTGGAAGAGGCAAAGCCATAGGGGAAAGGGGTCTGGGATCACTGAATGACCGTGTGGAGGGCAATTCAGTCAAGAACACTGCCATTGGGTTCTGTTATAAACAAGAAATACATTTTTACGATGTTAAGCTTCTGAGAAATGGGGACTTATCTATTACCGCTGCTAGTGGCACTGGCACCCCACTCCATCACTCTTGCCTGGAAAATCCGATGGGTGGAGGAGCCTGGTGGGCTGCAGTCCATGGGGTCGCTAACAGTCAGACACGACTGAGCAACTTCACTTTCACTTTTCACTTTCATGCTTTGGAGAAGGAATTGGCAACCCACTCCAGCGTTCTTGCCTGGAGAATCCCAGGGATGGGGAAGCCTGGTGGGCTGCCGTCCATGAGGTCACACAGAGTCGGACACGACTGAAGCGACTTAGCAGCAGCAGTGTTACCTTAAGTAGTACACTAGCCTTGACCTTGAGCAAGTTACCTGGCCTGTCTGCCCCTTACTTTCCACATCTGTAAACAGGCAAAGAGGCTAATAATACCCATTTCATAGCGTTGTTACGAAGATCCAATAAGGTAATGTACGTAAAGCATCTACTGCATTCTCTGGCGCATAACAGCACAAAGCTCTTATGTAATTGTTGTCATTGTTATGTTAATATTATTATTTGAAAAGTAATGTTGTAATACCAAGAATTTCCACATTTCACTTAAATGGACATGTTCTAAATCTTCGCTGGTTTTCTGGCATATTTTTTCTTTAACAATTTGGGGCTAAAATTGTATTCCAGCCAAACAATTTCTCATTTAATAATGCAAATCAGCGGTGTAATAGGATGATGACAATTTGCTTCACAGGAAATAGTTCAGAAATACAGTCATTCTGCAAGATGAAGATGCACCTAGTACAAGGTGCGGCATGTCTCCTGGGCTCCCAGCCAACACCTGAAACATGGGAGGGTGAGACTTCGCCAGGCTTCCCCTTTCTGCATGAGCAGGCAGAACTCCCATCCTGCTCAGGACAAAGGAGGTGTGCATTGAACTCCATGGAATTTTAAAAGCCTAAGTGCCCAGGAAGACCTACAAATGGCCAAAAAGCACGTGGAAAGGGGCTCGACATCATTAGCCATTACGGAGATGCAAATAAAAACCACAATGAGACCCACCGGAAGGGCTACAATCAAAAACACAGATAACAAGCAGGGCTGGCGAGGATGTGGAAGCATTAGATCCCTTACACTGCTGGTGAACAGGTAAAGTGGTGCAACCTGGCAGTTCTTCAAAATGTTAAGCATAGAGTCAGCATAAATGCCAGCAATGGCACTCCTAGGTTTATACCCAAGAGAAATGAAAACATGCCCACACAAAAACTTAATCTGAAAATTGACAGCTACATTCTTTGTAATAGCCAAAAAACGACAAACCATGCAAATGTCTATCAGCTGATGAATGGATAAACAAAATGTAGTGTATCTATGTAACAGAAGATTGTTCAAACCATGCAAATGTCTATCAGCTGATGAATGGATAAACAAAATGCAGTGTATCTATGTAACAGAAGATTGTTTAGTCATGAAAAGGAATGCAGCGCTGATACAGGCCGCAACATGGACGGACTTTGAAAATAAGTGAAAAAAGTCAATCACAAAAGACCACATATCACAGAACTCCATTCCTATGAAATGCCCTGAACAGGCAAATCTGGAGAGACAGAATATATGATGGTTACCTGGGAGGAGGAGAATGGAGAGGAGAAGGGGAGAGATTGCTAACAGGTACAGGTTATCTTTTGGGGGTAGTGAGACTGTTCTAAACTGAACTGAACTGAATGTTCCAAAATTGTTTATATCAATGGTTGTATAAGTTTGAATATACTAAAAACTACTGAGTTATACCACTTAAATGAGTTAATTGTATCTCAATAAAGCTGCAGTATGTTTTTGAAGTGCCCACTCTTTCACATAAACCAGACCACCTCTCCTCTGGACTCGAGCTGTCATCAGAAACCAGAGCACTTTCTCACCTCATCAGAAGCCTTTGAGAATTATGTGCCCTGTGTTAAAACCCAGGTGCATCTCTGTGCACAATTTACAGTGCCATGACCCACACGTGTTAATGAGTCCAAAGCTCAGGGGAGAGGTCACGGTAGCTTGGGCAGTTACCAGCACATCCAGGCAGGAGATGCAATCGTCATCCACACTTCCATGAAAACTGATGATCCAACACAACTGTCCAACCCTGGTGATACAAGCAAGGTGTGCTTGAGGTTTGATTTGTTTGGTTTTTGGGTTTTTTTCCATTTAAGAACATAAGTGAGACCATGAATCACACTTCCAAGAACCAGAAATGCTGAAAGGGCTAGGTAGCTGGGAGCCCAAATTACTTAAATTGACGTTGTATCATCTGAAAAGCTGACGTTTAAGCCTCACAAACTGAACGACAATTGCTATCTATCTAATTCATGGCCCTGGACTCCTGTTTCCCACCAGCTCCAACACCAATTTAAGCAATTCTGAACTTTGATCTCCGCAGCAGAATGTCTCAGATTTATTGAAGTGTCAGGTCCCAATTGTGCTAACATCCACCCCTGGCAGGGCCATTACAAGGTGTGAAATCTGGGTGCCCCTCACCCCAGCCAAGTTCAGCACAGGAACAATCAGAAGGAATCAACCTGCCTCTCCTGACCATCATGGAAGCCTTGTAATTTACCATAATGACAGGCATGGAGGAAAAGCAGGTGAAGGGATCATGCTGTTCTCCAGGCGCTTGGACATGCACTGGAGGGGCTGCTGAGCCTCGCCACCCTCAGCCAAGAGGCAGCTGCTTCTCCTTGCAAGGGGCTACTTCGGGACTTGCCTGTATCCTGAGTTGTTTAAGGTGGAATTGTGTTCCTCTTCTTCTGCCTTTTGCAAACAGCATCAAAACTGTCAGTTCCAACTGCCCCTGTTTCTCCCAACTGTCATCATTAACTAGCTGTCATCTGCAGCTCTACCCACCAGGGCTGGGAGCCCAGGATAGCTCAGCCTTATGTTAAGTCAGGAATCCCCTACCCTACCCCGAGAGGAAAGTTTATTTCCAAGCCTGGAGTCAAGGGGAGGTACGTGAGGCAAAACCCAGGCGTCCTGTGAGCCTTGGCAGCCTCCCCCGCCTACCTCTACTCCGGGGGAGGTGGTGAACCCTGAGTCCACACCAAGCACTAGACTGTCTCTGCTCTTTACCTCCTCAGCCACGGTCCTGACTAGCCTGTTTAAGTTCCTCCTGGAGGAGGGCATGGCAACCCACTCCAGTATCCTTCCCTGGAGAATTCCATGGACAGAGGAACCTGGTGCACTACAGTCCATGGGGTCACAAAGAGTCAGACATGACTGAGCGACTAACACAAGTTCCTTCAGCTTCCACTGCCAAGACCCTGAATCGCAGACCTGATCTGGATAAGCCTCCCTAATTCAGGACTCAGACACCCAGTGGATGCTAAAAATCTCTATATCCTGCCACCTCGGTGCCCACTACAACAGACCAGGAGTGCCCTTGCCCCTGAAACTGGGTGACTGGGCTTGCAGACCCTCTTCCTGAACTCCTCTCCCACTTCCCCTCCCCACAGGAAGCAGTTCCCTCCCAGCACGCCCCGTAGCCAAAGTCACGTTGGCCAACACAAAAACTGCTTTAGGAATAATGGTTTTGAATGAAAAGTCAATGTACACTGCGATTGGCAGATTACCTATTCTGCCAATAAATGTTTCCTGGAAAAACACAAGCGCAGGGTCTGCTCCACGAAGCCCCTTAGGGTCATCGGGAGCCCTGCAACCTGAGTTTACAGCACTGAGGGAGCAGACAGGGGCTGGCAGCCTTGCCCGTTTATCACCCAGCATCCTCATCTCCAGGAGATCCGCTGCATCAACCCCGGCTCCTTGGTGTCAGGTTGTATTTCACAGCATAAAGAGGGGAGTTGCCTCTGGATTTTAAAAGCGATAAGGGGATGAGTGAAGAAAATAGGATATGACTCAGTGATGAAATAAATGCCCGCAACACATCACTACTAAGGGAGGGTGCCTGCCTCCACAAGTAACTCCCAGAAATACCCCCTAGGGTGGTAGGTGTGATAATTACGTGCTCCAACTGGCTCCGATCCATTCTTAGGAGATGAAATGGGACACCTGACTACTGCCTTCTGTGCAGGTTGAGGATACAACCCCAGAGGCAACAGCCAGGCCCATTCTGTCAAAATCCAACCTGAAACTCAGAAGGTTCCCAAATCCCATCCCTTCTCTTGCCAGCCTATGGGTTTCTTCCTTTGGCGTCTTGAAGCACTGTATCTCCTAAGGGGTCCTTCAACCCCAACTCAAATCTGTCTGCTGTAGCATTCAGCCCACTGTCTTGATTTCTTCCCATCTGTCTGTGGCCACCAAATTGGGGGTGTGGGGGGGCAAGTCCAAGAATTCAGAGATTAGGAGGTAAGAGGAAGTAATCAAGGGAAGGAGGGACTTCTTAAACAAACCTCCACTGGGTCTCACAGAAGCCTAGGGAGAACTCAGAGTAGGGTAGGAAGTGACAGCTCTGACTTCAAGGATGACTATTCCCAAGGCAGCCCCTCCTCGGGTCGTGTTAGAAGGACGAGCTCTGAGGCTGAGGCCAGGCCATAAAAGCATAAAGAATGGCCATAAGAGAATGTTGTGAAGTGAAGACCTGCCTCTAGCAGAGCTTCCCTTGTGCATGTTAGCGGCCAGGCTGGAAATCTGTGCTCTCCTGACCCATTACTCTCCCATCCCACCCCACCCCACCCCACCCGTGACCGGTCCTCCCAGGACCAGAATATTTCAGCCTAACAATGTTGGTTTCACTTTCAAGCAAACTACCAGGAAGACCACCAGATCCAAAAGCAGTCATGTCACCTGGTTACCAATTATAAGCTGGTAAGCAAGTCAACTGTTACCCTTTGACCCTGTAATTATACTTCTGGGGCTCCAGGCAAAAAAATTATTCTGCATATTTTTTTTAAAAATGTATGCATTATTTCTAGAAAAATTTAAAAAAGCACCAAAAGAAATGATTAAATAAGCAATAGGACATTCACTATTATGAATGCAATATTATGCACCAATTAAAAGCATGTTTAATAAAATCTAATAAGATGAAAAATATTTACAATAAATGAAAATAAAGATACAGAATTTTTATCTATATAATAAAGACGGTATGGGCTTTCATGGGGTCACAAAAGAGACATGACTGAGTGACTAAACAACAGAAATGGCACAGTTACAATTATAAAAAAGAAAAAATTTATAAAGAAAAAATAGAAAAAATAAACCAAAATCCTAATAATGATTGCTTTTGAGAATCAGAACATTGCATGATTGTTTTCTCTATTTTCCCATAAATCCGATAAGCACAGGTTAATTTTATAATGGAGAAGAAAAAAATAACTTTTATTTTAAAAGTCAGGAGCTAAGTAATTTGGTTTCTTCTCCCTTTCCCCAAGAGAGTGTGCGGTAGTTAAGGATATTTCAGTTTAATATCTGTTTAATATCAGTTTAAACTGATTAAGCTCACTGCTTCTTCCATCCACGGCCTAGCCATTTCCCTAAGGCTGGTTGGAAGGAAAGCCAACGACACTAGTCACAAGTGGGTTTCTCTAAGGCTGCAGCAGGCGGGTATGTTCAGAGAAAACAGGATTATCACTTAGAAATGCTAATAGAGCCAGATGTCAAACGAGTGTGAGAGTGATCGCACACCACACAGACAGCTGTCCCAGGCCTGAACGAGGTGGCAGTGACTGTGATTGGGAGTGAGGCTGGGCTCAGGGAGGTTCCTTCTCCTGGTGGGCTGGAGTCGGGAGTTGTGCTGGAGCTCCCTTGCTGAGACACAGTGACAGAGGCAGGGCCCTGGCTGATTTTCAGATTTCCTGAGTTCTCACTTAGTGAGTAAATGAAGCTAGAAGGGACAAACAGGGTGAGGGCACGGGGCTGACTCGGGGGAATGAAAGAGCTTCTGTCTGAACATTGCTCTCATCTTCCCCAAATTGCAAATAGGCTATTTCTCCTCTGGTCTTTCTTCCTTTAAGCACTTTAACATGAACATGTGAAATGTCATTTCCACAAAGCAAACTTTTCTGTATGAAAACAAAGAACACTGGCCTGTCACCACCCTTGACCAGTGGGCCTCCTCTCAGGCTCCCTGCTGCCACCGACCAATCCATGCCCACTGGTTCTCGGACCTACTCCTCCAGTCTCAGGGGCCTTTGTGTGCTTGTGAAATAACAGAGCTAAGTGACGTCTTCCCACAAAAGGGTAAAGAGATTCCTGAGGGGAGGGAGGACACTGTTTTCTAAGCTCCCTCCCCCTGGCCCCTGCCCACCCCCCAGCACAGGGCAAGAAGTCAAGGCCTGGGTGGAATCAGAGCACCAGAAGAGTCATCAAAGCTTAGAGCAGAGTTCAAAGTAACCTGGGCATCTTATTCCCACTGACAGTTCAGGTAGTTAGCATGGTTTTACAGAGCGCCTGTTAAGTGCCAATGCTGTGCCGGGCACGTGGGGTACAACATGAGCAGCATAAACAACGCCTGCCCTCTGGAGTCTACAGAGAAGAAAGAAAAGAAAGAATGAGGCCACCTTGTCCTGCAGGCCTGGTCCTCAGGGAAAGGCCCTCATCTGGGCTTCCCACTGACTGCAAAGCTAGAGAACATATTGAACACGTAACAGACCATTTACATTTTTAAAGGATTCTACTTTTATTTTGTAACATATTTTTGAAGTCTTTTATTATTAAAATTGTCATAACTTTCCCCAACTGTGTTCTTTTTTCCATGACAGCGAGTCACTTACAAATGTCTACAGGATTTCATCTCTCCTCCTGTACTAATGGCTAAAACAAAATTATGAACTGTGCTTGTTAACCAAATGGAGATATTCCCTGAGACAAGGAGACAGATTCCTAATATGGAGGTGTCCTTGGGCTGCGGCCCACTTATCCTGGTTTCCATCTCCTCCTCCCGACACAGAGGTGCCTTCATTAGTGGAGGAAAGAAAGAGGTCTTTGTGATGATGTCACTCCCAGACCACCCGACATAGACAATAAATGAACAATGAATTTGAGAGAAGCCTGGTGAAATGAGAAGTCATCAGAAGTCATCAAATACCAGACCTGCAAGGGGCTGAAAAGGTTACTTAGCCTAATTACTTATGTTAGAAATGAGCAAAGGGGAAGAGACTTGTCTAAGATTACACAGCCAGTTCGTGGGGGGCTGTTTTCACCAAGAAAAATAGGGAGAAATTCATTCCATAGAAATTGCAATATCATTATGTGTTAAATGCTATAGCAAGCAGGACAGGCACAGGAACACTCTCATCACAGTGTGACATGCACAGCCACAAAGGTGGCAATGCAGCGTGCCATCGTACACAGGCAAGGTAGTATGGAATCACAGAGAAGGAAGTATCTCACTCTTCCTATTGGATCTATAGCAGGCCTCAAGCAGGATGGGATATCTGAGTTGGGTCTCAATGACTGGATAGGAAATTGTTGCATAGAGAAGGGAAGAAGGTCATTCCAGAAACATGGAACAGCATGTATAAAGGTGCAAACACGTGGAAGAACATGACGTGTTTGGGGGACGAAGAGCAGTTTCGAATGGCTAAACCGGAAACTTCCTGAAAAGGAAATTAAGAAGACTAAGACAAAGAAGGTAGACCACAGAGCAACTGTGAAGGACTTAATGCCATGCTAAGGACTGTTGGGGAGATTTTATCTTTGTGCTTAAAAATAAAACAACATATCAGCAAAAGGATGATGCGTGGATTGAATGAAAAAGGACCAGAGACAGGGAGACTAGCGGGGTGGGTACGGCAATACTTTAGGTGGAAACTAAAGATGCTCAAGTTTAACAAAATATGCAGTCCCGAAGAAGACAATGAGGTCTGGATTAAAACAGAAATATTTGGCTGGCAGTATCAGCAGGATTGCATGAGAGATGATTGGATGTGGGGATGAAACAGAGCAGAGGCAGGCGAGCTACTGCCATGCCCACATCCAGCCTCCACCTGAGTCTGCACAGCCCCGGGACGACGAATGAGACTCACGTTTTATAAGTGACTGAAAAAGGACAAAAGAGGACTATTTTGTGACATAAGTATGTGAAATCCATAATTTATGAAATCATGAATTATGAAAAATATGAATATTATGAAATGTGAAACTTCAATGTCCATAACTATATTTTTATTGAAACACACCACACTTGTTCATTTACCTATCATCTGTGGCCTCAAAGGCAGAGCTGAATAGAGACCAGAGGGCCAGCAACGTCTAAAATATTTACCATCTGCCTCTTAAAAAAAAAAGATGCTGACTTCTGAAACAGAGGACAACTGCAACATTTCCACCTCAGCTGGTAGAATGGTGAGAGAGAGGCAGCAGATCTGGGCAAGTGGGACACACAACAATTCCATCACAGGCATGCCGAGTCTGAGCATCCCGGACACAGCCAGGAGACAGGGGGAAGATGAATCTGGATACGGATGAAAGATCTGGAGTGGAGATGTGGATTGGGAACCATCCATTGGCAGGTGGTTGCCAAAACCATGGGATTAGGTAAGAGAATCCATGGAGGGGAAAACAGAAAGAAAGGGCAAAGCAGCTCCCCTGGGAAATGCTACTGAGAGGGAAACAAATACTGAAAGCCTGAAAAGAAGTCCAATAAAGTAAAATAAAGGCACAGGGAACAATTCACTGTGGATAAGATCAAGAAAGAGAGAATTTTAAGGGAAAGAAAAAGTTGAATAATACGAATGCCACCAAGAGCCCAAGTAGAATGAGGATTGACAAGGAGGCAGTGGATTCTGGAGACATTAGTCAGTGAAGTGTTCAATTCAGTCGCTCAGTCGTGTCCGACTGTTTGCGACCTAGTGGACAGCAGCACACCAGGCTTCCCTGTCCATCACCAACTCCTGGAGCTTGCTCAAACTCATGTCCGTCGAGTCGGTGATACCATCCAACCATCTCATCCTCTATCATCCCCCTCTCCTCCCGCCCTCAGTCTTTCCCAGCATCAGGGTCTTTTCCAATGAGTCAGTTCTTTGCATCAGGTGGCCAAAGTATTGGAGTTTCAGCTTCAGCATCAGTCCTTCCAATGAATATTCAGGACTGATTCCTTTAGGATGGACTGGTTTGATCTCCTTGCAGTCCAAGGGACTCTCAAGAGTCTTCTCCAACACCACAGTTCAAAAGCATCAATTCAGTGAAGTGTAAATCATGGAAATAAATTCTACAATCAACTTCTAGGAGTCCATGCCTTCCCAGTTTCCCTCCTATCATGCTGGCCACTCCTTTCCAGCCTCTCTCGCTGGTTCCTCTGCATTTCCCACCTTCTACACGTTGGAGAGTCCTTAGACCTCTTGTATGTCCCATGCTCCTTTGATGACCCCATTCACTCTCCTGGCTTTAAATACACCTACACAGAGTGTCTCCAGCCCAGATCCCTCTCCAGGCTAGACTCCTAAAACCAGCTGTGAACTCAATATGGCCTCTGGGACCATAAGAGGCACCTCGAGTTAAACAGATCCAACACAGAGTCCTGCCCTTTCTTTCCAAACCAGCTCTTCCTATAGAATTCTCCAACTCAGCTAAGTCAGTTCCACCTTTCCAGTTGTTCAAACTCAAACTCTGGAGTCATCTTGATTCTACTCTCTTATCTCCCTTCCAGTGTTTCAATAAATCCTATCCACTATATCTTCAAACTATATCCAGAACTGAATGATCATCCCTCCACTGCTACCACTCAGCATCAGACCACCACATCTTAGCTGGATCACTACAGTAGCCTGATAGATCATCTCCCTGCTGCCACCCTGCCCCCTTAGCCACTTATCACCATCAGAGCCATCTTGTTAAAACAGAAGCATGATCACGCTATTCCTCAGCACAAAAAATCTCTAAGACCTTCCCATGTCACTCTGAGTAAAGGCCTGCAGGACCCTACACAGCCCTTCACTCTAAGTACCCCTGAGACCTCACCACGTTCCACAGTTGTCCTCAACACACCAGGCCCACTGCCATCTCAGGGTCTTGGCATCGGCCATTCCCTCCCCTGCAGTGCTCTTCTCCGAGATACACATACAGCTCTCACTCACTTCCTCAGGACTTTACCCGAGTAAACCCTTCTTGGTGAGGCCTTCTCTAGCCACCCTACTTAAAACTGCCAGCCATACCCCCCCCTCACCCCACAACACTCCATCTCCCTTTTCCCTGCTTTATTTTGCTCTACGGCACTCATCACCATTATAATATAACACACAAAGTTTATCCACTCACTATCTTGTTTGTGATCTGTCTTCCCTATTAGAAGGCAAGCTTGTGAGGGCAGGGATTTTTGTGTGTTCTTTCCCTGTCATACCCCAATACCTAGCGCAATGCCTGGAACATGGTAGGCAACTCAATATATAATTGGTGAAAGAATGGGTATAGGGCACCAGGAAGTGACTAGGAGCTAAGAAAAGGGAAGCCGGTACAGATGGCTCTTCCAAGGCCTCTGCTGAGCACCTTGAGAGGAAACCAACATCGGGAGAGTGTCCACAAATGGCAAAGACTCAAGCACACTTGCAGATGTTAGGGGGATTAAGCAGCATGAAAAAGACTGGGGGTATGAAAGAAAGAGTAAGGCTGCACTGAGTCTGGGAAGAATGGAAATGAAGGGCCTCCTGAGCAAGGGAAGAAGGGATCTCCTTGGAAGGGACGAAGATAGGAGGGAACAGGAAAGGAAAAGTTGAGATATAGATGGGACTGGGGGGTAGGGGGTGTGAGGAAAATTCAAAAAGTTCTGGCACTTAAACTTTTTTCTCAAGGGGCATTAGCTATTATTTATATTATTTTCATAAGAGTGGTGTCAGAGGAGAAATTTGCAAGCACAATGCCTTTTTGTCTTACCAGAAAGGGGCAAGTTACATGGGAGCATGCAATGCAGAGAGCTTTTTGTAATACTCTGGGAAAATGGCAAAGCAATGCTAACATACTTCCTTAACAAAAATTGTGGACGAAGGGGGTGTGTCTAGATCTGGCACTGAATTTTCTATCTCAAAGTCTGGGGAAGAGACTGAATGACATGGGTTTAAACAGGTCTGTTGGAAAATGAGGATGCAAGCTGATTAGGAGAGAAGGGTTGCTCAGCAATACTGAGACTTCCTCTCATGCTAGAAACCAAACATCTACTTCCCCAGTTACACTGGACAGCTTACGGGAGCCAAAATGGTACAGTCTGGGCATCAGACAAAATATAAAAACTCTAAGGATAATAAATAAGTGGATAAAATAAAGGAATAACCATTGCTGCAGGACAAATTTAGGGCACCTTCAGCTGGCAGATACCATTCAGGATGGTGTTCTTGGAAAGAGCAAGTCTTGAAGACAGATCTGGAGGAAGGAAGGTGAATGGTGACCCTTTGGCAAGTAGACTCTGAAAGGCGAGCCTAAGAACCTACACAGAAGGTTCTTTACCACGTTAGTTTTAAAATCGCAACTGATTTGTTCCTGTGTTTCCTGTAGGGACTGGGACTGAAACTGAAGACAGGAAACCAGAGGGCCATGAAGTTCATCTGCAAGAACCAGCTACAGGAAACGAGGATGTTTGGAAGGGTCAAGGGACCCCACAAAGCAGGTCCACTTGGAGAAAGTGAAGAGCCACCATCCCTGACTCCTCCTGGCTGCATGATCAGAACAGTAGCAGATACAGAGAAACCAACTTTGGGCTCAATATAAAGTAAACTTTTCTAAAGAGTTGGCAAAGTGGGGTGAGCACTTCTGATAGGTCATGAGCTTCAGTAACTCTGAGTTGCCCAGTCTCAAGCTGGAGAGCCCATGTTGAGAACACCATAGGAAAGTTACAGGGATAGCCTAGAAAAACACTCCCGAAGCCACATGTATTGCACAATATGTGTGGCTCACCGGTAAAGAATCAGCCTGGCAAGGCAGAAGACACAGGTTCGATCCCTGGGTCGGGAAGATCCCTTGGAGAAGGAAATGGCAACCCACTCCAGTATTCTTGCCTGGGAAATCCCATGGACAGAGGAGCCTGGCAGGTTATAGTTCATGGGGTCACAAAGTCAGACACAACTTAGCAACTATACAACAACAAAAGCACACTATTCCACAGTGGTTTACCAAAGTAACCACACTTTGGAGGAAACATTTTTAGGGATGTGTTTTGCTGCTTCTCAATTTAATATAGAGAATCAGAAGTCTAGTTCTCTGTGTCATGTTTGATAATTCTCCACTGAGTTTTCATGGTTTAAGATAAGTCAGGAATATGAAACTTATTTACATATCACCATTACTAATTTAAAAAGGTTTATTCCCAAACCACAGAGGAGTCTGGAAAAAAAAAATTTTTTTTTTAAACTAAGCAACTTCTTCCTACACACCAATCATTAGGCCTTTTCCCAAACCGTCACTTCATTGCTCAAAACAACATTCAGGGTGCTACATATAACAAATATTGGAGAGGATGTGAAGAAAAGGGAAACCTCGTACACTGCTGGTGGCTATGTAAATTGGTGCAGCCACTTTAGAAAACAGCATGGTGGAGGTTAAGATGCTAAGGCAGGACTGACTCTTTCGACGCTACGGACTGTGTAGCCCAGCAGGGCTTCTTTGTCCATGGGATTTCCCAGGCAAGAATCATAGAGTGGGTTGCCATTTCCTCCTCCAGGGGATCTTCCCTGCACTGCACCTCCAGCATTGGAAGGCAGAGTCTTTACCACTGAACCACCTGGGAAGCCCCAAAGAGGGAAGGAGGAAGGACAAATAAGAGGTATGGGATTGACAGATACAAACAATTACATATAGACAAGCAACAAAGACATATTGTATAGCACAGGGAAATATACCTCCTATCTTGAAGTAACCTATAACGGAATATAATCTGCAGAAATACTTAATCACTATCCTGTACACCTGAAACTAACACAGTATTGTAAATCAACTATACTTCAATTAAGAAAAAAAAAAAAAAAACAAGGATGTAAAATCTGCCCACAGGACAAAATATTTTACATGTAAACTGTCCTGGAAAAAAAGTAAGTTCTCCTCAATTCACCCTGATGGGAAAAAGGAAATGGTTTTTGCAAGAGGCCTTAACTCTAGAGTTCGCAGAAGGGTCAGAGCCCAGGATGCTACAGTGTGTGTGTGTCTAATCGAGGTTTCCTCCTAGGGTGCGAGTTTATCATTTTTCACAAGGTGGGACCACTCACTGAAGACTGCCACCGCTCCACTCATTCATTCAGCAAACATTTGGTGTTGATCTACACATTTACAGAGCCCGGCTTAGCCCTGGGGACGGACTAGAGCTCCAGGAGGCCAAGGCTGCAACCGCATACTAGGAAACGATCTGATTTCAAAGACCAATGAAGGCAAAAAGTGAGAGTGACGGCGCCCAGAAAAGTTTCAGCAGAAACTTGGGAACTGCCAGCCTTCGGCGCGGAGAAGGCGGGGACTTCGGGCCTAGGGGAGGCCGCCGCCTCCGGGCTGGAGGGCCCGGCCGCCTCCTCGGCCCGTGGCCCAGTGCGGGCGCCTCCTGATCCCAGGCCCGGGCTGCCCCAACAGACCGCCTCGGGGCCCGGGAGGGCAAGCGCCCAGGCGACAGCGAGCCTGGCGGCGCCGAGGACTGGCCCCGCGAGACGTTCCCGGGCAGCGCGCGCCCGCGCCACCGCGCGCCCCCCTCCCCGGCGCCGGGCACCCGCGGCGGGCACCCGCGGCGCGCGCCCGCCCAGCCCCCGGAGCTCCGGCCCCTAGCTTCCCGGCCCTGCCCGGGCCGCACTCACCCTCCTTGGCTTTCTTCCTCCGGGCCAGAGTCCCTCCGAGTTTCCCCAAGAAGGAGTCATCTTTCTTTCGGGACGGGGGCGACTTGGGAGTGGGGGACTTGGGGACAGACGGCGACTTCTGCGGGGAGGTGGCCATGGCGGCAGAGCGGGCAGCCGCGGGCCGGTCGGGACGCGGAGCTGGCGCTGGGCGGACGCGGCGGGCGCGGCGGGACTGAGGCTGCGGCTTTCCAAACGGAAGCGGAATTATTCCAAGCATTCGAGGCAGCTCACGCTCGCCTTTCCCTTCCCTCTCTCCCTCCCTCGCGCCGCCCTCCGCCCTGCAAGGAGCTGAGCGCTCGGGGCCCGCGCCCGCCGCTGCTGGGAGCAGGGAGGATGCCCCAGACCTGCGCCTGGCAGGACGTGGGGTCTCATCTGTTTCGCTGTGTGCGAGCCTCCGGCCTGGGAGCCTTGGAGTCTGGAGGCCGCTCTTCCCCGGCTCTGCACTCGGCACACGTCCTCGCTCCAACCCCGAGTTCAGTGATTGCTGAACCGACCCCACCTGCTACTCTGCCTCCCGCTGATTTGGCCCGGCTGCTTGGTGAGGAGCTCGCTTTTCACCTGCTGCATTTCTAACTGTAGTTATTGGGCCCATCTCTTGTGCCCACGAAAAAGAATGAGCTTGCTCTGGAAAGAGAGTGAACCGAAATGTATTCGGGCCCTACCCGAACAGCACATCCAGCTATCAACCTCCTCTTCAACCCCATTCTAGAGTGAGAAGTCTGAAGTTCATGAGCACTCGTCAACACCTAGAGGCATCCACGTTTCTAGCAGTTCAGTGGCTTGTACAAAGGAGGATCCCAAATGTAGGTGGAAATATGAATTGGAAGATGTGGTTGTCGGCTCCTGTGGGGGCTCCAACTCGCCTCCCCCCCCCAAAATTATGTTGCCAAATTAAAAGCAACTGACAACCACACTCATTTGGGCTAACGGGGTGGGGGGTGGGGCACAAATGTCCCCATTTCAAGGACTCTTGCTGGAAATGATTAAAGGCACGTTTTATAGTGCTTGGCCAAGCTGAGCTTCTCACTTAGACTCCCCTACCTGAATCTGACACACACACACACCCCACACACCCTCCTCCCACCTCCCACCAAATACACACCCACCCACTCATACTGTTTCCTCCAAGTAGCTACAGCTGATTGATGCTGAGTGATGACATGATTCAAAGGGCTCTAATGCTTGACTGGAGAACAGCCAATCAGATAGACTCCATCAAGAACCTGATCTAAGCTAAACACTGTTGTCAGAAGTCCAGCACTTAGTGATGATTGTGCAGACTCCAGATTGGGGGCATCCATTTTTTTAGCCACAGGGAGGCTGATGCCTGGACTTCCAGGTGGCACTGGTGGTAAAGAACCCGCCTGCCAATGCTGGAGACATAAGAGAGGCTGGTTCAGTCTCTGGGTTGGGAAGACCCTCTGGAGGAGGACATGGCAGCCCACTCCAGTATTCTTGCCTGGAGAATCCCATGGACAAAGGAGCCCGGCGGGCCGCAATCTGTGGGGTCATAATGAGTCAGACACGACTGAAGTGACTTAGCTCTCACTCATACTGATGAGTAGAGAAGCAAAACAACGAAACAAATAAGTGTGTTGGAGAAACCTTGTGGTCCGAATAATGAAGAACCTTGGGAGTAGCTGCCTGGACTTAGAACCTCTTTCAAGGGCCCACCTGTAGTTCTCAGGAGGAACACTTCTGCTTCCTTCCTAGGACATGCTCCTAAAGCCTTGTAATAACCCATCTGCCTGTGCTTGAGCCGATTAACAATTCCTGAGAACATAAATTTAACGAGGTGGTCCACAGATTCTCAGTGTTCTTCTTGTCTTTGCTTAAGGGTCATAATTTTATCTGTTTTGAAAATTATACTTTATCTGTTTCCTCTTATCTAGTAGATACTGCTAGATGACTGAGCTTCTTCAGAGCCCACCATAGGAAATGACTGCAGTCTGATGGCTGCTAGAAGACAGGTATTCTTTTCTTCCTGAGTTCCCTTAGGGCTCACCCTCTCACCATCTGTGTGGCTACAGCTGCTGGTGACTGTGACATCCTTGTTTAATGATATGGCAGAAAATATTCCATTTCTCAACATCTCCAAATGCTCCCCGGTGGTCTAGTGGTAAGGATTTGGCAATCTCAACATCTCCAGAATCTGCTCTCCATCCTTGAAACTCTTAACAAGGAATCATGAGACACACAGCTCAACAGCTGTGATATCATGGACAAACTTACTTCCATTTCTGAGTCTCTTTCTTCATCTACAGAATGATGTGGTAGAAGAGCATAATGGTTCCCAAATCTGATTGTGCTCTAGAAATTCTGATTCGGTACATCTGAAGTGAAACCAGGGATGGGATTTGTTTTTTTTAAAGTAGGGATTAATTACATCAGGGGATTTTGATGTAGTTGATTCAGGTACTGATGTTCGGGCATCTAGAATCACTTTCAACTCAAAAGTTCTATGGTTCTCTATTCTTCACCAACTGCTAATCTCTGCATGCAGGGCTTAAGTTCTAAATACAACATGCTCAGATTTGTACATGGAGATCTCGTAACTGCTCATGCATGCTTTTGTATATACAATCCTCTGTGGTAATTTTTATGCATACTGAGGTTTGGAAATGCCTGAGCAAGACTAAATGGAGAAACAAAGAAAAGTTTTGATTGTTGGATGCTTGCTCCCAGGAAATACCAGCAAAATAAGCTATAAAGCAAAACTGAATTCATTGTATGTGATGGTAAGGAGAGTCCCACCTTGGTGGAGTCTTAGTAGCATCTTAGACTGAGGAAGAGCAGAGTAGGGATATTTATAAGTTTTGAAATCTGGTTTAACTCAGATCATTCAATGAGGGTTCAGTTCAGTTCAGTTCAGTCACTCAGTCGTGTCCAACTCTTTGCAACCCCATGAATTGCAGCACGCCAGGCCTCCCTGTCCATCACCAACTGCTGGAGTTCACTTAAACCCATGTCCATCGAATCAGTGATGCCATCCAGCCATCTCATCCTCTGTCGTCCCCTTCTCCTCCTGCCCTCAATCTTTCCCAGCATCAGGGTCTTTTCCAATGAGTCAGCTCTTCGCATGAGGTGGCCAAAGTATTGGAGTTTCAGCTTCAGCATCAGTCCTTCCAGTGAACACCCAGGACTGATCTCCTAGAATGGACTGGTTGGATCTCCTTGCAGTGCAAGGGACTCTCAAGAGCCTTCTCCAACACCACAGTTCAAAGGCATCAATTCTTCGGCACTCAGCTTTCTTCACAGTCCAACTCACAGTCCAACTTCACAGTCCAACATCTATACATGACCACAGGAAAAACCATAGCCTTGACTAGACGGACCTTTGTTGGCAAAGTAATGTCTCTGCTTTTGAATATGCTGTCTAGGTTGGTCATAACTTTTCTTCCAAGGAGTAAGCGTCTTTTAATTTCATGGCTGCAGTCACCATCTGCAGTGATTTTGGAGTCCCCCAAAATAAAGTCTTACACTGTTTCCACTGTTTCCCCGTCTATTTCCCATGAAGTGATGGGCCAGATACCATGATCTTCGTTTTCTGAATGTTGAGCTTTAAGCCAACTTTTTCACTCTCCTCTTTCACTTTCATCAAGAGGCTTTTTAGTTCCTCTTCACTTTCTGCCATAAGGGTGGTGTCATCTGCATATCTGAGGTTACTGATATTTTTCCCAGCAATCTTGATTCCAGCTTGTGCTTCTTCCAGCCCAGCGTTTCTCATGATGTACTCTGCATATCAGTTAAATAAGCAGGGTGACAATATACAGCCTTGACGTACTCCTTTTCCTATTTGGAACCAGTCTGTTGTTCCATGTCCAGTTCTAACTGTTGCTTCCTGACGTAGTGTTTGATTAATTTTGACTAAGGATTGTGATAGACTAGTTTAGGATTGGTGGACACAAAGTAAGACTTTCAAAGTGTCTCAGAGAGTAAATAGTCTTTAATGCTATCTATTGAAAAGTTTAAGGATTTTATGTTCATTTCAATGAGATTGTGGATGAAGTCCTTAAATGATGAAGTTATTTGTACCTTTCATCTTTCTGTGCAAGAATTTTTTGGAATAGTTTATGTCGATAAAGGCAAGGACTGTTAAAGTCCTGTTAATATGACAGTAACCTATACGGGTGTGAATGGCCTCCAAGGTCTCAAAATTGCGCAGCTGTTTTTTTATTCAAATTTTCTGCCTCTTAGATAATTCTCTATCTCTCTTGAAAGCCCAGGTGGAATGGATGGTGAATTATATATAAATCAATGTTATTCAAAGTGTAGTCTGAAGACCAGCATTGTCTGCAAACTGCTATTAGTCTTTGATCTAAAAATAGAAACTGAGAGTGTTCAGAAACTTCTATACAATTAACAGTGCAGTTTTACATTTATTCCTTTTTATTGTATATTACAAAAATATTGATCTGCAATGAATTGAACCTTCACTGTGGATTGTTTGAAAACACTTCTAAATTATTGTGGTTTTCTTATAGATTTCATATGCTCTCTTGATATTATAGTCCTTATGGATATGAATTGTTCTGGCAATTCATATGCCAGAATTTGATATCATATCCTTATGATATCAATTTGTTCAAAATTAAATCAGTAATATATTGGAAGGCAGCTTTCATGGTGCCTGGCCCTGAAGTAGACTGAATTTAAATCTAGCTTAATCAGGGACATACACCACAGGCTGTTGTTTGATTAATAAGATGCAAAGAAGGACCTGTACCAGCTCACTCCAGTCTCACTTGGCTTCTACACTTATGGCTGCGCTGACCAGCTAGCTGCCTCTCTCATGCTTGGTCATCGGTTTCATCTTATCCAGTGGTTAGATGATGAGGACGGCTCATAGGTTGTATGTGTGCTGCTGTGAAACTACTAACTCTTTCATCAGTCTCTCTTCAAAATCTAGATCTAAGCCAACTGCCCTGGGAGAAAAGAACCCACATTCAGGTCCTGGCTCAGCGGCTAGATGACCTTGGACAAATATCTGCCCTTCTGTGCGTTCATTTCCATAATCAATAAAGTAAAGTCAAGATAGTTCCTACTCACTGGACACCCCACTTACCTTATCATCAATAATTTCAATCTGGATTATGCCCAACAAAATGAGCACATTTGTTTACCTGGATACAAGTTCTAGAAAATTTATAGCAGCACCATTTAGACACCTATTAACAGTTGAATTGATAAATTGGAATAGTCAGACAATGAAATGTTATACAACAATAAGAATGAACAATTTGCAACTATAAGCACAATAGGAATGTCCTTCACAATATAATGTTGAGTGAAAAAGTTCAGACATAAAGGAGCATACGCTGTATCACTCTATTCATATGAAGTTCATAAATAGCAAAACTAGTCTCTGGTGTTGGAGTCAGGTTAATGATTAGGCTTGGGAGCAATAGTGTCTATAACAGGGCAGGGGGGAAGATGTTAATATGAGAGAGGCTACTGGAACTGGTGATGCTCTGTTTCTTGATCTGGATACTGGTTAATTGGGGGGATTTATTTTAAAAATCCGTAGAGCATTTACTTAATAATTTGAGCAATTTTCTTTATGTACATTTCACTTCAATAACAATTTACACACATCATAAAATGGGTGATTTTTAAAAATGAAGCCATGGGATTGCATGCTCTGGAAGCTCCCCTTTATCTCTATGGTCTCCTTCTCCAACTCCCACGTTTGATTTAGCTGTTGGTTGAGTTGTTCTGATCATCTAACCCTTGGGAAAGATGAAACTGATGACTAATGGCCCATGTTACGCAAAAATCCATTCCAAGTAGGCCACTTTTGCCCCCAGACCTTCCCACCAAGGACCATTTTTCCAGCGAAGCACATGTAGTGCTCAGCCACCCAACACTGTTCCTGTCCTGGTCCCTCATCTTTCCTCAACAGTTCCAACAGGCGGGGCTTTGTGATTTACAGGCAAGACCATGTCATGGTGAAGATCTGGGGTTCAGATCACCATTCATCAGCCAAATATCTCTATAAGTTAATCATTCTGTGCCTATTTTCTCATCAAAATGAGTACTTTCCTCAAGAGGTTGCTGGGATAACCAACAGAGTTAGTGTAAATAAATTACTCAGCTCAGTGCCTAGCAGATAACAAACCTTAGTTCAATAACTATTCATTATGAGTATCTCATTTGAGACTCATAAGTGATACTATTATTACCTCCATTATACAGACTAATAACTTGAAATTTGGAGTTTAAACAACTTGCTTGAGATCACATAGCAAATAACCGAGAGAATGATAGCCCTTAGAATCTGTTCTGTCAAAGAGATATAGAATCTAGTTTTCAGCTAGGATTATTGTCCTTCAGAATAAAGACTATATTTCCCAGCAAGATGCAGTCAGATGAGTAAGTTTTGATCAATGAGATGTAAGCAAAACTGTTATGTGGCAGCTTCTAAGAATCTTCCCAACAAATATGTGGGAGTTGGATGTTCAGCTTCTCAGACAACCAGACAACTGTGTGATAAAGGCCAAACCTCCCACTGAGAACAACTGGAAAAGCTGGACAAAATGTAAAATAAGCCTACTTGAGAGCACTGGAAAGCTAACAGAATGTATAAGGCTGAGATCCAGGAGAAGGACAAACCCCAGAGAGGTGAGCCTGTCACCTGGGACTACTTGCCCCTGAGAGGCACCTGCCAGTTTCAGAGGTAGCAGCTGAGAAGCCAAGAGGTTGAGCAGGGCAGTTACCAACCTAACCCACCTACCAACCTAACAAGGATAGGTAGACAATGGCTCAGACAGTAAAGAATCCGCCTGCAATGCAGGAAACCCGGGTTCAGTCCCTGGGTCAGGAAGATCCCCTGGAGAAGGGAATAGCTACCTACTCCAGTATTCTTGCCTGGAGAATCTCATGGACAGAGGAGCCTGACAAGTGACAAGTCCATGGGATTGCAAAGACTCAGACACCACTGAGGGACTAATACTTTCACTTTTTGTTCAGACAAAAGTTCAGGCAGCACCTGGGACTTCCCTGGTGGTCCAGTGGTTAAGAATCTGCCTGCCAATACAGAGGACATGGGTTCAATCCCTGGTCCTGAAAGACCCCACATGCCACAGGGGTGAGCCACAGTTGCAGAAGCCCGAGCGCCCTAGAGCCTGTGCTCCACAACAAGGGAAGCCACCGCAGTGAGTCCATGCACCCCAGCTAGAGAGCAGGCCTCGCTCACCACAAGCAGGAAGAAAGTCCACTCGCAGCAACAAGGCCAAAAACAAGTTCAGGCAGCACCAAACTCGGGCCCCCAGTAAGCCCCCCTTGCTTGATCTGGGACTCCAAAATACTCCACTCTAGTAGACAAATTGAAAATAGGGGAATTTTCAATAAAAAAAACACAACTGAGAAAAATCATTAATAAATAGCAGATCCAAACAGAAGGAAATACTAAGGTGTATGGCAGGAAGAAAGGTTTTCCAGATGGAAGAAGAACAAATAAAGGGTAAATATATGGGTGTATCTAAAAGAATACTGACTACATAAAATGACAGTAATGGTGTCTTACAGAGTTTACAAGTATATAAATCAAATTAAAATGCACTAAAGCAAAAGCATTTAAATTGAGAAGTGAGTAAATGAAGTTCTAAGATCCAGGCATTGTCTGGGATGAAGTAAAAGTAACGATTTATCCTGGACTTTGATAAATCAGGGAATCATGTTGTAACCTCTAGGGTAACCATTAAAAGAATAGTAAAAGAGTAACTACTAAGATAATGGTCAGAAAATTGGAGTCTGTGTGTTCCATTCAGACAGATTTCATAAACTGTGTTTGTATCTGTCATCTGTCTTTTGCATCTGTTTTATTTTGCTACTTTCCTTTGTTGTTGTTGTTGTTGTGTAGGTTTAAAACACAGGATAGAGGTAAACTAAGCATTTCAAATCAAATTAAGGTAAAATTCAAGCTGGAAGAGGCTTTCACTGGGGAAATCTTCACATTCCCCAACTGTGAATACTATCTGTTATAGGTCGAATTGTATCCCCTAAAAAAACTATTGAAGTCCTAACCCCTAGAATCTTAGAATGTGATATTATTTGGGAATGAAGTCATTGCAGATGTAATTAGCAATGTTAAAATAGCACATTGGGTCATACTGGATGGGCATCTGATCCAGCAAGACCAGTGTTGTTAAGAGAAGGATGAGGATTTCCCTGGCGGTACAGTGAGTAAGAATCTGCCTGGCCAATGCAGACGACACAGGTTTGATCCCTGGTCCAGGAAGATTCCACATGCCACAGAGCAACAAAAGCCCCTGTACCACAACTGCTGAGCCCATGCTCTAGAGCCCACAAGCTGCAACCCCCGAAGCCCGTGCACCTAGGGCCTGTGCTCTGCAACAGGAAGCCACCACAGGGAGAAGCCCGTGCACCGCAAGGAAGAGCAGCCTCCACTCACCACAATTAGAGGAAGCCCATGCACACCTCTAGTTGGGGTGCATGGACTTCCCTGGTGGCTCAGATGGTAAAGCGTCTGTCTACAATGCAGGAGACCGGAGTTCGACCCCTGGGTTGGGAAGATCCCCTGGAGAAGGAAATGGCAATCCACTCCAGGACTATTGCCTGGAAAATCCCATGGACAGAGGAGCCTGGTGGGCTGCAGTCCATGGGGTCGCAAAGAGTCAGACACGACTGAGCGACTTCAATTCAATTCATGCACAGCAACGAAGACCTAGCCAACCAAAAATAAGTAGATTATTAGAAGAGAGAAAGACGGAGGAAATCTAGACCCAGACAAGCACAGAGGAAAGACGCTGTGAAGACAGATGGGAGAAAGTTCACTGGAGTGTCATCACAGCCAAGGAACGCCTGGGACTACCAGAAGCTGAAAGAGGCCAGCAAACACCCTCCTCTAGGAGCCTGAGAGGAAGCATTGCCTAGAAGACAGCTTCATTTTGGACTTCTGGCCTCCAGAGTGGTAAGAGGATAAGTTTCTCTTGTTTTAAGTCACCCAGGTGTGGCAGGCAGCCCTAGGGAAACTGATACACTATCTAAGGGACAAAATGGGAGGCCCCAGGAGGTCATGAAGAGGGTTTTACAAAGGGTCTGGCTCCCAATCAGTCCCTGGAGGTTTGACCACATCAAAGCAGCAGGATCACAGGATGCGGAAAAAAGCTAGATACAGCCTCTTGAGACTTCTTTAACCACCGAATGCAGAGCGTGCTCTCAGGATGAAAAGAACATGTGAGATAAAATGGCACGGCTCCTGGGCTCAGAGTCTTAAGTGAGAATTCTCATTGCATGTCCCCCTCAGGAACTCCAGGGTGTTAGCAGTGGCCTTTGAAGGCCAGGCTTCCAGTGGCCGTGTCCTTCAGGGTCCCTACTTGCTGAGAGTAGGGGTGGACAAGCACTTCTCTAGGTGAGCTAGGAAGGTATGGGGCTGGGGGAGGTTGGCAGACCTCAGTCCTGGTTTGTGACATCATGGACTGAGGGTGAGGATGTTTTTGAGGATCCCATGGATGATTCTATTCAAATGGTCTCTGATCCAGCCATGGGGGAATGTGTCCCAAGTTCTTGAAGACAGGTGACTTGCTTACCTATCCTTCAGATGCCTAGGAATGAACTGTAAACATTAGCAGGGGGATTTCCTCGCCTGAGCATGGTAGCTTAGTGTCAACTGCATGTAGAAGTGAAGCTTTAAAATCAGTGGCTCTTACTGGAGTCATCTGGCAGAGGAATAGAGAACCCTGCAGAGAATCAGTATCGGGGGTAACGTTTTAAGGGTAGAAAGACACAGTTGTCAGCCGCTTTAGACTCAGCCAGGCAAGAATGCCTGGGGTTCTGGTGCTTCTGTTGGTGTGGTCTGTGTCACAGGCCACTGAGATTATCCCCAGGGTCTCCCCTCTTCCCTCCCAGGGCAGATGATTAGGGGAACAAGATCTTCTCTTGTAATCCATTCTAATCCAGTTTCCTCCCACACCCACCTCCAGATTTGTGTGGCCTAGAGGAGCAAGAGTCTCTGCCTCCGTCTTTGCTGGGGAAGATATTTTGCTGTTCATACTTAAAAGTTTCCTTTTAGGGAGAAGGGTTAGAAGTATTACATCTAAGGGCAAGATGCAATTAAATCACCAAGGCCAGACAGTGTCTTAAGAGTGGATTTAAAGAATCAGCCAAAAAAATCTGCAAGAGGCTGGGCAAGAGTCAGCAGAGACCAGCTCAGAGAGAGAGAGAGAGTCCCAAAAGGGAGGTGACAACACTCTGAGAAGGGCATTTCTTGGACTTGTTTACTGCTTACATCTCCTCTTGTGGGAACTGCCCATTCTTACCCGTTCTGCCAGGATCTGAGGGGTCATTTTCTGTTTCTGCTGTGGGGTTGGAACAGTTTGAGATTCCCCACAGTCATTCCAGTTACAAAGTTATTTGCTAGCCATTTCCATTTTAAACTTGGAGCCTATGTAGGGTAGACTCACTCTTGTAAGGAAGCTGCAAGGCAGAGAGGAGGAGAGGGAGGCAGGGAGAGAGGACTAGCCCCACTTCACAGATGAAGACGCTGAGGCACAACTGAGTAGTTCAGGATCACCCAGTGAACAGTAGAGGAGCTGGGATTTGAGCCCTAAGTAGGGAGTCATGCTCAGCTTACTATGTTTAGAATGATTATACCTGTTTTTTGTTTTTTGGTTTTTAGCTATTGATTTGTTTTCAAATCACACACTTCTGGTTTGGGGACTACCCCACACACGTGCACATATATTTCCTCTGAATTCTTAGGGATCCAGTTTCTGCTATTCTGGGGATGGGCAGGGAGCTGAATTCTTGTGCCACCAGTGTCCTATGGGCAGCTGCGCCAATATCAGTGTTGATTTGTTTCAGGGTCACATAGGCCCTCGAGGACTGTTTCTCAGGGACCCCGTCTTGCTCCCCACTATCCCTGTGCCTCCTCTCACCTCTGCACACTCTTCCTAAGGACCTGAAGAAGCCACACTAGTCCCCAGCATGCTCCCTGGCCTTCCACTCCCATCCCCGTGGCCTGTGCTCTTGGCTCCCTACCCCTGGGACTAGAGATTGAGTTGCACAGTGCCCTGCTTCTCAATTTAGTGCAAAAAGTCCCCTGGGGGTGGGTCCACGGCAGTGCGTCTGCAGTGCTTGAGTCCCCAGGATAAGCAAGATGCCTGTTCCTAGAGAATCATGGTTATGGTAAGATTGTTGTGAGGGGTGGTGGAGTTTAGGTAATTTAAGCGTTTAAACAATTGTTTTCGTGTTTGAGTATACGTAGCTGTAGTATAGAAAGAAATGAGACACTTCAAAAGGGCAGCCTGGTCTTCTAGTGCCAGATCTCCCCTGAACAGGGCTGGGCACTGCTGTGTTGGGAGAGCGTGGCAGTGAGAACCAATCAAGGAAAGAAACAGGCAAGCACAAGGCACAAGTCTGGGTGGGGCACAAGCGAGGTCACACAGCTGGGCAATGAAGGGCTGGGCTCTAGAGGCCGATGTCTGGGTTCACCCGTTTCCCTACTTTGTACCTGGGCTACCAGGTAAGCTCCTGACTTCTGTGTCTCCATCTTATCATCTCAGAATGGAGCAATGTTTATCTTAAGTATTTTGCTTTCAGGATTAAAGGGAATAATGCCCCTCAGAGCTTTTTGCAGGTGAATTCGCAGGATCCATTACCATTATCAAGGTCAGAGGGCTCCTGAGGGGAGCTGGGACAGCATAGGTCCAGCTCTTTGTCTCTAGAAATGAGCTGGGAGAGGGAGTGAGCATGAAATTGCCAATTGTGCCCAGAAGGCCCAGGGGTGGTGAGCTGCAGCGACGGGGTCAGCTCCAGGCTGACAGTCTGTGGCTCTGTGGGCCTGGATGAGCCCCTGCAAGGGTGAAGGAAAACTTGCAGATGCCCTGGAAGGTGGCTAGCCTTACCCTTGGCAAGTTAGCACTTGTGGAACAGGAGCTCTCATGTGCAGTTACATTTACTTTCTGTTGACAGTCAAAAGAAAAAAAAAAACAAATCTTTTCAAGTGGTCCACCTGCGGACAAAAGCTTTCAAGCAATGAGGCAACTTAGTGTGAAATGATGGGACCGGCACTTGATTCACCTGATGTGGCTCTTCTGGTGAACTGTGCTCACATTTCATGAATTTGCATGTGCTGAGATTAAGAGCAGAAACAAATAAACGAAAACCTCAGTCTCAGAAGAGTGTGAGTTGAAGGGAGGGGCCAACCCTGTGCCGAAGGGAGTATTTCTGTTGCTTGAATGAAATACAAAACCAGGTTGTACTGGGTAAGAGAAATAGGAGTCGGGACTAGGAGAGTTCCCCTCTATCCTCCACCCCAACTCTGAGAACAGCTTTCTTTGTTGAGCGAATACACCTGAGGTGAGCCTTCTTCACTCCTCCTCCCACTCACATCCAGGTTAAGTCCTGCCAGGTGCCTCCGGAGGGAATAAAGCATCCAACGATAACTCACAGACTCCTACATGAAATCAAAGCTTTGCTCATATCCTTTCACTGGAATTAAGAAATGAAATGGGCGCTGCCCTCAGAGATGCCAGACCAAGCCCACATGTTTGGATTTTCTAGACAGAAAATCATTTATTTTTGGTCCATTTCAGTATTTATAGCAGTGCACATGTAAATCATTTCAGTTCCCAATTGTTGGAGCAAATTAATCTTTCACAAGCCACTCAGCAGTGAGGTTAGAAGATAAACAGTAGGTGCAACAGTACACGCTCCCCTGTATGTGAACCTTCTTGTTATAATACAATAAACTCCTACATTTGAGCTCACTACATCCAATGAGTGCCGCTCTCTCCATTCATGTGGCAGCCCCAGCTGCCCCCTGCCACCTCTGCCCTGCTGAGGGAGTTCTCTGATCAACCACCTGGGTGGGTCTTGCTGCCATTTTCAGTTTGGAAGGAAAAGCCTGTAAATCTGCTTCCTGGGAAGACAGACATTGCTGAATTGTCATCTGCCTCCAGAATGCAGAAAACATCAATTTCATTGCAGCTCATCAGAGTTGGAAACACCTGCCACTTCCTTTCTCAGTTGCAATTAACATGTTGCATCTCAACATTGATTGATTCCAAGCAGCCTAACACTGCCAAAGTCAAGGTTTAAATGAAACAGTATAACGTGATATTATTTTTCACGGTTTTAGAAATATGAACACACTTGTGTTTTTATTGTCAAAGAAGTACTACAAATAGTTGGGGGGATAAGTCTTTGTACTTGAGATAAACGTGAGTAGAATAGGTTGATGCTCATAATAAAAACTATTCTTTATTCTTATATTTATTTGGAGTTGTACTTGTTTATCTTTGTGTTTACTTGTGGGTAGAGGAATAATGTTATTTCTGAATATTTCATCTAGCACAGGGCTGCTGAATCCCATGGGTATTTGGAAGATGTTTATTAAACAAATAAATAGATGAATGGTTTGGGAGAGCAAGCTTATTTTAAGAATTGTCCTCTTGGTCCAACTTACATAAAATTCTGAAATTTTAATCATGAGCCTTTCATTCAACTTAAAAGCTGTGTGAGACTATGAAATATGACCTGAGGCTGGGGCTTTCTGTTTCATCCTAAATGGTTCAGCCTTGATCACAAGTGTTATTTTATGGAAAAGTGAAGGCCCCATCTGTTTTCAACATGATTCTACTCATATTGCCTACACAGAAACTTTTCAAATGGTACAACATTTTACCTTTAGAGAGTCTCAGAACATTCTCTGTTGTAATCATTTAACATAGTTCAACAGCCACAATATTTGTGTCCTTTTGGGAATGATCATTAAAATGGTTTTTAAGTACTGGGAAAACTGAAAGCTAGAGTAAGGAGAAGGCTGTTAAATACAAGGTTTATGTTTCAACTTGGCCAGATAAGACTCAGCCTTAAACCACAGAATATAATCTTTGGAAGAGAAAATGAACACATTTCTTCTCTCATCTATTAACAGAATACTAGGGCCAAGAACCACCTTCTTTTTTGGCCCTCTTGGGAGAATCTTCTTTTAAGACTGAAATAGAACAAGTTAAAATAAGGGGCACTTAATTCTCTCACACAAAACCAACCCAGACACGACACATTTGAGCATCATCTCTTAAATATATACAAGCATCAAGTGATGACTAAGCTTGAATATTTCTACCCATTCTAGAAGGAAAGCTGAAGTTATGTATCTTTGTTAAAATGAATTAACATTCTGGTACATCTGTAGTTTTATCTCTAAATGCCTGATGGTAGAAAGTATTATTTTGATTATCTCCATAAATCTTTAATACTATATAACGTAATGCCCAAAATTTCTGGGTTATTTGTATATTAAATAGCTTATATACTAATAGCTTAGTGTTAATAGATCTTCTCCAAATTATAACACAGGAAAACCAGAATTACGAGGAAATCACCTTAACCATTTCCACCAAATATATAAATAAATAAAAATAGATAAATAGCCCTAAGTGGCACAGCTTTCAGAGAGAGTGAGAAATAGATGCTTGTATATATTTCCTAATAATGGAATTCAGGCACTAGAAGACCTGATCATGTTAAAAAAGAAAAAGGAAGGGGAGAAGAAAGAAAAAGAACCACAACCTTTAGAACTTGGTATACCATGGAAAGGTGCGTCTTAATACTGCCCAGAACATTGGCTGACTCAGGAAACGCATGCATACATCTAAGCTCCAGCCTGATCAGCTGACCAGGTTGTCATGTATGGAGAGCATCTCAGACAAAAGTGGCTTATGGGTCAACTTCTACTGAGGAGAGTTAGCTCTCCAGGCAGTTGCAAAGCACCATTTGTCCAACAATACATACATTTAAACACTTGCAGACATGAGAGAGGCCAAACATGCAACAATGACTTCTCCAGTCTCACTCTTGTCAAAGATGGACTGACTCCTCAAAGAGTCCCATTGAGAGAAAATAATCAAATACTTTGAACAACAAATCACCATTTAAAATCTTGTCTTTGGTTTCCATATGAACCATCAAAATGTCCCGGGAATCCCATGTCAGTGCACAAACTCCACCTCCCAGCTTTTTTTTCCCATGGAAAATGCCACAACGAAAAAATCCTTTACCCAACTTGGGATTTGGTGAATGGAGCCACTACACCTCACTTCACCTTGAAGGCAGAAGTGGCCTTGTCTCGTCCTGTGGAGTTCCAGGAAGCCCCTGTAGAGGGCGTCAGAGACACTTCTCTGTTTGGACCTAAGGAGAACACCACTGAAAGCATCCTCCACCCTTGATCACTAGAAGGTTCGCTTTCAGTAGCAGCATCAACCTCACTAATATTTTATCAACAAATGAGTTTTCCTTTTTGCCATTGCCAGCAGATATTAAAAAAGCACTTCAAAATTCTTTTTTAAAATATTGGTTCTGTCTTTAAAAATTATTCATCTTCTAAAAATGTTTTTTCACTATATTCTGGGGAAATAAAGAGAGTGCTCTGAAAAAAAAAATGTAAAGCTTTTCTAAGCCAACAGCATTTGGTGAAAACTAACAATCCTGCTGGTATGAAGTTGAAGTTTTATTTCCTTTTTTCTTTCTTTTTTTTTTAAAATAAAACTAAGGCTCAAATGTTCTATTAAATGCTCATTTCTTATGTATATTATATTAAGTCTTATAAATACACCTGGTGAATTAAATTCACCCTGGATTGAATTAACACCTGCTATATGAGCTATTTGCTTTATGTAATCAGTCATCTCAAGGTTTCTTCCCTTTCTCTGGAAGTACAATTTAAATATTAACCTAATCTTTAAACGGCGGCTGCTTCTTTCTGACATTTGGAAACTGGTCACCCGTGCAAAAAAAAAAGGTAAATATGGATATAGTAATGAAAAGGCAGCTTCTTAAAAATCTTACGATGTGTAACTCAATGAATTGGGAAGAGAAATGATGAAAGCAGCAGGAAAACTGATCTCTGTGTCACTCTTTATAGAAAACAATGCTGATTATCTGCCAAAGTCATCTCCAATCTGAGAGACCAGCTGAAGTTGACTGCCAATTTCAAAAGAGTTTCTATATTTTCTTCATTATAATCTCTGGAAGTATCTTAGGCAGCTGGAGTACATATGAGAGAATCTTAATTAAAAAAAAAAATACTGCAGCATGGTATAAGTTATGTTTCAGGTCTAACATCCTGTGAAAGGAGGAGCAAGTGAGTGTGGGGTGCTTGGCCTGATCTGGTTGTCAGCTTGCTCCCTGTGGGGCCTGCTCACGTCCTGCTCAGCTGACGGCCCCTAGAGAATATGAAGCTTTCAAAGTGCTGGTCTTCAGCCTTCTCTCTGATGCGTTGTTCCTCTAAGGAATCCACCAGTTTGTCCCTTTGCTCAATCACTTGCATCATCTCAGTGAGTATTTCTTGCTCTTCATTCAGATCATTCTCATCTTTCTGGCTCTCTACAGAAAAAAAAAAAAAAAACCAGAACAAAAAAAAATCAATAACAAACAAAAAAGACACATTAGACTTCAGGTAACATTTGACCTCAGAGGAGCTTTTGGCAGGGGTGTTCTTGATTGTTCTGGACTTGTTCTGCTCTTTAATTTCTAAGGAGAAAACAAGGAAATGAATTTAACACCAGGAACCTGCCCTGCAAGACACAGATTAGAAGGGTGGGTGCTTTGTGCAGCTCTCAGCTCAGTTTTCATCTCGAGACTATATAAAGCGACAGGGAAAACCCCTTTGTGAGAAAAAGAAGTTCATACAAGCCTAGCCCTTCCAAGCCCTCCCACCTGTCCTTCCCTCCCCAAAAAGAAGCCAGCAAAACAACACAGAAGCGGTTTTCCCTAAATACATCTGAGCTACAGCAGAGCAATCTGCGAGAGAAGTTTCTGAGTAAACCATCTGCATCAGTGAATGTTATTTCAATGACAAGAATCCTGTTTTCATTTGCAGTTAATAACACATTGCAGCCCTCTGAATAGAGACCAGGCGGCAGCCAAGTGAGGCTGTGGCTAGCTGCTGGGAGGATATTTCCAGACTGTGACTAGGCTTCTCCCTTTTGCCTTCTGAGTACATGACCTTCTTCCTAATTGCCCCGAGATGTTCAATTGCCTGGGGAAGATACGATTGTTATAAAAGGAAGGAAAAGAGTAAGAAACTGGTTGTAATGACTTCCTGACACTCAAAAGAGGATTCTCAAGGCAGATCTTAAGTTTTGTCAGATTATTGCCTTAGGAGAAGATTTTATGTATTATTCCATTAATCCCTCTTGTTTAATGCATGGGGACTAGGCAGTGAGCTGGATCCCAGAGTAGAGATGGTACCACTGCCTCTTGCCTCAGGCTGAGTTCTGAGACCGGCATTAGGAATAAGGGACACATGACAAAAGGGAAATAAAGAGGCAACATTCCCCTTGCAGCTCAAGTTTTATGGGACGGAGGAGCGAGCGGCAGGAGAAACTGAAGGCGAGAGCCCAGGGCTCGAGTCTCTCCATTCTGGGCCTTAGGGGGGCTTCTATCCTATCATTTGATGGGAACACTGGGGACCAAGGGACCCTTGCCCTGACCCTTGCTCGGAACGCCAGCAAGATGTTAGTTGGAAAGGCACCCTAGGTATAAACATAGAACAGGCAGAACTTCGTGGTTGGGCAGAGAAGAGAGGTCTGGACGTGGCTAACCAGATCCTGATTTGCTGTCTGTGGCACACATAGGCAGTGGCCAGAAGTGTCCATTTGGCCCAGAGGTGCAAAGGTCGCCAGCCACTGGGCCTGCCATGGGGCTCCTTATGGTGAGGGATGAGGTGGCCCCACAGTGCAGACTGTCTGGTAGACTGGCCAGGCTGAGTGGAGGATGCGCTGAGGTGAGGCTGATTAAGGATAGAAGTGAGGCTTCAGGTACACTGAGAGCCTGGCCAGGCTATGGTCATGCCGTGCACCTGGTCTGCAAATGGCAGCAGAGAGCAGCCCAATGACGGGAGACAGCTACATGGGGGTCAGCGGATCAGAGCCACCCACACCAATTTCCAGTGCTGCAAAGTCACACAGACCTGCCTCTCGCTAACACCCGGCAGTCACCTTTAAGGATCAAGCAGATGGGAGGGGCGGCAATCTGCAAGACTGAACATTTCCATCCCAAAGAGACTGAGCATTTCCTGGAGGGACTTTTAAAATTATTGCATCAGACTAAGTTTACCAGAAAAACATCTACTTTGACTTTATTGACTATGCCAAAGCCTTTGACTATGTGGATCACAACAAACTGTGGAAAATTCTTCAAGAGATGAGAATACCAGACCATCTGACCCATCTGACCCATCTGACCTGCCTCCTGACAAATCTGTGTGCAGGTGCCGCGGCCAGCACAAGCAAGAGTCGCACCTGCACAGGGAGAGAACGGAGCGTCCCCGCTAAGAAAAATAAGAGAGAGACAAAAGATGGGGTTGAGAGGATCAGACCAAAATGGCTGATGCCTTCCTTTATTGTGCTGCAGTATATATAGGATAAAGTACGTGACTTCTGACATTCACAAGATTGTTCTTAATCTCCAAATACAATCACAAGACCCTTACCGTTGTGTACATCACAAATAGATAATCTATCTTCTATCAATAAGCTAATCTATCTTCTATGAAATGTTGCAAGAACCAAACGTCCTGGAGCCTTAAGGGTAATAAATTCTTCAGGGGGGCGGGACAGGGAGCTTAAGAACATGTCCTAGGGCTCTGCATAACGCCGAGCAGCTCCCAAGACTTAACCCTTCACGGGCAGTCCCCCGCATGCAGGTTAACTGGACAAAGTAGAAAAACATCTACTTTGACTTTACTGACTACGCCAAAGCCTTTGACTGTGTGGATCACAACAAACTGTGGAAAATTCTTCAAGAGATGGGAATACCAGACCATCTGACCTGCCTCCTGACAAATCTGTGTGCAGGTTAAGAAGCAACAGTTCAAACTGCAGGTTAAGAAGCCTTTGACTGTGTGGATCACAACAAACTGTGGAAAATTCTTCAAGAGATGGGAATACCAGACCATCTGATCTGCCTCCTGACAAATCTGTGTGCAGGTTAAGAAGCAACAGTTAAAACTGTTTTAACAGTTAAAACTGACACTTACTCCTTGGAAGGAAAGTTATGACCAACTTAGACAGCATATTAAAAAGCAGAGACATTACTTTGCCAACAAAGGTGTAGTCAAGGGTATAGTTTTTCCAGTGGTCATGTATAGATGTGAGATTTGGACTATAAAGAAAGCTGAGCCCAGAAGAATTGATGCTTTTGAACTGTGGTGTTGCAGAAGACTCTTGAGAGTCCCTTGGACTGCAAGGAAATCAAACCAGTCAATCCTAAAGGAGATCAGTCCTGGGTGTTCATTGGAGGGATTGATGTTGAAGCTGAAATTCCAATACTTTGGCCACCTGATGAGAAGAGCTGACTCATTGGAAAAGACCCTGATGCTGGGAAAGATTGAGGGCAGGTGGAGAAGGGGACGACAGAGGATGAGATGGTTGGATGGCATCACCGACTCACTGGACATGGGTTTGGGTGGACTCCGGGAGTTGGTAATGGACAGGGAGGCCTGGCATGTTGTGGTTCATGGGGTCACAAAGAGTCAGACATGACTGAGTGACTGAACTGAACAAACACTACTATGTGAGAAAGAATAGGAGATCCTGAGTCTATAATCTGTTCCCAAGTCATAGCCCCATCATTTACCTTGAGCATGCTTTTTAAGTGCTCAGAGACTCAGTTTTCTAATTTGTAAAATGGAGTAACATACCTGAGAATGATCATGATGATAACATCTCATATTTACTAGGTGCTTGTTCTGTAGCAGGTAACCCCATAGGTAGGTGCAATTATGGTCCATGATGTATACAGAAAAGATTTAATTTGCTCTTTTAGACTTTGGTCCCAGTGTAGGAAAGCCATGCATGGATCTGGCCCCCACAAACACACAGGCACAAAACAGAGTGAATATGCCTCATGGGTTGGAGCCAATAAGTCAATATATGGTATCAGTTTATTCCAACTCTCCCTCCGTCATGGTGGAAATAATTTTCTCACGCGTGATGCCCTGGCCCAGTTGTGGTAGGGAGGATGCTTCCTTTACCATCCCCAGTGCCTGGTAGAACCAGGCCTGCCTTCCTCTCACTGTGGAAACACGTACATCATGGCCCTCATGTCACTGTGTTATAATTACCAGGCTGAGTGTCAGTCTCCCCAGGGAGGCCACAAGGCAGGGCTGCTCTTCTGCATCTGCCAGGCCCACTCTAAATTCTCAACAAACATTTGTTAAATGAATGTATGGATAAGTGGGTGAAGGTGTGAATGAATGACTTCATTCCTATTAGCACATGGGTTGGGATGGGGCAAAATGCTGCTCTCCTGGCCCTAATGAGCAAAGCTAAGAGGGACTTGCTGTGCTCTAGCGGGGGCAGAAGAAGCTGGCTTTGTGCCCCCTCTGGCTCCCAGGCTGGTGGCACCAGACACGAAGTGTACTCTGGTCTATAAAGTGCAGCATGTTCTGGTCAAGTGTCTGCATAGGAAAAAACATCTTTAACAAAGGCCTGAAACACATCACCGTACTCACCTTCCTGGAGCATTTTCTCTCTTAATTTCTGCTCTAGTCTGCTTTGATGATCTTCCAGTTCTAGTTCGTGAGCCCTGGGAATGAGAAAATGTTCAGACTTTGTAAATACTGAAGACCTGTGTAGAAATATCTAATAAACCCATTGACCACAGCAACTGCTTTCCTTGTTCCTTATTAAGACTGGGGCCTTGGAATGCCTCGAAACCGAAAGTTTTGCTACTATTGCTGCTGTGACACATCGAACTCAGTAGACAACGGAGAGCCACTGAAGCTTGTGACGAGATCCCAGTGAACTTCTGGAAGGCCACACTGGCATGGATCATGAAGAAATGACTAGAATGGTAGAAGCGATGACAATCTAAAACTCCTCTCTTTTAGGGGCAACGTGACTTCAAGCATCACCTCTAACAACTCCCAAATCTTTGACTGTGGTAAGCAAGAAAACAAGTAGGAAACAGGAGTAAGGCATTTTGTCAGTGGAGGCAATAGTCCTCAGACAACCACCCATCTGGTTGTAGGCAATGGTGAAAGAACCGTGATGCTTTGGAGGAGTCAAGTTAGAGTGCTGGGTACTCAGTGTGTCCACCAGCAAAGTCAAGAGGGGAAGTCAGCTTTCAGTGAAGGTCAGATGGAACTTCATGACCTTTCAACGCCTGGTGATATGCCGTGTATTACAGAACTTGTGTCAGCTCCCCACATGCTGGGCCATGTGGTAATGTGGAGGTTCCTCCAACCTCTGGGAGGGCAGCCCTGGAGTTCTCAGGAGAAATGAGGACCACAGACAAATGCGGCAGGGGTCAGAGGTGAAAGGTGAAGTCACATGAGCCCTAAAAGGGAGACAACAGAGGAAGAAAATTTGAAGACAGGAGCATGGGAATGCCTACATTTAGAAGCTAGTCAAAAGAGGTAGAAGCAGGGAAGGAGCAAGCAGAAGGTAGGAAGGGTATGCAGCATCACAGAAACCAAGAGAGGCAAGATTTAGGAGAGAAGAGAGGGGTCAAGGCTGTCCATTGCTAGAGACACTGAAAATGGTGAGGACTGACACTAGGGCCCCGGGGCTTCCCTTCCGGCCCCAGCAGCAGGCTGTGCGCATCTGCTACAGCATTGGGTCACCTTACTATACTCTGTTGTTGCTGGGTTTTTTTGTTGTTGTTGTTACTTCTACTATTGCTTAGGCCAAGGGCCACACTTTGTTCAATACTCCGCCTTTTGTTATTGACACTGAACTTCCCTTGACCCACTCTAGCTCCCAATAGAATGCACCTACCACTTAGATTTTCCTTTAAGAAAGGACTTTGTGAAAGGAGTGTAGTGTGTAGTAAGCTGACAGCTGTAGCAGAATGCACTTCAATGTCGTGCTGAAGACACCCTGTCCCCGGGCACAGCGGCGGTGCTGGAGCTCGGCCATTTCTGCCCCACTTTGGGCTCCTCGGATGGGCAGCTTTGGCTGGTGCTCCCTTTGGCCTGGCTCAGATTTTTCTCAGGGCTGCACAGCAGTCTGAAGCTCCTCCTGCCAGTCCTTCTCCCCGCCACTCTCCTTTCACAGGTGTCAGGACTGCAGGGAGGTCTGCAGATTTCACTCTCGTTCTCGCTCCCTTTTTCCTTCCTTCTGTTATACCTCTTGTGCTTCTAATTCTGTCCTGGCACCTGCTTTCCCAAGGGACTCAACATCACACACCAGTCTAAGACATTTCTCCTTGTTCAGCCAGGCCTTTCTCCAAACTAGAAGCTGCCCTCCACCAGAGCTCTCATCTGGCTCACACTCCAAGTGCTCCTCCTTGGCCTCTTTTGGAGGAGAATGTTCCCTCTGACAGCGTACCAGTAAGGGAAGGCCCAGTCACCACGCAGTCCCCATCCCCCTGACCTTCGCAGGTAGGGCCTGTGCTCTGAATACTCCTCCTACAAGTCTTCACAGAGCAAATGCTATGTTTTACTATTTCTCTCATGCTGTGTGCTTGCGTGTCCGTCTCTGAAAACCATGAGATCCCTGAAGGCAGGGACTGGGGCCTGACTCATCTTTACTTTCACAGTACCCAGCACAGTTCCTGGCACAGAAAATATGCTTGATAGATGTTTGTTGAATGAATTTTATACTTTAAATCTAGCCCAAAGGCAGATGGTATGGTTGTGTAAAAAGGGCTTTGTGGTCAGGTAGATGTGGACAAATTACTTTGTTGAATCTCAGCATGTGCATCAATATAAAAAATAGTAATAATAATAGAAAAAATAATTACAGATGAGCCCTGCTTCCCCACTCCTGGCATTTCCTTCCATGCCAGTGGACCTTGATGAGTATAAGTCCTGGCTTATTCTTTCCACTTTCTCTCTTAGATTCACTCTCACCCCAGGAGTGGTAAATTTGGGAAGAACAGGGAAAATTAGCTGATACCCTTTCTCACCTGGGATCAGCCTGCCTGAGCAAACGTGTGTTCTCTGGGTACACATCGTGTATAAATACACATATTTATACACACATATGTAATGAGCCAATGTAAAATATACTCTGGGTCACTGTCAACAACGTTTAAAATCAACTGCTCTACGGAATTCTCTCTACTCTGACAGCTACTGATTCTAAATTCTTTTGATAAGGAGTAGATTCCAGAAATTGTACCTCCCCATCCATGTCTCAGCCTGTATACCTACCTGCCTACTGAATATCCCACTCACTACTAAATTCAAATTGCTCAAAACAGCTAGCTGTATGTTAAATACGAAAATTGTTAAGAGAGTTCTATCAGGAAAAAAAAAAACTTTCTATTTCTTTCATTTTGTATCAATATTTTTGCATGAGATGCTGGATGTTCTCTAAACTTACTGTCTGTGATAATCATTTCATGATATATGTAAGTCAAATCATTACACTGTATACTTCAGACTTACACAGTGTCATATGTCAGTCACATCTCAATAAAACTGGAAGAAAAATAAAAACAACTATAACCTAAACAAAAAAGTGTTCTCTTACTCTGAGCCTTGCTAGTGGTTTAGGGCAAGATTTCTCAGCCTTGACACTACTGACATTTGGGGCTGGGTAATTCTGTGGTGGTGAAGGAAGCGGGTCTGCCTGTGGAATGTTCGGCAGCACCCTTGGCCTCTCCTCCCTAGATATCAGTAGCACCTCCCAGTTGTCTTAGACAAAAACATTTTCTGCTTCTGCTGCTAAGTCGCTTCAGTCGCGTCCGACTCTGTGTGACCCCAAAGACGGCAGCCCACCAGGCTCCCCCATCCCTGGGATTCTCCAGGCAACAACACTGGAGTGGGTTGCCATTTCCTTCTCCAGTGCATAAAAGTGAAAAGTGAAAGTGAAGTCGCTCAGTTGTGTCCGACTCCTAGTGACCCCACGGACTGCAGCCCACCAGGCTCCTCCATCCATGGGATTTTCCTGGCAAGAGTACTGGAGTGGGTTGTCATTGCCTTCTCTGAAAACATCTTCAGATATTGCCAAATATCCCTGGAAGGAGGAGGCAGAGATGGAAATTGCCCCCAGGTGAGACCACTGGTCTCAGGTAAAAGCCTTACCCCTAAGAAGCAAGTGATTCACTACATTTTGTGACTAAGGAGATAAATGTGTCTAATTCTGAAGTTTGGTTCCATGGTGAACCCCCAAGTGATCCTAACCCCTAGAATCTTTGAGGGAGAAGGCAATGGCACCCCACTCCAGTACTCTTGCCTAGAAAATCCCATGGACGGAGGAGCCTGGTGGGCTGCAGTCCGTGGGGTCGTGAAGAGTCGGACAAGACTGAGCGACTTCACTTGCACTTTTCACTTTTCACTTTCTTGCATTGGAGAAGGAAATGGCAACCCACTCCAGTGTTCTTGCCTGGACAATCCCAGGGATGGAAGCCTGGTGGGCTGCCATCTCTGAGGTCGCACAGAGTCAGACACGACTGAAGTGACTTAGCAATAGCAGTAGCAGAATCTTTGAATGTGACCTTATTTGGAAAAGAGTCTTTGAGGATGGAAAGTTAAGAACCTTGAGATGAAAATATTCTGGATTATCCTGATGGGCTCTAAACTGAGTGGCAAGTATTTCTACAAGAGCAGACACAGATACAGAGAAAAGGCTGCATGAAGATAGAGGCAGAGTCTGCAGTGATGCAGCCACCAGCCAAGGGATGCCTGGAGCCTGCTAAGCCAAAGAGGGAAGGGAGGATTCTCCCCCAGAGCCTGGCCCCCCAACACCTCCATTTCAGTCTTCCAGAACTGGGAGAGAATACTTCTCTATTATTGTAAGCCACCCTGTTTGTGGTAACATGTTAGTCCAGCCGTAGGAAATGAATATAGTTAGCAAGCTTTCTTGGACTCTCATATTTAGCCACGCTAGCCATGATCAGTAATAAATGCTTTAGTTTAATGTTCCATCTGTTGACCCAGTAGTCTTATTTCTTAGCCAGTTCAGAATCCAGGCAGAGATGAGGAATAGAATTTATTAGACCCCTTTAAGATTCCCCAAATTATTTCTCAGGGTTGGGTGAAAATGAAATGGGTCAGCATAAGGGAAAGCGCCCTATACAACCTGTGGTGCTTAGTCAGTTTATATTAAATGTCACTTTCTTTCCCTCCAGGATGGTGACAGGTAAAGTGACCTTCAACTTTCTCAGAGTGCAGTGAGATCCATCTCTACTTTCTGATCTACCAGCCAGACTGCAGCCTCTTATCTAGAGGGCAGCCAGACAGATCTCCACCTTCAATCCATTAATGCCGCAAGGAGTGGTCAGGAAGCCCTTCCCATCGTTCACACTCAGAGGCCAGACATACGCTTCCCCATCGCAGATGTGTGACTGCAGGTGGGTCTCCCCTGCCCTGGGGGGCAGGAATGGACTGCAAGTGCCTTATCCACACGCCCTCCAGCCCAGACCTATTACCTGAAATCAGTTTAGCCATAGGACTTCCCAGCAGAGAACAGACTACTGAAGATTCTCTGTACTAATGCCCGCATGATATGCAAGACCTCAAATACCAATTTGTCTCAATCACAATTCTGTATGCACAAGGAGAAAAGTCCTGGGACGTCAACCGAGGAGGGTGGGCCACCCCACTGCCACCCCCGTTCCCCTGGTTGCTTTTTTATCCGTGTTGCCTTACTTACATGATCAGGAGCTCTGACTCATATCGCATTAATTTATTCTTCTCCAGAACCAGCTTAAACCATTCTTGCAAAAGCTGTGCTTCATCCTGTGTGCCTGAATCTGCTTAAGAAATCAGTGGCAAATGGGTTAGATTGGCATTTCTCTTCCCATGATCAAACTGCTTTGAAGCTACTTTAGGGGGCCATGTTTGTAGCAAAAAGGGGTCTGCAGGTGGCAGCCCCCTGACGGCCTGTTGAAGCCTCAAGGTCATGGGCATAACAAATAAAACACACCTGCGCATGCTCTAGGGGAGGTCCTCTTGGACATTTAGGGCGTGAATACTTCAGTTCCAAGGGTGGTATACCCTTGACAATGGCCTGCCACACTAATGACCCTCCTCTGAATATTTGAGTGTCTTCCATAAAATTTCTATACATTTGTATATCATATCCACCACCAAAGAAAGCCCTAATAGCTCTGCTGGTTACTATCTCCTTCTCTTCTGAATCGAATGCCTGCTGAGTGCCCAGGTGGGCTGTGGCTCCCTCCATGGGGCAGGAAAGTTCACATACCCTTTGCTTATAGAAGAGTGGTAACTGGCATTTTGGTGTTTGTTTTTGTTTTTTTTTTTGCACAAAGAAAAGCCAAATGATTAGAGGGGAAAAGTTATTAGCTTTGAGTCTCATAGGGAAAAAGTTTTATCCATACTTGCTTATAACTTGGATTATGACCTTTATTCCTTTATTAAACAGAAGAATTGTAATGATAAAATTCACATTGCTTTTAGATATTCAGTGTTAGATGCTAAATGTTTAGACAATAAAATGTTAAAATTTGGGAATGTTTGGGAAGTAGTAACATTGGTGGCTTTCTAGTCTTTCACCCGGAAATGGGAATACAAGCTGTGTTGCAAAGCTCATGGCCATCCTCCAAGGATTTAACTTGGTAAGCCCCATTGCTGTTTGTTGTTCAGTTGCTAAGTTGTGTCTGACTCTTGGCGACCCTATGAACTGCAGCATGCCATGCTTCCCTTGTCCTTCACTATCTTCTGGGGTTTGCTCAAACTCATCCATTGAGTCAGTGATGCCATCCAACCATCTCATCCTCTGTCCCAAAGGCAGGGAGGAAAACAGGGCAGTCAGAAGATGTGTGTGACCTTGGGAAAGCGGTTTAACCTCTCAGAACCTCTGCTTCTTCATGGGATAAACTAAACAAGAAGGCACACAGGTAATAGAATAATAATGAAGAGCTGCTGTTTATAATGCAGGGTTACGTGCCAGCCAATGGGCTAAGTACCTTATATGCAATACCTCACTGAATCCTCACAACAAACTCACCAGTAGGTTCCCTTGTTATCACCATTTGATGGCTGAAGAAGCAGAAGTTTGAAAGATTAGAATAACTTACTCAAGCTCACGGTTAGTAAGTGGCAGAGCCAGGGCTTGAGTTCCGGAGAGCCTTACCCTAAGCTCATACCTTCTCTGCTTGTATGCCCCTCTCCCCTCCTCATTACTCCCTACATTCCTCTCACCACCCCGTAAAGTAAATGAAGCCCCTAGCACATTGCAAAGTCATCCATAAAAACAAGTTCTCTTTCTCCCTGTCTCTTTTATTGACATGGAAACTGGGGTCCAGAGTGATTGATGTGCAATATCCCAAATTATATATTTAGTTAATGTACAAACTAGTGCTACAATGCAGAACTTGACTTCTGATTAATTCATTCATTCAGTAACACCTATTTACAGAATAGGAGTCGGGTATTGCCTTAGGTACTGGGGATACAGTGATAGATAATGCTATTTATCACCAGAATTTTGGAGATAGTAAGGCATGGTATCTGCTAAAAAGGGTATTGTTAGATAATCTTTTGGATCAGATAGACCAAAAAGCTAGAATAAAATAGAATATCAGAAAACTGTTGCCACAGCATAAAAAGGACTCTGGGAATACACAGAAGGGAGGGGATTTCTGGTCAGGATATGAGGCTGGGCTTCCCAGGGGAGGTGATGTTTCATCTGGGGTATTGAAGAAAGGATAACACTTTGAGAGAAAACACTGAGGGTGGGAGAGAACATTTCAATAAGAGGGAACAATATGAGCAAAGACAAGAGGATAGAAGATGGCGGCGACAGAGGTCAGGAAGGGCTAAGGGGACACAGAGGGTAGACAATGAGACCTCAAAGTGTATGACCATCTCATCACAGAGGCCCCTGAATGCCATGCTAAGGCTTTTGCACTTTATGCTGTAAATACAAAGGGACACTAAAGGTGGTTGAGCAGGAGAATGATACCTAGAGTTTGGTGCAGGAAGGATTAAAAGGGAAAGGGAAATAAGTGTTATTCTTTTTTAGGTTTCTTGAATGAATGAATGAGTAAAAGAACTTATAAACCTGTTGAGTACCAGCATCTTCTGAGCATTGTTGGTGGTGCTGAGGGGCAGGGATGAATAAGCCCTGGCTCCAGCTGTCCAGGAAACTGGGACCTTGCAATCCAGTGGGGAAACCAACGCCACACAGCCCGTTGGGATACAATGTGCCCCTGCCATGCAGCACAGGAGGGAAGCGATTCATCTTACAGAGGAAGTGGGGGAAACCTCAGAAAGGAGACAGCAGGTGAGCTCAGTCTAAGTGGACGAGTGGGAGTTTTCCAGGGGCAGGAGGAGGTGAAGAACAAGGCATTCCAGGGCATTAGTTGCTGAATGGAAGAATGAAATTTATAGATCATATATATGACATAGATGTTAAAAACATATACTTTAAATTCAGACTTAGGATCAAACTTCCATTCTTTGACCTGTCACTGTGGGGGCTTGAGTTCTTAACCGCCTCCCTGAGCCTCAGTCTCCTTATCTGTTTAAAGATACAATGGAATTATGCATTCAGAGACCTTAACCCAGCCCTGGCACTGAGTATAAACTCAATAAATAGTAATGGTCATTATTCAAATCATGTAATGTACATGATGGAAGATCACTTAAGAGTCATCTCTCCCAGCCATCGAGGCACAAAGGAATTTCTTCTCCCACCCTCCGCTCCAGCCTCTACGGTAATTCTCCATGGATGGTGAAATGCCCTTCTGTCCAAGAAGCCCACTGCAGATCTGTGTACTCTCAAGTACTGAAAACTTCTATTGCTCGTCAATGGGTTGGCTATTTGCCACTGAGTCCAATTTTGCCCTCTGGAGGCAAATAGAGAACACATAACTCTATTCTACATAAAAGACATTCAGATATTTGAAGACTGATCTCATGATCCACTAGTTTTCTTATTTCAGAGTCAGTACCTCTAGGTCATTTATCATTTTATCATAAAAGAGCTGTCCACCTCTATTTGCCTTCTAATTTCCCAGAACATATCTTAAGGAGAGTCCAGAATCAAACAAAGTATCAAGAGCCCAGAATGGAGAGCCACGCTTACATCTTCCCCTTGTGCCCTGGAATGCAGGTGTCCTTCCAGCAGCAGTGTCTTCACCTGGCTCTTCCTAACGTGCAGCTGAATCTTGTCTTCCCACACCAGGAGTGGTGAAGGCTGAGGACTTCATGTTCAACTTGTGCAACTGATCTTCTAAAACTAATTCAAGACTTACTTGTGCCTTGTTAAATATCATCTTATTTTGTTCCATTAAGGGGGAATCTTTGGGATATTTTATTCACCTGATACATTTCTCCTAGTTTGGGATTTCTGTGCACTTGCACGTTCATGTGATACTGAGAAATGAAACATCAGATGGAACTGGACCGAGAGCAGAGCCATCTAGCCCCTAAGGGACCTTTCTTACCCTTTGGGCAAGACTGTGCTACAAATTTTAAATGCATGGCACCCAACTAGTATCATCCAGCCCCCATTTCTATACCTTGTCCACTAGGATCTTATAAACCTTAATAACAAAGCAATTTCCCAAAATCAAGCTTCACAAAGCCTGCTGTGTCCATTGGCATGAAAAACCTCAAACCACCACCCAGAAGAGGAAATGACATTTATTTTCCACAGTGTCTAAGTAAACGCCTGTGGTTCCTAAATATCCACAGTTTCTTTAATAATTCTTTCTAGAATTTTGACAAAGATCAGAACTCATGTTTCTTTCTCATATGAAACTAGAAAATATACCCATTTCTAATCATTGGGTTCTGGAATTCTTCCTGAGTTTTCAAAGACTGGGGTCATTTCTGCAAGTTATTTCAACACCAGGGGGTTAATTCAGTCAATAAGCAAATTCTGATTGAGTAAGGTCACATCAAAGACATATTCTATTGTGAACATATCATCTTTCACCACGGCTGAGAAACCTGAATTCCTTGCTCTCCCATTTCTCTCACCTATCCAGGTTTAATTTCCTCATCTAGATATTTGCTTAACATTTCTAGATTGAGGGCCAATTTTCTTGATTAGGAAAACAGAAAAGCTGAGAGGAGAAAATCTTGCCTCTCACCAGTCATGTGACATTAAACCATCTGTCTCAGCTCCGGGCTATCCTCGCCTTGTTCTCAGTCCAAAAGAAACAGCACTGTTCTGCTGTCTTGAGAGTATTTTCTGTTGTTGTTTTTCAGATTCGGCCTCTTTGCTATACTCTATCTACAGGTTCAAGCCAGACTTTTATCCTGCGTTCCATGTCCCTTCTTCAGCCTTTCTTGTGTGTCTTTCTAAAATGTGGTCCCTCTGAGAGTCGTGCAGCCTCACTGATTCCTACTGATGCCGTATTCAACAAACACAGATTGAACTGAATCAATCAATTTAATTTACGTTCTTGAGTGAAATAATTTGCAGTTTTATAGCCTACAGTTTATTTTTAGACTCTCCCTTTCCTCAGTAGTCAAAATTACTTTTGAGGATCTTTGAACATGGAATCAAGTGCAGATTTCTAGGGAATCTGCTTTCCCAAAGCACTGGGTACAGGCAGACAGCACCTAGCCCAGGCTTGCCTTGCTCTCAACCCGAACAATGCACTGAGATTTCCATCACCTCACTACTCACCAGAGAGCTTCCCTGTAGGTCCTAATGAAGAGCTTCCCTGTAGGCCCTAATGAAGTCTCGAAGAGCATTGCTCCTCACTGGAGATGTAGCAGAGTGAAGAGGCAGAGGGAGTGGGCTTTGAGATCGATCAGACCTGTCTCTCCCACTTACAATGTGTGACCTTGGTCAAGTAACCTCACCTCTTTCTGCCTCAGTCTCCTCCCTTGAAAAATGGGGGTGGGGACTTCCCTGGCAGCCCAGGGGTTAAGACTGCCACTGCAGGCGTCACGGGTTTGATCTAAGATTGGGGAACTAAGAGCCCACATGCTGCTTATGCAGCCAAAAATAAGAAAAATGCAGTGATCATAGTCTCTGTCTCATAAATTGGTTATGGGGATGAAATGACAAGATGCACGTAAAGTGTTGACCATGGTGCTTGGTACGTAGTAAACATTCAGTAAATCACACCATTATTACTACTGTGCTGATGCTTCTTCCAGCGTCCAGTTCTATGTTTATGTGTGGACTATTTGCTGTATATCTCTAAAGCTCAGCTAGAGTGTAATCCCTGACTTGATTACCCGTGGCTAAACTTTACCAGGTAACTTCCCTTGAGATGAATAAAAGCACTTAGATAATTATATATGTATATATTTGTCTCCATGTAAACAGAAAGATCATATGGCTGGATCGTCAACACTTGCTTGGGAGGAAGCCTAGAGACTGTGCCTACACAGATCGTGAGCTCAGCCACACCCGCAGCTGGTCTCACGGCTGCTGGTGAACTGCACACCCTTCCAGGACAGGGATGTGACTCCCGCGTCTGGGAACCAGGATGCAGCCAGAATGGCGCGACCTGAAGGTGAGCAGCCTCTAGCTGTGAATGCCACCCCCGCTGGGGCCGCCACGCACCGGTTCCTCCTTTGTTCCTGTGCCCTCTTAACGTGCTTTCTGCTAGACAGAATGCAAGGATCCTCTTGTTAGGCAAAGTAAAGTCATCAAAACTCAACATGAAACAACTTTTTATTGATGGGGTCATATAAATTGACCCTCTTGTCCCTAGTGAGCTCTCAAAAAAACAAAGCAAAATTTTTCACTTCCTACTGAAATTCAAGACTCCCCTCCCCACCCCCACCCCCCACACAAACATATACACAATTGAGTTTAAATCACCTAGCCTGACAGCATTTAGTCCCTGCGCACAATAGGGGGACTGGTACTTAACATCCAGAACCTTTTTCTCAATGGAGAACAACAGACTAAATGAACAATCTGTTCTTTAAAGTCATGGCTTGTTAACCATTTCCTTTTGTTGGTAGTCCTGAATGCTCCTGTGTGTATTGGCGTGTGGTTTTTCCAAGTTGGGTCTTGTGCTGCTCTCTGATTCACAACTGTCTAAATCTTTAGATGTGACTGCCCACCTCCTCAGAATCTGTGAGAAGTTCTATTTGGTTTTTCCTGCAATTCTGTCAATGCCCTTGACATCCTCGGTGATGATCTGGAGCATGAAAGGGCATTTGAGTAATCACAGCCAGAATCCTTGGTAGCAGTGGGCAAGCATTTCCCTGAGATGGTGGGTTTCAGCCCCTGCCTCTGGCTGTCTGGCCTCTTAGCTCCTGTGCACATCCATGGGCCTATTTCATTTCATCTCTAGCCAGGCCTCTTGTACCCAGCACTCTGGGTTCGTGACTTCCCACAGCTCCTTACACATGATGGTAGTAATCCAGAATGCGACACTGGGGGTCTGGTCTGATTCAGTCTTGACAAAAACTGGATACTGGAAAGTAGGTCATGATTCTATCCTGGGAGTCAGGGGCTGCAGCTGAAAACCATAAATTCTAGCCCTTCCTTTATTAAACAGCTTTTTGTTTTTGTTTCGCTTTTAGCTACATATCTAGTCACCATAAATGAAGTTTTTCTTGCTTAAATGGCAACCCACTCCAGTGTTCTTGCCTGGAGAATCCCAGGGACGGCGGAGCCTGGTGGGCTGCCGTCTATGGGGTTGCACAGAGTCGGACATGACTGAAGCGACTTAGCAGCAGCAGCAGAAATGATATCATAATATATGTAGTCTTCTACAACTTGCTTATTTTAAATTCTTTCTATATGTTTCTAAAATGCCTCTATGCTGCTCATTTTCACTGCTGTATTTATAATATTCAGTTGTATGTGCCACAGTTAACTGTACTACAGTTTATCCATTTTTCTGTTAATGTATAGCTAGGTTGTTGGTAGTAGTTTGCTACTGTGGATGATACTACCATGAGCATTGTTGTATATATCTTCTGGTTAATGTGGGTAAGAGTTTCTCTGGAATACATAATCAGGAATGAAATTCTTGAGTAGTAAGTATGCAACTGTTCAGCTTTTCAGCATAAAGTCAAATTGTTTTCCAAAGATTTGTGGCTGTTTATACTCCGTCTTCCCCTGGTAAGGCTCAGAGGGCAAAGCACCTGCCTACAATGCGGGAGGCCTGAGTTCAATCCTTGGGTCGGGAAGATCCCCTGGAGAAGGCAATGCACCCACTCAAGTACTCTTGCCTGGAAAATCCCATGGATGGAGAAGCCTGGTAGGCCACAGTCCAAGGGGTCGCGACAGAGTCGGACACGACTGAGTGACTTCACTTTCACCTTTCATACTCCCACTAACACTGAATAAAAGCTCCCTTTATTCCTCACCCTTGCCAAATACTTGGTATTATCAGATTTTTTAAGTTTTTGAAAAGTTAATAGTTTAGTTCACACTGTAGTATAAATTTTCATTTTCCTAATTACTAATGAGTATTCTTCTGTGAGACCTAGGACTTCTCTGGTGGCTCAGATGGTAAAGAATCTGCCTGCAATGCAGGAGACCCGGGTTCGATCCCTGTACTGGAAAGATCCTCTGGAGAAGGGAATAGCAACCCACTTCAGTATCCTTGCTGGAGAATTCCATGGACAGAGGACCCTGGCAGGCTACAGTCAGAGGGGTCACAAAGAGTTGGATACAACTGAGTAACTAAAACTATTACTATTCTTTTGTGAAATGTATATTTATACTATTTGCCTATTTTTATATGGAGTTATTAATCTCTTATTGATTTGTAAGAGTTCTTTACATATTCTGGAATACTGAATATTTGTTATATTTGTTACAAATATATTTTCCAAATTAGTAAGTTTTCTTTTCTGGTTATATTTGTTGCAAATTTATTTTCCAAATTAGCGGTTTATTTTTTTCCTTTCCTTATGATGTCTACAGACTACCAACTTGAGGTCTAAGAGATTCTTAACATTTCAAATTAAAGTCTTTAATTTTTATGACATTGATTATATGGTTTAAGATGAGGTTCAACTTCATTTTTTTCCTGTATGGAAAGCCAGTTGTCCCAGAATCACTTATTTCCTGTGAATTGCAATGCTACTGCTGGCTTATATCAAGTTTTCATATATGTGAGATTATATTTGGGTGTGTTGGTGGCTCTCAGTGAAGTATTAAAATTGGCTCCATAAAGGATGTGCATATTTTTTCTTAGATTTATTCCTAGGCACATTGTGTTTTTATGCTAATGTAAGTAATATCTTCTTTGTTATTTCATTTTCTAGAAACCAATGCTGAGATATGGAAATGCAATTGATTTTTCTATTTTGATCTTATTTCCAATCACATGATATAGACTCTTATTATTAAAAAAAATTATCTGTACATTCTTTTGGGTTTCTATGTGGTTAATTCTATCATCTGGAAATGACAAAAATTTGTTTCTTCCTTTCCAAACCTTGTGCCATTTTATCTCTGTCTTACTGTACTGGCTAGGTCTCCTGTGCAATACTGAATAGAAGAGGTGATGGCAAGCATCCTCTCCTATTACTGATTTTAAAAGAAATGCTTCTAATATTTTACCATTAAACAATGCTGTTTGCTACAGGGTTTTGGAAGATATGTTTCAAATTCAGAAAATTCTGACTCAGCAATTTCACTTCTAAGAACACAAAAACACCAGTTTGAAAAGATATATGAAGCCTATGTTCATTGCTGCATTATTTACAATAGCAAGATATGGAAACAACATGTATCCACTAATTGGTGGATGGATTTTAAAAATGTGGTATATATACAAAATATTAGCCATTAAAAAACAGTGAAATCCTGTCATTTGACATCATAAATGGACTGTGAAGGTACTATGCTAAGAGAAGTCACACAGAGAAAAATAAATACCATAGGATTTCACTCATATATGGAATCTAAAAAACAAAATGAAACAAAAACAAAGTCATAGATACAGAGATCAGAGCAGTGATTACCTGAAAGGAAGGAGTAGGGGGTGGATGAAATGGGTAAAAGGGGGTCAACTGTGTGATGATAGATGGTAACTAGATTTGTGGAGGTGACCACTCTCTAGTGTATACAGACATCAAATTGTCACGCTGTACACTGGAACTTCTATAACAAAAATTTTTTTAAGCTTCAAGAAGGCAAAATAAAAAGTTCTTTTTTTGCTAAAAGTTTTTATCCTCAATGAATGTTGAACTTTGTCAAATTATATTTTCTTCTATTGAAAAATCATATGGTTTTCTCTTTAATTTGATAATATGAGGATTGTTTAGTCACCCTTAGATTGTCAAATTTTAAAATGAATTGAATTAAATGTTCGTTATATTCTTTTATCTTTTTGAATCTTTGCTATATCTATGGTTATGTCTGCCTCTTTCACTCATTATTTATTTTTTCTCTTTTATTTTTAAAAATCAGTTTAAGAGGACTGCCTTTAGTCTTTTAACTTTTTCAGTGAACAAACATTTGGCTTATTTGACCCTATTTTATCTTTATTCTCTATTTCATTTACATTTGCTCATATATTTATTATCTTTCTTTAGGTTTATTTTGTTCTTCATTTTCTAAGTGAAGTTGGACACTTAGCTCATTGATTTAAGCCTTTCTTCTTTTCTAATAAAAGTATTTAAGGTAATACCTCTAAGAACCATTTTCACTGCATCCCATGAGTTTTGATCTTGTTTTCCTTTTCATATTTACTATATTTTAAATTTCAAAGTATTTTTTAAAATATCTTTTTTATTTTTTTGACCCAGGAGAAATATATATTTTTACTTTCCAAATGCATGATTTTAAAAACTACCCTTTGGTTATTGATTTCTAAGTTAGTTATATTGTAGTATAAAATGTGGCCTGTATAATATAGATTCTCTGAGATTTACTTTATGAACCAACATACTCAATTTTTATAAATCATCATATAAACTTAAAAAGAACACATCCTCTAATTTGGGGGTGCAGGGTTTTATACATGTCCATTGGAAATGGCAACCCACTCCAGTACTCTTGCCTAGAAAATTCCATGGATGGAGGAGCCTGGGGGCTACACTCTATGGGGTCACAGTCAGACACGACTGAGTGACTTCACTTTCTTTCTTTCTTTATTAAACTTATTAACTGCAATGTTCAAACTTATAGTAATGTTTTGTCTGTTTGACTCTCATTAATGGAGAGATATAGTAAAACCTCCTGCCATGATAATAGAAATTCCTGCTTGAAGTTTTGTCATTTTTTGTTTTATATATTTTGAGGCTGCTATAGGCTCAACATTTTAAACTGTCATAATCTTCTTGGTGAGTTGGTCATTTTAAAATTATGTAGTGGCACTGTTTATTGCTAATCATAGTTTTGTTACTAAAAGTTAATTATCTGGGCTTCCCAGGAGGCACTAGTGGTAAAGAACCTGCCTGCCAATACAGGAGATATAAGAGACATGGGTTTGATTCATTTACCCTAGCTTTATTTGTCTTATTTAGCTAGTATATACTTGCCATTTTTCTTTTTTGCTTTATACGTGTCTACTAAATAGCATATAAATGGCTATTGTTTTGATCATTAACTTTCACTACAATTATTGAGATATTTAGACTTGTTTTTTACCATCTTTGTGCTTTTTATCTTTTTTAAAATGTTTTAAAATTTCTGTTTAGAATTGAATTGGGGGTTTGGTTTGGTTGATTACTTTTTCTTATTTCTTCTCCCTCTGTTTCCCCTGGTTGATTTGAAGTTATACATTTTTCCTATTCTTTTCATAATTACAGTTAAAATCTAAATAGGCATTTTAAAAATATCCTTAGCTCAGTTCATTTCAATTGCTCAGTCATGTCTGACTCTTTGCGACCCCATGGACTGCAGCACACCAGGCCTCACTGTCCATCACCAACTCCTCGAGTTTACTCAAATTCATGTTCATTGAGTCAGTGATGCCATCCAACCATCTCACTCTCTGTCGTCCCCTTCCCTTCCCACCTTCAATCTTTCCCAGCATCAAGGTCTTTTCCAACGAGTCAGTTCTTTGCATCAGGTAGCCAAAGTATTGGAGTTTCAGCTTCAACATCAGACCTTCCATGAACGTTAAGGACTGATTTCCTTTAGGATGGACTGGTTGGATCCCTTTGCAGTCCAAGGGACTCTCAAGAGTTTTCTCCAACACCACAGTTCAAAAGGATCAATTCTTAAATATTCTAACAAAGTCTAAATTTTTAAATAGTTTCAGTTCAGTTCAGTTCAGTCGCTCAGTAGTGTCCGAGTCTTTGCGACCCCATGAATCGCAGCACGCCAGACCTCCCTGTCCATCACCAACTTCCGGAGTTCACTCAGACTCACGTCCATCAAGTCAGTGATGCCATCCAGCTATCTCATCCTCTGTCGTCCCCTTCTGCTCCTGCCCCCAACCCCTCCCAGCATCAGACTCTTTTCCAATGAGTCAACTCTTCACATGAGGTGGCCAAAGTATTGGAGTTTCAGCCTCAGCATCATTCCCTCCAAAGAAATCCCAGGGCTGATCTCCTTCAGAATGGACTGGTTGGATCTCCTTGCAGTCCAAGGGACTCTCAAGAGTCTTCTCCAACACCACAGTTCAAAAGCATCAATTCTTCAGCACTCAGCTTTCTTCAAGTCCAACTCTCACATCCATACATGACTACTGGAAAAACCATAGCCTTGACTAGACAGACCTTTGTTGGCACAGTAATGTCTCTGCTTTTGAATATACTATCTAGGTTGGTCATAACTTTTCTTCCAAGGAGTAAGCGTCTTTCAATTTCACGGCTGCAATCACCATCTGCAGTGATTTAAATAGTTTAGTTTCATTTTAAACAACATAAGGACCCTGGAATGCTTTACTTCTAATCATTCAACTCCCAACTTCTGTCCATTTTAGTCCAGTATTTTAGTTCTATCTTTGAAAAAAAAAAAAAAACCATGCTCTTTTATATTGACAATGTTTTACTTACATGTTTATTATTTTTTGCATTTACCATTTCTTCTTTAATATTTCAGATCAGCCTCTTAGGTTTATCTTTTTTTTTCTGATTAAAGCATATTTGCTAGAATTTTGTTTGTAGGTAATTTGTTGATTTGGCTTGAATCTCATTCTGAGTGGCTCACTTCTTTGTGTTTTAGGTGATTTTTAAAATTATTATAAGCTCATAGTTTACTGAATTTAATCTGTCTAAATCCTGAGAGCCTAACCTGAAAGCATGGTCTCTTTGATACAGAATCTACACTTGGTCTTAGAGTTCTAGAGACCTGGCTTAACATGGGAATCCCAAGGTTAGCTCCCCTACTTCTTGTTAGACTTGAAGCAACCCTGGATTACTGTTTCCGTGTTTGCTTCCTTCCTGGAACACATAGGTTTTAGTAGATGTTTCTTCTTTTCCCTCTCTTTCTTGGCCCTGAGAGACTTCTCTCACTTAAAAGTCTAGCAACATCTTCAAAAATGTCTTGTTGTAGTTAATGGGCTTTTCAGTATATATTCCACCATTCTGCTGTTCCATATGTTTTAGGAACCGTATTCTGTATTCTTGGCAGAGGCAGTCACTTGGGTATTTAATTTAAATTTTTGTTTCAAGGAAAATCACTGTAATAGTGTTTTTTAAAACTGAGGGATGTAAAATTAATTTTGTGGGTCATAACAAGCACTAGAAAATGAGACAGAATAAAAATATCAGTCTTTTATAAGTAGTAAAGTTTAAAATTATCTCTTGAAATATTGTATTCGATTATATATTTAAATGTACTATTAATAACTTATGATATAAAACATATTTCTTACTGCTGTCATGGGCAATTTTTTTGTGTAAAGCAATTGTTTAGAGCACATAACTCTGAAGCACGTAACTCAATGACCCCAGGAGCCATACAGTGGAGAGAAGACCCAAGGCTTCTTCAGGAAGAGAATCTTAGTCTGTCTGGCCCTCACTGGGTCCATCTCTGTAATAAGGCTACTGCTCAACTAGGTAGCTACTGAGGCTGGAAATAGAGGTGACTACATAATAAATGGATTATTGCCATTTGTTGAGAGAGGGGAAGTCTGCCATAAGCCTTGAGCAATCCTGCGTGTCTTTGCTGAGTGTGTGAAACAGCAAGGACTGACCATCCTATGATCCCAAGCCACTCCTGCAGCCAGTCAAGTAGATTACTTGCTTCCTGGGAAATGGGCTGGCTTGTTGACTGCTTGCTATAGCTGATGCTGAGTTCCTCTGCTGTGGTACAACCCCCTGTGTGCACAGCTGCCATCTGGGTCTATCAGACTTAGATACAGGGCAACTTGCACCACGCTGCTGCTCTTGCCATTTGCGGTGCTGTGAGTCAAAACTCCCTTGCTCGGATGCACTGAATCTCACTGTTTACTTTCAGCACATAGAGTATGGCAAACCCATCCAAATTCCTTGGTTGCTAGGCTACCAGCTTCAGAATCTTTGCCATGAATGGCATCAAGATTCAAAATCAGGAGTGTCTGACTCTACTCTCTGTGTTCTTTGCAGGACACCTTGCTGTTTCATTATCCAAGAAATTAGTATTCCTTCTGTTCCTCAGTGGCAATCAAGATAAAAACCACAGAGTGGAAGCCAAACTACTTCCCTCTTCCGGCCTGTTTCTCTCGGTGTCATGTATGTTCCTGCTGCCACCTGCTGGCAGCCTCAGACAGGTTCTTTAAACCCCTTATCTGTGTGAAGGAAAAGCTATCTGACTCTTAAGAAAAAAGAAACAAGAAGCTCAACGCAGGCAACCAACTGGTAAGCCTTCCTCAAAGCTGGTAAAGCTATTGGGAAGGAATAATTCCCACACACTCCCGATCTCAGTTTTCACCAGATTTTACCTGTTTCCAGGTACTGAAAGAAAGCACAGATTCTGTTATTTACTTCACCTAAATTTGAATGGTGGTCTCCTGCTAAACTGGGGTGTTCCATCACCTTGCGCATAACACTGACCACCACGTTGACAACCAGCAAACCAGTAGGTAATAGCATTTGACCAAGAAGAGTCTAAGCAGCTGCAAAGCTCAACTTGACCTCCTCATAGAGAGTGAAGCTCAGGGCAATCAGGTCATTGCACATTGTGGTCCTTTACTCTGGGCAGCTAGAACCATCAGGACAACCCATTCCCTTTGTCAAGGACATCACACACACACACACACACACTCACAAACACACCTTACAGAACATAAAGACTTGTTATCTGGGGTGGATTTTTGTTTTTCTTTGTTTCCCTTGCCTTGACAAAATGGGGAAAAACCCTTCCTGGGGGTGGGAGAGTTTATTTCTGACTGTTGGAAAAAGAGAAAGCAGGAATTGTTGTCACGACAATTAGAAGCTCATCAAAGGCTTATTTTGCTCATCAGCCACCATTGCCCTCTGTCCTGCACCCCCGCATGTTCCTCTAATTCAATGCCCGCCTAATGAATAACTCCTAGGAACAAAAGACCCTTTCAGGCTGGTGCACATCACTATCGGAGGAGACTTGCATAACTGTCGCAGACAACTCATGTTTTCAGGCCTGTCTCTAAATCTGGTTATTCACAACCTTTATAGCTCAATATTATTGTCTAACTGTGATTATTTTCTAATTATCCTAATAATACCTATTAAATAATTCCCATTCAATCACTTGAACCAGAGCAGCCCAGACCAGCTCAAATACAACTTAACCTAATAAGCATCGGTCATTCATTAAGCACCAGGGCAATCTCTTAAAGGGGCTGAGTGGAATATTAAACTGCACGGGAATATTACTATTGCGCAAATGTTATTACAAGTTAGAGTGTATTAATTTCGATGCCTGGTTCGCACATCTTCTGCTCGGTTTCCTCTGGGGCCGCTGTGACTCGACTCTTCCAGTCTCCTGCCCCTTGTTGATCTGCATCTGTCATCCACACAAGGACAATCAAGGAGAAAAAGGCCCATAAACTCAACAGGGAAATTAAATTACCAAGGATATAAAGGGAATGAACAGAATCCATCTTCTGGCCGGGGAAATACTACCTTTGAAAACACCATGAGCTGGCTGAGTTTCTCTAGCTGATAACTCAAAATAGCCTTTCTTTACAGGGAGGGAGATTTTTCAGGAGCTTTAAAAATTTGGTTTCTAGACTTTAAATTTCAAGCAATAAAGACCAGAAACTCAGGTCTTTTAAAAGTGCAGGATATTTAATAATGTTTCATAAAGTAATATCAGGTAGCTATTTATTGAATGCCTACAATGTGGTGGGCACTCTTGAGAGACTATTGGCCCACCAATGCCCTTAATTCTCAAAATGATCTAGTAATATGAGGATTATTAGCCCTATTTTTTACTCCAAGGAACCTGAGGCCAGAAAGGTTAACTGATTCTCCTAAACCACGCAGCCTAAATGCAGTGGAACAGAATTTGAACATGGGGGTCTTTGATGCTTATGATTTTACCTATCCCACCATGCCATACTGCCTCCCCAGCAAACCAAAACATGTCCTAGCTTTGCTGGTTTATCCTTTTCATCAAGTCTCTCGCTGAAGTCAGCAGATTCCCAAAGACAAGTGCCAAGCCTTCCTGATCGGGAATATGACCAAACATTTCATTGTATTGACAACAGCTGTAGAGGCAGGCTGTGACCCTCACCCCAAGTAGTGACAAACAGTTATCATTTTTGCCAAAAACCCTACTTCCAATGGGGGGATTTGGGTTCTCATTGTAAGGAAATGCACAGAGTATTGTGAGAAAAGGAACAGATATTTATTAACCATCTCTCCTATGCCAGGCACTGTCTCAGGGCTTCCATATACATTGTTTTGACTGGTCTTCAACATAAATCTGAGGGACAGGTACAACTGGCACTCCCACTTTGTAAACACAGAGACGTAAAGTAAGTCAGACCCTGACATCTCCAGAGAAACACGAACCACGCAGCTACTGAAGTTGAAATCTTAGGACCTCTCAAGTGCATGGGCCTTTGTAAGGCTCTGGGAATAGCCCCCAGCTTCAGGTCTCACAAAATCTGAGTCTGTATCTGCTTTTTAAGAGAACTGAAGTCCTAACCTTTCTCTATATTGTTCACACGACTGCACACAGAAATATATGTTTTTCAGTATCTGCTTTTTCATGCTTTATATCCAAGCTACAGAAGGCTAAAGATATCACATCAGAAAATTAAAGAGACAATGCCTCCAAGTATATGGATGTGTGTACCCATATAAATGGGGGCTTCTCTGGTGGCTCAGATGGTAAAGAAGGCATAAGAGACATGGGTTCGATCCCTGGGTCAGGAAGATCCCTTGGAGAAGGGAATGGCAACCCACTCCAGTATTCTTGCCTGGAGAATCCCATGGACAGAGGAGCCTGGTGGGTTACAGTCCATGGGGTCACAAAGAGTCGGACACGATTGAGTGACAAACACTTTCACACATCTATGTGTGTGTATGTGTGTGTGTGTAACTGAATCACTTTGTTGTATACCTGAAACAAACACAACATTGTAATAAAATTCAACTAAATAAAAAAGAGACAATGCCCACCACTAACGCCAGTTGATTAGCCACACCCTGCTGGATGGTTTCCAAAAACACATAGATTTCTTCATTTTATCCCTCACCCAAAACCCTCTCCTCATTCATTAAGGCATTTCACGTTTGGCCTTTGCAAGTGCTGTTCCCTCTGCCAGAACAGTCTCCTCACCTCCCTTGTTACCTCCTGTTCCTCTTCTGGTTCTTGTCTTAACAGATCATCCCTTCCAGGTGATTAGCCTGACTGACCTCCGCTCCCTGCCCCACCTCCATTGAGATCAGTTGGGAACCCCGTGATTCTGTCCTCATTCTACCCTAATGCTTGTTCCCATCACAACCCTCATCCCCCACTACTATGGTTTGTTTATTTACGTGTCTATGTCCCTCAGGGGACCACACACTTCTCAAAGTCCGAAAAAGTGTTGATCGTTATAGAAACATTATCTCCATGTCAAAGGTAAGGCAAGCCTTCACCAGGTGAATTCTGTTTGCATCTAAGAATCTGAAGCTATCAGTAGAATAGATATCATTTATTGCTTTCCCTTGTGCCAGGCATGTGCTGATTGGGGAAGTTACCCTGGGGAAGGGAATGGCAACCCACTCTAGTATTCTTGCCTGGAGAATTCCATGGACAGAGGAGCTTGGTGGGTTACAGTCCACCGGGTTGCAAAGAGTTGAACATGACTGAGTGACTTAACACAGTATTATACATATATATATATATAAAGATAATTTCTTCTTTAATCTTTATCTTAGCTCTCTAAGATAGGAAACCACTATTATCCACATTTTATAGCAGAAAACAAAAGTTCATAAAGGTTTAGAACATAAGTGATCCAAGGCCTTATAGCTGATAAAGGGAGAAACAGGTGGTAAAGGGAGAAATCAGGACTTTGACTCCAAGTCCAGCTTTGAATCTCTACCAACATCGCTTGAAACACTCAGCTGCTGCTGCTGCTGCCAAGTCACTTCAGTCGTGTCCGACTCTGTGTGACCCCGTAGACGGCAGCTCACCAGGCTTCCCATTCCCTGGGATTCTCCAGGCAAGAACACTGGAGTGGGTGGCCATTTCCTTCTCCAATGCATGAAAGTGAAAAGTGAAAGGGAAGTCGCTCAGTCATGTCCGACTCTTTGCGACCCCATGGACCGCAGCCTACCAGGCTCCTCCGTCCATGGGATTTTCCAGGCAAGAGTACTGGAGTGGGGTGCCATCGCCTTCTCCAGAAACACTCAGCTATTTCTCCTGAATTTATCTTAACCTCTGAATTGCAAGAACATAGCAGCAGAGAGACTGGACAGACCAGAAACCCGAGGCCCACAAACCAACCGATGCCCTGGGGATTTCAAACCGGATGGCCAGTTTGATTTTGCAAATGGGAAGCAGCTGCAGATTGAGCACCCAGGTCAGTGTTGATGGTTCCGCAGCGAGTGGCGAGGCCTCACAGCTTTGCCTGGATGGTTAGACCAACACTATTCTCAGACCATAGTCACAGGCCTGAGCCCACTGCACCGGATCTGCCCACAGTGATGCCTACCTGCTTCTCCTCTCAGCGCCTTCTCCAACCTCACGCCCTGGATCTCGGAAGCCCTCTGCCGCTCTTCCACCTCCTCCAACTGCCTCTGGATGGCCTGCAATGCCAGGATTGTGTGTCATGCAGGTGCTTGCAACATGCAGAGTCATACAAGGGGGCCAGTTCTGCCACCTGCTTTCCAAGAGGAAGAAGCTCTTTCTCTTGGGTTGCCAGCTCTTCAGTTAACTGGGTAAGAATCTCTGAATTCCCCAAACAACTGGAATTTGATATTTCCCTTCTTTAATATGAAAACATAAAGCAAGGAGTCTGTGTGTAAGCTCAATCTGTCCCCAAGGAGACAGTCTCTTTTGACCAGGCCAATAGTACAGACATGCTGTCAGGCAGAGGCTGCCGGCCTGGGTGGGCAAGCCCCCGTGGCTCCTGGACTCCTCAGAGTCTCGGCCTCTGACCGTGGTCATGGGACAGCTGCTGGAGTTACTGGCCATATTCAGAGTTGGACAGGATCTCTGGGGACAAACACAGAGCATGCTCACAATCCATTTTCCCAAGACATTGGAACAGGAGATGGGAGCCAACTCCTGGAGCTGGGTGTTCCTCTCTCAGTCTGCCCTGCCCTGTCCTGAGCTACAAATTGGTATCCTATTATTTCATTGCACCATGGGGCTTTTTACTGTCTGTGGAAGTATACTGTGGCTTGTTACTAGCAGTTTAATAAGACCAGACAGAGATGTTTATTTCATTAAGGCATATCCTCCTTAGACTACTGTAGGTACCTATCAAGGCTTGGGGTCATGATGGGCTTTGTATTTACATGTTTAGTTTCCCCACTAGCTACTTCTCTCTTGTGTGTATTAGGAAGGAAAATTAAGGGGAAAAAAATCCCTTTCCTATATACATGTTGTTCATCCCCATCAGTTTTTTCTGCTTTTAATCACATGCTGCCACAAGGCACATCTCTTGGCAGAACAGACTTTGCACCAGGCACCTGCATAGAAATGGCAGCTGTTTGGGCAGGTATAACCCGTGTGTTTTTCCTTCCCTACTTTCTCCTAGCTCTGTCTCACTCTTCTTCCTCCTTAACTCTACCTTGTTCTAAGTCTCCTCTGGAGTCAAATTACAATTGCTGAGGCACCTCCAATCTGTGAAGAGGCCTGAGCGAGGGTCGGGGCAGGGACTCAGCAGTCACCTGGCTTCTTGTCTTAGCTGAGAGTGTTTAAATCCCAAACATAAAATCTGACATAGATGGGAATTCTAACTAAAACTACTTGTAATTTTATGCTTTCTTCCTGTCTCTTTTTAAAAAACGATGATATCTTTATAGATCTGTCTCTCACTGGTAGAGTGTAGCATTGCTAAAGGAAGGGAAACATTTAAATGACTTTATGACTGATTGCTTTGTAATTATGCTTATGTAATTGTTATGGACTGAGCAGTCTCCACCCCACACTAAGTTCATCTATTGATGTCCGAACCCCTAAAGTGACTGTTTGGCCCTTACGGAGGTAGGTGAGGTTAAATGAGGTCATAGTGGTGGGCCCTAATCCAACAGGACTGGTGTCCTTACATGCAGAGGAAAAGATACCAGAATTCTTTCTTTCTCTTGCTCTGAATGCACACACACGAAAAGGCCATGTGAAGACACAGCAAGAAGGCAGCTGTCTGCAAGCCAGGAAGAGAGTCCTCACTGGAAACCAACATTGGAGACACCTTGATCTCGGACATCCAGTCTCCAGAGCTGTGAAAGAATAAATTTCTGTGGTTTAAGCCACCCAGTCTGTGGTATGTCATCATGACAGCTCAAGTTGATTGATACAGTCATCATTCTTTAGAAACTAAGAAAGAAAATCTCAAAGATTATACAGGGCAGGTATGGATGCCAGCAGATTAGGACTCAAAAGGCAACTGTGATTCTTCTGTTAGTACTCTTGCCTGGAAAATCCCATGGACTGAGAAGCCTACAGTCCATGGGGTCGCAAAGAGTCAGACATGACTGAGAGACTTCACTTTCACTGTCTGGAGTAGAAATATCAGGTTGGCAAAAAACCTGTTGGGGTTTTTCCATAACATCTCATGGAAAAACTTGAATGAACTTTTCAGTCAACCCAATATAAGAAGAAGAAATTATTGAGTTTGCCAATCCATTTCATAAAGATAACTTGTTCTCAGAAGGAAAAGTTGAAATGTTTTAAAAAAGCCTGTTTCAGAAGATGAGGTTGGACAGAGGGAATTTAATTTTCCCCAACTGCTAGGTGAAGAGGGTGGCTCCCGAGTCAGCCACTGAGAAGAGTAAAGAAGGTTAGATTTAGTGACTTCCTTCTTGTCAGAAACAACTTATTGGACGACACAACTGGATAAAGTGAGTTACTGGAGAAGGGGATGTAAGGGTACAATGCATTAACACAAGTGGTCATTTTAGGTCCCTTTGTCCAAAAACTCAACTGCTCTTCAAGGCTAGGTTTGGGGTCCTCAGGGAGAGGGGGAGTGCCTTGACTTTCTGCTTCATTTTGCAGGTCAGTAGATCCACCTGAGCAAAAATGTTTGCAGTAAACAATTAGGCCAGGAAGTCTACAGCAGAATGGTAGATGCTTAGGTGTTCAACTAACCTTGGAACAGAGACAGCCCCAGGAGCTGTCAGTTCAGCAAAGACACTGTCAGGAATTCGAGAGAAGGTTATATACTCACAGAGGACAAAACGAAGGCCACTGCTGTGTGGCAGTCAGGGCCTGGGATGGATTCCAAGGCAATGTGTTGGCTGCCATTCCAGCTCACTTTGCAGGACACACGCCTGCAGATGGAAAGGCAGCTGGGAGCAGGCCAACTCAACACCTGGGCTCTCTGGCCCCAGAGTCCCACCAGGGATTGAACCATAACCTTCAGAACAGCCACAAGCCTGGTGCTTAGAGAAGAGAGACTGATCTTTCCCTAGCTCAGCTTCCCCAGCTCAATACAGATTTCCAAAGGGCTTCCAGACCCAGATCCCCAGCAACCCAGACCCACTCACTCGTTTGTTTTCTGACCTGAGCTTTATGAAGTCTTTTCAATTCTTCTTGCTTAACCAATTGTTTTGTTGCTTTTTCCAGCTTCCTTCTTCTTCTAAGTGCCTTCCTCTCCTACAAAAACCAAGAAGAAAAATATGTCCAAGAAAAATGGAGTTGAAACTTACAAAATACTGTCACAGCCTCTATCCTCTCCAACCAAACCACTGCTTGACTTCTAGAACAAAGATGTCCAACAGAGCTTTCTGCAATGATAGAAATGTTCTCTATCAAGGCAGAAGCTTGCTTTCCTTCCCTACTTCACTTTGTGCAAATACATCATTAATACCACTGGGTTCTTCGTGTGCCTGGGCTAGCGGAATACAGAACACCCAGGATTAAGGCATTTACAAAGCTTGATTCAGGTCTTCATGACAAGTCTAGGACAACTTCTAGACTGTCAACCACTGCAAAGGTTCTAGGCCATTTGGGGAAACCCCTACTTTAAGTGGCTGGGACCTTCCTTAGAAGGCTGGGGTGGAGACAGGCATGGTGGAAATCACTGGTAGTTGTCCAGAGACTGGCTAACTCAATCTCTGTGGCGAGACAGTCCCTTATTTAACAACTATCTCTTGAGCTCTCATTATACTAATCTACATAATAAACGCCAGCAAGTACTGAGTGCTATGTGCCAGACACTGTACTGATTACCTCACAAATATCATCTTATTTATTCTTCAAATTATGTTTTTTTTTTTAATAGACAAAGAAATCAGAACTCAGAGAAGTTAAATAACTTACCCAAGATGACACAATCAGGAATTGGAAGCACCAGTAGCTAAGCCCAGGTAACCCGAATCCAAGTATCCATATTTCCACCTAGTTTATTCTGTCTTTCCCAGGCCCCTACAGTGCAGGTACATCACGCACTTCTGTTTTATAGAAACATTAGACTTTCAGCCTAAACTAAGACCATTCAAACAATTTCAGCGAGGATGCCTTGACAGCCTCATACCATCTCAGCGCTTTACAGCAGTGAAGTTGCCAAAGCCCAACTCCTTTATCAAGAGTCAGCAAAGCAGAACCTAGATGGGTAGAGAAAGTCTTGTATTGCCTTTTATTAAGATGATGTGCAGTGTCTGGCACATAGCACTCAGTACTTGCTGGCGTTTATTATGTAGATTAGTATAATGAGAGCTCAAGAGATAGTTGTTAACTAAGATGATGATATATCGACAAGCACTCATATAACCTTACGAAGCACCAGGCACACTTCTTACATCCTCAGTGATAGTGGTGACGATACAGAGAGGAAAGGAAGGAGGATAAGGAAGAAAAAGATAAAGGACAGAGAAAGAGAAAAATCTGGCAGGGCTGAAGACAAGCTCCCTGTCCCCATCTGTCAGATCCAGGCATTAATTTCAGGGGAGGGGTGCAGAGCAAAGAGGTGAGGGTATTTATTTTGTCTCCAGTTTCCTGTCCTGGAGAAGGGCATGGCAACCCACTCAGTATTCTTGCCTGAAGAATTCCATGAACAGAGGAGCCTGGCAGACTACAGTCCATGAATCGCAGAGTCAGACACGACTGAGCAACTAACGCCAGTTTCCTGTGTAAAGGTTCACCTGAGCTGACATGGGCTCTGTGCCATGTGATTGGGGACATATCTGTATGGGGCAAAAGAGATTTAAAAACCAGAGGGGAAAACACTTCTTCCATTCCTTCTCAGAGTGTGAGCTCTGAGAAGTGGTAAAGAAGGAGCCTTTTTGCCAGCTTCCCCTCCTGAAGAATGGGCTGTGTCAGAAGCCAGAAGCACCAGCGAGCTTTACCACACACATCTTCTCAGTCAGATCTGACTCTTCGTGACCCCATGGACTATAGCCCGCTAGGCTCCTCTGTTCATGGGATTTCTTAGGCAAAAATACCGAGAGTGGATTGCCATTTCCTATTCCAGAGGACCTTCCGGACCCAGGGATCAAACCCATGTCTCCTGCGTTGGCAGGTGGGTTCTTTACCAAGGCGCTACCTGGGAAGCCCAGCTATACCACACTGCAGGCTTATGTGATGATCGGCTCTGTTCTGGGTGACCAGGAAGACACAGAGCTACTGGGAAGGCTTGCCTTAGGTTATCATGGTCTTGCTATTTTGAGAGCTTAGGGCCACTCCATTCTTTTGGTCCCCATGAGTGTCAAGATGTTTGATGCTGGGGTCTCTGCCTCATTTGAATACAAAATTAACTCAGGGTCACTCAAGGGGGTGAGAGGGCCTGCAGGGAAACCCTAGAAATCAACACACAGAATTCATTTGTGTTGAGTGCCAAACTAATCAGACACCCCCACAGTTAGTAATTAGAAATCTCTCAGTATTGTCTTATTCTCATTCTCTGCCCTCTCTCTCTCTCTCTCCCTCCCTCCCTCCCTCTCTTCTCTCTCTCTCTCACACACACATGTCCCAGTTCCCTCCTGACTTGCTCCAAGCTGGGCCTTGGGGAGCTGGAACCCCTGAGTGACTTGAGATGACGCCAAAGCTCCTAGTGCCAGATATGGAAAAGTTGAGTTTAAGTAAATAAATTTGGTTCTCTCTCTTTCTCCTCAGATCCTCACTGCTCCAAAAAGTAAACACCGCCACAGCAGTGAACCGCTTCTCTGTCCGCCCAGGAAGCACATGCGGTCCAGCCATTCAGCCCTTCCAGCCCCAGCAGACAAAGGAAACAATGGTGGGATTTGATCATGGGATGCATGTCTCCACGTATGTAACATACAGATGCATTTAAAGACATACAACAACGTTTGTGTTTTTAAATCCATGGGTACAGGAGTTGTTTAAAGGGTGCTCCGTAAACTAATGTTCATTAAGCAAAGAGGAGAACGGCTGTCCCCCTGCCGGCACTCAGCTAGTCAGTGGGGATCCTCGGAGTCTAGATGCAAGCGCATGGTTCATTTAGCATTTCTGATTAGAATAAACATAACATTTTCCATGCAATCTGCCTCTAGTGCTTCTTAAATGAAGCTGTGCTTCCCCCAGGGAAATATGCATCTGCTTGCTGTAATTTTTTTCGATGGTTTGCTTGTTGGATCACATATTAAACCCACTTTAAGAGCTGCAGTCACCAAATGGTTTCAAGTAAATACGTCTGTTTTTTTCTGCCTTCCCATTTTGACATTTTTGAGAAAGGCAAGCTTCTAAAAGTTATATATATAAAGATAATCCTTAGGGTGTTCCAGGTAAAAAAGAGTGGTTGCTGTCAGATGCAATGAAACATGATCTTCCTAATGAAACTGCTGCAGCTGGAGCCCACATTGGGTCTGAAATCTGGATGGTAAAACGGCCCCCACAAGCCAAGGCCCCTGTTGGTTTGCCAAGTGTTGTTACCTTTGACCGCGAGGAAGGCTGGGAATGGAATTCCTCATCTGCAGAGGAGGTGGTGGAGGAAGAGGTGGAAGAGACAGTCCCTGTCCCCTGCGCTCTGATGGGGACGTGCGTGGGACCTGAAATGGAAACAGAACTCACTTGAACTCCTAGCTTCTTCTCCTGCTTCATGATCCAGAGCCGCCTCTCCCTCCTCCCTGCCACCCCCGTTCTCTTCCTCCCCACCCTCCCTTCCCTGCACCTGCCTTGAGCATGAAGCGGCAGCACCTAAGGGCAACTGAAAATTTGGCCCTCCACGTTAATTACATTTCTGGGTCCCTGCCAAGAGCTTTGCAGCTCTCTTTTCATGTAAAAAAAAAAAAAAGATATTATGCAGAAATCAATTAATTCCTTAAACACCATTTATATGGTGTGTTGCTTAGAATGCATTCAGAGATGAAATCTATTATTAAAAATGCGTGTCTGAAGTTAGCTGAGTTACCTAAATGCTTGTGTAAGGTTCATTCTGCAGAGTAATTGAATGCAAAAAAGTCAGAGCCAGCTCTTAAACAAATCGCCCTTCTGCGGCTCACAGCATCTGGCACCCATTTTTACTACATGACATCTGCTCAGTGTAAAAGGGCTGGCGTCAGAATGTCTGGTCATAGAAAAAAAAATCCCAAATGTAATCAGAAGCAAAAGGACTCTAAGCCTAAGGTTTTATCACATAGTCTCATGCAACATAAATATTTCATTAATTATGGCTAAACAAATGCCACTTTTATTTTCCCAACTTGCAGATATTATCACATCATCGAAGTGATGATTCAAATGCCAGAAAAGGCAGTTTAAGATAGGGAGGACTCAATTCCAGGCCCATGGGAGAGCTGAAGTCGAGGGGACGTGCCAACTCCTCAACAAGAGGTAGATGTTTAGAGGCAGGAAGTGCCCGTGTTTGCTCGAATCTCTTTGTGACTTCTCTGGGGCCCATGTGTGATAAAGTCTTCCAGGTGCCATAGGGGACTTGTATTCTGCTCAGCAACAACATCTGCCCAGACACATCAACCTGAAGCAGAGTCAATTATTAATATCTGGATTAACCCACCCTAAACACTGGATATCAGAACCAGCTAGGACTCTGTGATAGAAAACTTACTCATCTTTACTCTGCCATGGTAGGTTCTATCTAAAGAGAAATGTGTGCTGGGTACGGAGGGAGGAGAGGCAATTTCAAGCTGACTAACGTTCTCTCCAGCCTGCCTTTTCTTCCCCATAATTTTCAACTATTCACCCCAGTGAGAGAGGCCAAGTTTTAAAAAATAAGGGTAATTTTAACCTCCAGGAACACATTTACATATGCTGTTATTCAAAGCTAAATAATGCAAAACATCTATATAATAACATAGCCTCTCTGGGGAGGGAGTTAACTGTTTTTCACTTTAATTTGCCAGATGGGAAAGCTCAGGTGAAGATAGAATCAGGAGCAGCATAATAATGGTGGAGGCACTGTTGGTAGGGATCTGAGATTGTGTCCCAGCTCGAGCCACTAAATTACTGCTAAGTATTTTAAGCACAGAATATTCCCTTCTGTAAGCTTGAGGAACTAACTTCACCCCTTGAGTTTCTGGGGATTGTGATTTCTAGCTCGCAGAACTGCTATGCAAGAAGAAAGATCAATATAAAGGGTCTAACATAGTCCCTGGTTCACTGGATGCATGCATGCATGCTCAGCCGTGTCCAACAACTGTGACCCCATGGACTATAGCCCTCCATGCTTCTCTGTCCAGGGGATTGTCCAGGCAAGGATACTGGAGTGGGTTGCCATTTCCTCCTCCAGGCGATTTTCCTAACCCGGGGATCAAACCTGCATCTCCTGCATTGGCAGATGATTCTTAACCACTGAGCCACTTGGGAATCCTGCCTGGTTCATTGCAGGTGCTTAAATAAATGTTTTCATCACCATCAGCTGCCTCACCCAGGTAATGAAACAGCAGCTATTGCTACATCATCATCATTGATCCCAATGAACACCACTGCAATATTAGTGTTGGGATAAGTCGCTTCAGTTGTGTCTGAATCTTTGCGACCCTATGGACTATAGCTTTGGACCCTCTATCCATGGGATTCTCCAGGCAAGAATACTGGAATGAGTAGCCATGCCCTCCTCCAGGAGACTCTCCCAACCCAGGGATCAAACCCACGCTTCTTACATCTCCTGAATCGGCAGGTGGGTTCTTTACCACTTGTGCCACCTATAAAACTGCCTGATTAATCTTTATTTTGTGGAGGAAGCACAGTATCTAAATTTCAATCTTTTTCTAATTCTCAAAAATAAATATTTCTATTGAGTTTTATTTTGAAATTGAGAGGAAAATGTTTCTAAATATGAAGCACTCCTTAAACTTCTGGCAAAGTTATATAAAGTTAGTTACCCCTGAATCTCTTCCCCTGTACTCTATTCCATCATAGAACCATTCATTCTAGTTTAGTTTTCACTTGCAAGCTTATAAAGCTTGGCAGCATTGTTCTACTCTGGCTACAATGGAGTGACAGATTCTGGAATTGATCTCCCACCACAAAGCACTAGAAGTCAGGACGAAATATATGAAGCAGCTGCTTTGCTTCCAGACACTGGACAAGAGGCAGTGCAGACCTGTGATAAAGGCAGGAACACAGCAAATGAGGCAAGCCCCACAATCACTAGTTTTCTGCCTACAGACGCTTTCCAGATCACAGGGCAGGTAGGAAGAACCTAAACAGAGCACAGCAGATTCTTTGAGAAGACAGAGGTCAGTGTTGGACTGGATTGAGACAATTGGAATAGGTGGGGAAGAGTATTTGAGAGGAAGGAGCTTTGCAGGAAAAGGCCTTCAGAAAAAGGCATAGACATCAACCGCAGTCTATCATAGGTGCAGAGAGAGAAAGTGCAAAAGGTTAGGCTGATAACTTTCCAAAGTTATAGTGTAAATAATCTCTACAGCTTTCACAAGACTGGGAAAGCTACGAGTTTTGCCCAACTAGGGTAGAGAAAACATTGAGGGTGTTAGAGTGGAGACCACAGAAGAGTCACACTTGAGTAACAGGGATAAAGTAGTTCTAGAATAAAGGTAATTACAGACATAATTGAATAAGTTTAAAAACCAGCCTTGAAAGAAACAAACTGATCTGCAAGTTACTTTCTGCCTGCCAAACATTCTTTATGCCTATATAACATTCGTTAAATGAAGGAACAAAATCAAGACACTCGAAAATGTAATATTTACAAAATTATTTTAATATTTAGTTGCTCAGTCATATCTGACTGTTTCAGTCAGTTCAGTTCAGTTCAGTCACTCAGTCGTGTCTGACTCTTTGCGACCCCATGAACTGCAGCACACCAGGCCTCCCTGTCCATCACCAACTCCCGGAGTTCACTCAGACTCACGTCCATTGAGTCAGTGATGCCATCCAGCCATCTCATCCTCGGTCGTCCTCTTCTCCTCCTGCCCCCAATCCTTCCCAGCATCAAAGTCTTTTCCAATGAGTCAACTCTTCACATGAGGTGGCCAAAGTACTGGAGTTTCAGCTTTAGCATAATTCCTTCCAAAGAACACCCAGGGCTGATCTCCTTCAGAATGGACTGATTGGATCTCCTTGCAGTCCAAGGGACTCTCAAGAGTCTTCTCCAACACCACAGTTCAAAAGCATCAATTCTTCAGTGCTCAGCCTTCTTCACAGTCCAACTCTCACATCCATACATGACCATTGGAAAAACCATAGCCTTGACTAGACGGACCTTAGTCAGCACAGTAATGTCTCTGCTTCTGAATATACTATCTAGGTTGGTCATAATTTTTCTTCCAAGGAGTAAGCGTCTTTTAATTTCATGACTGCAGTCACCATCTGCAGTGATTTTGGAGCCCAAAAAAATAAAGTCTGACACTGTTTCCACTGTTTCCCCATCTATTTCTCATGAAGTGATGGGACCAGATGCCATGATCTTCGTTTTCTGAATGTTGAGCTTTAAGCCAACTTTTTCACTCTCCTCTTTCACTTTCATCAAGAGGCTTTTTAGTTCCTCTTCACTTTCTGCCATAAGGGTGGTGTCATCTGCATATCTGAGGTTATTGATATTTGTCCCAGCAATCTTGATTCCGGCTTGTGTTTCTTCCAGTCCAGCATTTCTCATGATGTACTCTGCATATAAGTTAAATAAGCAGGGTGACAATATACAGCCTTGACGGACTCCTTTTCCTATCTGAAACCAGTCGGTTGTTCCATGTCCAGTTCTAACTGTTGCTTCCTGACCTGCATATAGGTTTCCCAAGAGGCAGGTTAGGTGGTCTGGTATTCCCATCTCTTTCAGAATTTTCCACAGTTGATTGTGATCCACACAGTCAAAGGCTTTGGCATAGTCAATAAAGCAAAAATAGATGTTTTTCTGGAATTCTCTTGCTTTTTCCATGATCCAGCGGATGTTGGCAATTTGATCTCTGGTTCCTCTGCCTTTTCTAAAACCAGCTTGAACATCAGGAAGTTCACGGTTCATGCATTGCTGAAGTCTGGCTTGGAGAATTTTGAGCATTACTTTACTAGCATGTGAGATGAATGCAATTGTGCGGTAGTTTGAGCAGTCTTTGGCATTGCCTTTCTTTGGGATTGGAATGAAAACTGACCTTTTCCAGTCCTGTGGCCGCTGCTGAGTTTTCCAAATTTGCTGGCATATTGAGTGCATCACTTTCATAGCATCATCTTTCAGGATTTGAAATAGCTCAACTGGAATTCCATCACCTCCACTAGCTTTGTTCGTAGTGACGCTTTCTAAGGCCCACTTAACTTCACATTCCAGGATGTCTGGCTCTAGGTGAGTGATCACACCATCGTGATTATCTGGGTCGTGAAGATCTTTTATGTACAGTTCTTCTGTGTATTCTTGCCACCTCTTAATATCTTCTGCTTCTGTTAGGTCCATACCATTTCTGTCCTTCATCGAGCACTTGGATGCAGTCTCAAAAATGACAGAATGATCTCTGTTCTTTTCCAAGGCAAACCATTCAATATCACAGTAATCCAAGTCTATGCCCTGACCAGTAATGCTGAAGAAGCTGCAGTTGAACAGTTCTATGAAGATCCACAAGACCTTCTAGAACTAACACCCAAAAAAGATGTCATTTTCATTATAGGGGACTGGAATGCAGAAGTTGTATGTCAAGAAATACCTGGAGTAACAGGCAAATTTGGCCTTGGAGTACAGAATGAAGCAGGGCAAAGGCTAACATAGTTTTGCCAAGAGAACATACTGGTCACAGCAAACACTCTCTTCCAACCACACAAGAGAAGACTCTATGCATGGACATCACCAGATGGTCAATACTGAAATCAAGTTGATTATATTCTTTGCAGCCAAAGATGGAGAAGCTCTATACAGTCAGCAAAAACAAGACTGGGAGCTGACTGTGCCTCAGATCATGAACTCCTTATTGCCAAATTCAGACTTAAATTGAAGAAAGTAGGGAAAACCACTAGACTATTCAGGTATGACCTAAATCAAATCCCTTACAATTATACAGTAGAAGTAAGAAATATATACAAGGGCTTAGATCTGATAGACAGAGTGCCTGAAGAACTATGGATGGAGGTTCATGACATTGTACAGGATGCAGGGATCAAGACCATTCCCAAGAAAAAGAAATACAAGAAGGCAAAATGGTTGTCTGAGGAGGCGTTACAGGTAAGAAGAGATATGGAAAGGCAAAGGAGATAAGGAAAGATATACCCATTTGAATGCAAAGTTCCAAAGAATAGCAAGGAGAGATAAAAAAAATCTTTCCTAAGTGATCAGTGCAAATAATAGAATGGGAAAGACTAGAGATCTCTTCAAGAAAATTAGAAATAGTTGCTAGATACACAAAAAAAGCAGGAAAATGAGTCTGATAATCAAGAGAAAAATCAATCAATAAAATAAGACTCAAAAATGATGAAACTAGTGAGTGAGTTAGCGAAAGTCACTCAGTTGTGTTTGACTCTGCAATCCGAAGGAGTCTGCCAGGCTCCTCTGTCCTTGGAATTCTCTAGGCAGGAATACTGGATTGGGTAGCCTTTCCCTTCTCCAGGGGATCTTCCCAACCCAGGGATTGAACCCAGGTCTCCCACATTGCAGGCAGATTCTTTACCGTCTGAGCCACCAGTGAAGCCCATGAAACTAGACAAAGATTTTTAAAAGAGTTATTTTAATGTGCTCAAGAATTTAAAAAGAAAGCATGAACAGAATGAGGACAGAAATGAAAAATATTTTTGTAAGAATCAAATGGACCCTATGAAGATGAAAATTATAAAATCTGAAATGAAATGTTCACCAGGTCAGTTTACCAGCAGACTAAATACTGCCAGCAGACTAAGTACTGCAGAAGACAATATTCAGTGAAATTAAAAAATAGCAATAAAATAAAAAACTATCCAACTTGAAGCACCGAGAAAAAGACACTGAAAAAACTGAACAGACCTCAGTCATGTGTGATGCAAAATCAAACGGTCTAAAATACATGTGATTGGAGAACCAGGAGATAGAGGGAGAATGGCAGGAACAGAAAATGTAGTTGACATAATATTGCTGAAAATCATGCAAATTTAAAGAAAATTGTAAATCCATAGCTTCAATAAGCTCAAAAAAACCACAAGCAGGGTAAACACAAAGAAAATCATAGAAAGCCTCATGATAATAAAATTGCCAAAGACCAGAGATATAGACAAAATCTTACAAGCAGAGACTGAGAAAAATAATACATTTCCTACAGGGAAACAAACATAAAAATATCCATGGGCATCTTGTCAGAACTGAAATATGCCAGAAGACAATAGAGCATCATTAAAATGCTTAAAGAACAAAATCATCTGTCAATTTATAATTCTATGTCCAGTGAAACAACACATTCAACTTAAAGCAAGAATAAAGGTGATCTTTTTTTAAGGAAAACAAAAAAGTTAGAATAATTTGTTGTTAGCAGACATGTATATAATATATTTTTAGAAAATTCTGTAGCAGAAGGAATATACCAGATGGAATAAAGAACTTCAGAATGGTAAATAAAAAATAACTTTTCTTTGTGGTTTTTAATTTCGTTAAAATGTCCGATGCAGGATACAGGATGCTTGGGGCTGGTGCACGGGGATGACCCAGAGAGATGTTATGGGGAGGGAGGTGGGAGGGGGGTTCATGTTTAGGAATGCATGTACACCCGTGGTGGATTCATATCAATGTATGGCAAAACCAATACAGTATTGTTAAGTAAAATAAAGTAAAAATAAAAAATTTTAAAAAAAAACTAAAAAAGAAAAGAAAAATAATCGTAACAAAATGGATTTTACAAATAGAAAATATTTCTCTTATGGTCAAATAAAACATTTTTGCTGGCAAAAATACAATTGACTATTTAATGTATGTTAGTGTGAAATAATAGGAGAAGGCAATGGCACCCCACTCCAGTACTCTTGCCTGGAAAATCCCATGGACTTAGGAGCCTGGTAGGCTGCAGTCCATGGCATCGCAAAGAGTCGGACACGACTGAGCGACTTCACTTTCACTGTTCACTTTCATGCATTGGAGAAGGAAATGGCAACCCACTCCAGTGTTCTTGCCTAGAGAATCCCAGGGATGGCAGAGCCTGGTGGGCTGCCGTCTATGGGGTCGCACAGAGTCGGACACGACTGAAGCAACTTAGCAGCAGCAGCAGCAGCAGTGTGAAATAATAAGAAACACAACTATTGATAATCCTCAATTTACAATGGGGTGACATCCCAACAAACCCATCCTAAGTTGAAAATACTATTAAGTTGAAAATTCATTCCATATGTCTCACTTACTAATGTCATAGCTTAGCTTAGCCTACCCATAATGTGCTCAGAACACTTACATTTCCTACAGTTGGGAAAAAATCATCTAATACAAAGCCTGTTTTATAACAATGTGTAGAAAATCTCATATAGTTTATTGAATACTATGCTGAAATGAGAAACCAAATGACTGAGTGCAGATGAGTGTAAGAGTATCAGTTATTTACCCTTGTGATCTCCTGGCTGATTGGGAGCTGTGGCTCTCTATAGAATATGTCATCTCATATCTCTAGCCTGGGAAAAGATCAAAATTCTAAATGAAGAATGGCTTCTACTGAATGCTTTTTTGCACCACAATAAAGTAAAAAAAATAAAATAAAATTACAAATTGAACCATTATAAATCAAGGACCTTCTGTATTGATCTCTGTCCCAGTTTCTGCTAATATTTGATCTTTGACCTCAATTCCTGACACAGGGCTCCTAAAACCCTTAGAATTTCCTAGCTGATAGGAGTACCTTTTGTCTAATGAGGTGACTGTTGGTGGACTTGGGAATAGGAGCTGGTCAATAGAAAGACTAAGTCATAATTAGAAGCTTGGAACTTTTATCCCTAATACCCATCCTCTCAAGATGGGCTAATAATCTATTACATGTATGTGATGAAGCCACCATAAAAATCCCTAACATACAGATTTTGGAGAGCTTCCAGATTGGTGAACACATCCATGTGCTGGGAGGGTGTCGTACCCTAGCTGCATGGGAACAGAGCTCCTGTGCTTGGAATCCTTCCAGACTTCACCCTATGTATTTCTTCATCAGGCTGTTCATTTGTAACCTTTATAATAAACTAATAAGTGTAAGTAAGTGTTTGTTGAGTTCTACACCACATTAGCAAATTATTGAACCCAAGGGAAGGAACTGGAAGAACCTCTGCTTATATCTAGTTGGTCAGAAGTACAACTGACAAACTGTAAGGGTACAGAAGATTTGAGCAAACACTAACATATTTGATCTAACTGCCTGATATAGAACAACCCCACAATAACTAGAGAATATTTCTTCAGAGGATATGCAATTTACTAAATTGGTAATATGCCAAACCATAAAGCAAGTATCACAAATTCCAAAGGACTGAAGTCATACATAGTATATCTTCCGATGACAGTGAGGTTAAGCTAGAAAACAAGAATAAGAAGTATAAATGGAAAGTAGGGTGGGGTGGGAGGCAGGAGGGAGGTTCAGGAGGGAGGGGACGTTTGTATGCCTATGGCTGATTCATGTTGATGTATGGCAGAAACCAACATAACACAGTCAAGCAATTATCTTCCAATTAAAAATAGAAAAATTTAAAAACACATATAAGTAGAAAAATTTCAAAATGTTTAGAACCTAAGCAATAATTTGTAACAACTTATAGATCAAAGAAGTAAAATAAATTTGAATTGGCTGATAAAAATACAGTACAATAAGATGACTAGACTGTAGCTTTAAATGTACATGTTACGTAAAAGAGAAAAGTTGAGAATTGATGCTCTAAGATCGATTAATACTTCAAGAAACTAAAAAAGAGCCACTAAATGAACCTAAGGAAACTAAAGGGAAGAGCATACTCAAGATAAGAACAGATTATGAAAGACAATAAAAACAAAGCAGAAATATTAACAAAGCAAAAATCTTTTTCTTAAAAAGATGAATAAAGTTGATAACCTCTCTCAAGAATAATGAAGAAAAAAGAGGCAAAAAACACACTTACCAATACTTAAGATAAAAAGTTCTACAGAGTATTAAAGGGAGCTACTAACCAAAAACCATTTTGTGACAATAAACTTGAAAATTTAGATAAAATAGACAAACTTAATGGAAAACATAGCTTACAAAACTAACATAAGAAGAAATAGAAAATCTGATTATTTATATATCTATCAGAAGGAACACCCATATACTGTTGGTGGGAATATAAATAGGTACAGCCACAACAGAAAACATTATGGAGGTTCTTCAAAAAATTACAAACAGATATGATCCACCTTTCCAGTTCTGGATATTTATCCAAAGAGCACAAGATACTAATTTCCAACGCTATATATACCATACTATATTCATCATAGCATTATTTTCAATAGCCAAGTTATGAGAACAACCTAAGTGTCCATCAACGAATGAAAAGATAGATGTGGTATATGATAGAATCCAGCCTGCCTGCTAAGTTGCTCCAGTTGTGTCTGACTCTTTGCTACCCTATGGACTAGACCACCAGGCTCCTCTGTCCATGGGATTCTCCAACCAACAATACTGGAGTGGGTTGCCATGCCCTCCTCCAGGGGATCTTCCTGACCTAGAGATCAAACCCCTTTCTCCTGCATTGAAGGCAGATTCTTTACTGCTGAACCACCAGGGAAGCCCATATGATAGGATCCATTAAAAGGGATGACATCTTGCCATTTGCGACAGCATGGATGGACCCTGATGATTTTATGCTAAGCGAAACAAGTGAGAGGGAGAAAGACGATTGCACATGATATGGGGAATACACAATGCAACTGGTGTGGGGAATACAAAAATAATTGAACAAGTCAAACGAAAGCGCATTAAAAACATGTAAATACAGAGAACAGAATAATGATTACCAGAGGGAAGAGGGTAGGGGGAGGGAAAAATGAGTAGAGCAGGTCAACTGTATGGTAATGGATGGAAACTAAAACTTTGGTGGTGAGTATGCTGTAGTGTATATAGGGGTCAAAATATAATGTCGTACACATAAAACACATAATGTTATAAATCAATAAATATAATCTATAGCAAATAATATATTTAGTGGTAAAATACAAGTCTTCTGATACTAGGTTAAAAGACAATGATGTAAATAGCATTCCACTTCTATTTAGCATTATTTAAGAACAACAGACTGGTTCCAAATAGGAAAAGGAGTACGTCAAGGCTGTACACTGTCACCCTGTTTATTTAACTTATATGCAGAGTACATCATGAGAAACGCTGGGCTGGAAGAAGCACAAGCTGGAATCAAGATTGCCAGGAGAAATATCAATAATCTCAGATATGCAGATGATACCACCCTTATGGCAGAAAGTGAAGAGGAACTAAAAAGCCTCTTGATGAAAGTGAAAGAGCAGAGTGAAAAAGTTGGCTTAAAGCTCAACATTCAGAAAACGAAGATCATGGCATCTGGTCCCATCACTTCATGAGAAATAGATGGGGAAACAGTGGAAACAGTGTCAGACTTTATTTTGGGGGGCTTGAAAATCACTGCAGATGGTGACTGCAGTCATGAAATTAAAAGACGCTTACTCCTTGGAAGAAAAGTTAACACCAACCTAGATAGCATATTCAAAAGCAGAGACATTACTTTGCCAACAAAGGTCCATCTAGTCAAGGCTACGGTTTTTCCAGTCGTCATGTATGGATGTGAAAGTTGGATTGTGAAGAAAGCTGAGCACCAAAGAATTGATGCTTTTGAACTGCGGTATTGGAGAAGACTCTTGAGAGTCCCTTGGACTGCAAGGAGATCCAACCAGTCCATTCTAAAGGAGATCAGCCCTGGGTGTTCTTTGGAAGGAATGATGCTAAAGCTGAAACTCCAGTACTTTGGCCACCTCATGCAAAGAGTTGACTCATTGGAAAAGACTCTCATGCTGGGAGGGATTTGGGGCAGGAGGAGAAGGGGACGACAGAAGATGAGATGGCTGGATGGCATCACCGACTCGATGGACAGGGGTCTGAGTGAACTCTGGGAGTTGGTGATGGACAGGGAGGCTGGTGTGCTGCGATTCATGGGGTCGCAAAGAGTCAGACACGACTGAGTGACTGAACTGAACTGAACTGAACTGAGGAGGTCTCAGGCAGTACAATAAAATTAAACAAAAGGTATACAAACTAGAAAGGAAGATGTCAAATTGTCTTTATTTTCAGATAACATGATTATGTATGTAGAAAATGTCACAAAAAAACTACTAGAATAATAAGAGAGTTTAGCAACCACAACATAAAAAGTCAAGTGTGTTTCTATATATTAGCAACTGAAACTCCAATACTTTGGCAACCTGATGCAAAGAGCCAATCCATTGGAAAATACCCTGATGCCAAGAAAGATTGAAGGCAAAAAGAGAAGTAGGTGCCAGAGGATGAGACGATTAGATAGCACCACCAACTTAATGGACATGAATTTGTGCAAACTCCAGGATACAGTGGTGGACAGAGGAGCCTGGTGGCCTGCAATCCATGGGGTTACAGAGTCAGACATGACTTAGTGACTGAACAACAACTGAAAATAACAATTAAGAAAGCCGTCCCACTTATAATAGCAGCAACAACAAAATAGGAAACTCTCAAGGAACACTGTTGTTCAGTTGTTCTTAAGGAATACATTTAACAAAACATGTGCAGGAAGTACACACTGAAACCTAAGAAAACTGAAGTGTTGAGAGATATTCCATCTCCATGGACTGAAAGACTCAGTAGGTGTCAATTTTCCACAAATTATTTAAAAACAACCTCAATCAAAATCCCAGTAGGCTTATTTGGTAGAAATTGACAAGCTAAACTTTTTGGAAACACAGAAAACCCAGAATACCAAAAATAATATTAAAGAACAAAATCGGAAGACTCCCACTATGTGTTTGCAAGACTTACTCTAAAGCTATAGCAGTCAAGAGAATGTAAGGATAGACATACAGATTAATAAAACAGAGTAGAAAGTACAGTGGTAAACCCATACATTTAGAGTCAACTGATTATCTATGAAGATGCTACAGTAACACAATGAGCAAAGAACAGTCTTTTTAATAAGCGGGACTGTAACAGTTGGATAACCATGGTCAAAATCTTTGACTTTTATTTATACTATACAAAATTAATTAGAATTGGATTGTAGACTTAAGCTCCAAAGCTAAAAACTGTAAAATTTCTGAGAGAAAACACAGGAGAGACCCTTAGTGACTCTGGGTTTAGAAAGATTTCTTAACTCTAACTCAAATTATAAAAAAATTAATTTGTCTTCATCAAATGAAAAGCTTCTATTTTTTTGGATGATGGTGAAAATGAAAAGACAATTGACTAGCTGGGAGAAAATATTTGCAAACACATATCTGATGAAGGAGTTATATCCAGAATTTTTAAGAACTCTGACTAAATAGATGGTTATAGATTGTTCTTAGATCTGAAGACAATATTCTAAAGCTATCAAATGTCTCTAACTCAATCAGTTTAAAACTGTATCATTTATAACTGTACACACAAATATTGAATACTGGGCATATATGTAATGAAAATTGTACAAGATTACCACAACTACAAAACACTGGCAGAAATTGCAGAAGTCTTCAGGAATGTATTATGTCCCTGAATTTGAAGGCTTAATATTGCAAAGATGTTAGTTCTCTCTAAACTTATCTCTGGAGCCAATGCAATACCAGTCATATGCCCAGAAAATATTTTTGTGGAAATTGATGAATTGTTTCTTTAAGTCATATGGAAATGCAAAAGGCCAAGAATATCAAACAATCTTGAAGAAGAACAAAGTGGAAAATTTACTTTAGACTATGAAGATTTATTATAAAACCACATAATGAAAACAGTGTGATTCAGGTGAGAGGATGGACAAACCAGTGGAAGAGAACAGAAGTTTCAAAAATGAACTTGCTTCATTTATGACAAGTGTCACTACAATGAAATGAGGGCAAAGAATGGCCTTTTTAATAAATGCTGCTGAATCAATTGGATAGCAACATGGAAAAAAAATAAACCCTCACCCTACTTCTCAGAAAATACCAAAATCTATGCTATGTTGGTCACAGATTTATTTATAAAAGATAAAATAATAAAGCTTCTCTAACAATGTTGGACAATAGAAATCCAATTTGAGCCATGTATATGTCATTTGAAATTTTCTAGTAGCCACAACAAAAAATGCACAAATAAACAGATGAAATTAGTCTTAATCATATGTTTAGCTCAAATTTTAAAAATGTTATCATTTCAATGTATAATCAATGTAAAAATATTGAGATCTTTTACATTACTTCATTCATACTAAGACTTCAGGATCTGGCACATCTTGATTTAGATAATACATTTTTAATAGTTAAAGTGAAATGTAATCCTATCAAAAGAAAAAAGTTGAGTCGAACAGAAAGATATTTTATATTGCTTTAGTTGCAAAAGTTAAATCCATTAATATTCAATAAAATTCAAATTTAACTCCTCACTCACTCACACTAGCTATATCTCAAGTGTGAAAGAGTGAGTACCATACTAGACAGTGCAGTTCCAGAAGGTAACATACAACAGTATCTTTGTGACCCCAGAAAAGGGAAAGATTTCATAAACAGGAAGCAAAAATCAGCAATAAGGGAAAATACTGCTAAATTTGACTTCACTAAAATACATGCCTTTGTTTATCAAAAACATCTTTAGAGAGTGAAAAAGTGAGTCAAAGGGTGGGAGGAGATATTTTATATAATGTATGAAAAATATTTATATATATATATATATATATCTGACAAAGAGTTTATATCCAGAGTCTACACAGATTACAAACTAATAAGAAAGGGACTGACTACACAATGAAAGTATGGACAAAAGACGTGAATAGACACCTCATACAAGAAAATACCTGTCAATACATAAGCATGTGAAAAGTAGCACAGCATCAATATCACGCAAATGCCAATTAAAATCATAATGAGATCCACCCCACACCCATAAAAATAGTGACATCAACAAAACAAAGCTGAGACTACAGAGTACTGGCAAAGATATGGGTGAAGGCGCGTTCTCATTTCCTGCTGGAGGGTATATATATTGGTACAATCACTGTAGAAAACCATTTGACAGTATCTGCTAAAGCAAACCAATCATGCCTAACCCCAGGACCTAGCAATTCACTCCCAGGTACTAATACATACTGACGATGATTCTCTTCAAGGCCAAGCTCCCTTGAGCCATCTTCTCAACTAGACCTCAACCATGGCCCGTAGTAACTATACTCTCAACACAAATAGTTTAGCATACCCACTTCTTCCTGCATGAGAAAGTCTTTAACACAGTTTAAGTTTCTAACAGCTCAGTCCCTCTTAAAGTCCTTGCCTGAGAAAACTCAAGACTGATGAATTTATTGTTCATTTTAGCCAACATCTGTCTATAGGCTCCTGACCATCTTTTCTTATAGTCTTCACTAAAAAATGAGGTTACAACTATCAGTCTTTCTCCTGTCCCTTTGAGAGGTATATGTATCTCCTACCATTGAGGAGGACCAGAAAGCCAGCCCTTTCAAATGCAGTTATCAGGAAGGATAGAGCCTGTCTTCCAGTTTCTGGGGGAGGACAGAATCCTAACTTCAATCTCTGCCAGCTAACAGACCCAGCTGAGTAACAAGCATTTACACTAAGGAACCCTATGGGATTTCTCATTTCCCTGTCTCTGCTGAGACCCCACTTATCCCACTCCCTGCTTCCTCATTCTGTCACACACCCAACCACCTCTGGCAAAATCAAAGCTGAATTATACTGGATTCTCTCCCTTGTTATAACATCAAATTACTAATTAAACTCTGTCCTTACCATTCTAACTAGTATCTGGCTTTATATTTGACAATACCCAACAGAAACAATATGTATAGGGATGCTGAAAGCAGCATTCTTCACAACTGGGAATGACCTAAGTGCCCAGCATCAAAATGCACCAATAAAGAGTGGCATATTCATACAAGAGGATAAAATGCAGGGGTGGAAAAGTGGGAACCACTGCCATGCAGATTGACAAGGATCCCCACCTCCCCCTGCTATGCCCATAATGTTCAGTGAAAGAAGCCAGGCCCCAAAGAGCACATACTTATATTAGTCTTCCATTGCTGTGGGAGCAGTGGACACCAGCGTAGCAGTTGACCACAGCATCCACTGATTATCTCACAGCCGTGTAGGTCAGAAATACAGGTCTGGCTTCACTGGGTCCTCGGCTCAGCGTCTCACAGTCTGCAGTTGAAGTATCCACTGGGCTGGGGTCTCCTCTGCAGTTAAGAGTTCTCTTCCAGTTCATTCAGGTTGCAGGCAGTGTCCAGTTCCTAGTGGTTGTAGGACACGGAGTCCATTTCTTGCTAGCTGTCAGCTGGCTCTAGTTCCTCAAGGCCTTTTGCTCACAAGCCCTCTCACAACAATGACAGGTTATTCCTTCGAGGCCGGTAGGATCATGTCTTTCTCATGCTTTGAATTTCTGACTTTAGAAGGGCCCAGCTCCTTGTTCAGTTCTCACCCAGTTGAGTGAGTGAACGAAATGTGAGTCAAAGTCGCTCAGTCATGTCCGACTCTTTGCAACCCCATGGACTATACAGTCCATGGAATTCTCCAGGCCAGAATACTGGAGTGGGTAGCCTTTCCCTTCTCCAGGGGATCTTCCCAACCCAGGGATCAAACCCAGATCTCCCACATTGCAGGCAGGTCTCCTACATTGCAGGTGGATTCTTTACCAGCTGAGCCACAAGGGAAGCCCAAGAATACTGGAGTGGGTAGCCTATCCATTCTCCAGTGGATCTTCCCAGCCCAAGAATCAAAGCGGGGTCTTCTGCATTGCAGGCAGATTCTTTACCAACTGAGCCATGAGGGAAGCCCTGATTAAGTTAGGCCTACTCACCTCCCTTTTGATGAACTCAAACTCAATTGGTCTGGAATATAATTACATTTGCAAAATCCCATAAGTTAAGCAGCAGAATGAGATCCATCATATCCACGTCTCACCAAACTCAAGAGGATGAGATTATACAGGGCAAGTATGTAGGAGGCAGGCAGCATGGGGCCCTCTCAGAATTTTGTCTTCAAGACTGAACAATGCAACTTTTATCAAGTGAAAAAACTACAGAAGTAACCTAAGAGGACAGAAGTCAGATGGTAAGTACTTTTGTTGGGTGGCACGTGTATTTGGGGAGACACATGACAAAGGCTTCTGAATGCTGGTAGTCTTCTACATCTTGATCTCCAAGGTGACTACACAACTGTGCTCTTTGCAAAAATTCATCAGTTCTGCACTTAATATTTGTGTGTGTATTTTATACTGCAATAAATATTTTACACAAAAATTTTAAAATAGGTTCTCAGGGTGCTTTGTTCATTTACATATAGGAACAATAATTAGCATTAAAATTGTTGGTATAAAACTGGCACTGGCATTAAATGCTTGAAATTAGTCTATGCCCCAAAGTAACTTAAAGACTGAGAGGTTTATGTCTACATTAGTTTACTTGGCAAAATATGTTGTAAAAATAAGAAAAATTAAATATCAGTTGGCTCTTATTCAAGTGATCATAAATTTGAGGTTTTGAAAGTTTCTCACTTTCCATTTGAATACTGTTTCTCTCTCCACTTTATGGAAGTGTGCAGCAGCAAGTTAAATGTTAACTGAGCTGTGAGCACATGTGTGTGTGTGTGTGTGTGTGTGTATGGTGGGCTGGGCAAGGGCAAGGAAATACAAGGAAACTAAAAGGACCTAATTTGATAGAGTAGGTAAAATCTTTACATTCTTAGGATACTGACTTAAGAAGACCTCAGAAACACAAAGCTCTTTTTTTAAAAAAAAAAAAATTTATTGGAGTATAGCTGCTTTACAATGTTGTATTAGTTTCTACAGTACTGCAACATGAATCAACTATGCATACGCATATATCACCTCTTGTTTGGATTTCCTTCCCATTTAGGTCACCACAGAGCAGTGAGTAGAGTTTCCTGTGCTACACAGTAAGTTCTCACTAGCCATTCATTTTAACATTGTGCGTGCATGCTCAGTTATAACTGACTCTTTGCCATCCCATTGACTGTAGCCCACTAGGCTCCTCAGTCCGTGGGATTTTCCAGGCAAGAATATTGGAGTGGGCTGTCATTTCTTCCTCCAGGGCATCTTTCCAAACCAGGGATAGAATCCGTGTCTTCCTGGGTCTCTTGCATTGCAGACAGATTCCTTACTGCTTGAACCATCAGGGAAGACCCCTCTGTATACATCAGGTGTATACATAGTGTGTATAAGTCAATCCCAATCTCCCAATTCATCCCAGTACCCCATTCCCCCCTTATTGTCTATATGTTTGTTCTATATGTCTGTGTCTCTATTTCTGCTTTGCAAATAAGTTCATTTGTACCATTTTTCTAGATTCCACATATATATGTTAATATATGATATCTATTTTTCTCTGACTTACTTCACTCTTTATGACAGCTTCTAGGTCAATAAAGACTGTTTTCATGACCACATCTCTGCAAATGGCACAATTTCATTTCTTTTTATGACTGGGTCATGTTCCATTAAATATGTGCCATGTCTTCTTTATCCATTGATCTGTTGATGGACATATAGGTTACTTCCATGTCCTGGCTATTGAAATAGCAATGCGCACAAGTATTAATTTCAGAGCTGGTCAGCCTTAACCTAATTCTGTTCTTTGCATTCCCATTCTGTTCTAAGGTAAGGAATTCACATTATTTCTTTAAGGAATATAAATTAATGAAGGTCTCCATGATAAATAAGTCAGGAAAACACATTTATCCCAAATTCAAAAAAATATTTATTTCTCTATTTTTTACTGCATCGGGTCTTAATTGTGGCTCAGGAGCTCAGTAGTTGTGACTTAACTGCCCTGCAGCATGTGGGATCTTAGTTTCCTGCTATGTACCTTGCATTAGAAGGTGGATTCTTAATCACTGGACCACCAGGGAATTCCCTACTCCACCTTATTCTAAACAGCACATAAAGAAGTCACATAAATGTGATATAAGTAAAGTAAAGGCTATTCTTACTATGATATGATGCAAACCTTAAATAAAATATTAGTAAACATAATAGAAAAATATATTAAATAATAAGATATCATGACCAAATGGTCATATTTCAGCAATACAAAGATGGCTCAATATCAATCTATTATATAATTCATAACACTAATTAAACTATGGAGAAAAAAATTATGTAATCATCTCAAAATGTGCTGCCATTTAATAAAGTCCAACTATATTGTTACCCTGCTTATTTAACTTATATGCAGAGTACATCATGAGAAACACTGGGCTGAAAGAAGGACAAGCTGGAATCAAGATTGCCAGGAGAAATATCAATAACCTCAGATATGCAGATGACACCACCCTTATGGCAGAAAGTGAAGAGGAACTAAAAAGCCTCTTGATGCAAGTGAAAGAGGAGAGTTAAAAAGTTGACTTAAAGCCCAACATTCAGAAAACTAAGATCATGGCATCTGGTCCCATCACTTCATGAGAAATAGATGGGGAAACAGTGGAAACAGTGGCTGACTTTATTTTTGGGGGCTCCAAAATCACTGCAGATGGTGATTGCCGTCATGAAATTAAAAGATGCTTACTCCTTGGAAGGAAAGTTATGACCAACCTAGATAGCATATTCAAAAGCAGAGACATTATTTGTGAACAAAGGTCCATCTAGTCAAGGCTATGGTTTTTCCAATGGTCATGTACAGATGTGAAAGTTGGACTGTGAAGAAAGCTAAGCGCTGAAGAATTGATGCTTTTGAACTGTGGTGTTGGAGAAGACTCTTGAGAGTCCCTTGGACTGCAAGGAGATCCAACCAGTCCATTCTAAAGGAGATCAGTCCTGGATGTTCTTTGGAAGGAATGATGCTAAAGTTGAAACTCTAGTACTTTGACCACCTCATGTGAAAAGTTGACTCATTGGAGAAGACTCTGATGCTGGGATGGATTGGGGGCAGGAGGAGAAGGGGATGACAGAAGATGAGATGGCTGGATGGCACCACCAACTTGATGGAGATGAGTTTGGGTGAACTCTGGGAGTTGGTGATGGACAGGGAGGCCTGGCTGCAATTCATGGGGTCACAAAGAGTCGGACACGACTGAGCGACTGAGCTGAAGTGAACATCTATTCATGATTTAAGATCCTTTAAAAAATAGGACTAGATGGCTATTTTCTCAATATGAATAAATATATCTGCGTCAACCCAGAAGCCAGCACCATACTTAAATGGGAAAACATTTAATGAGATGAATTCTCATTAAAGTTAAGAATATGGAAACCATATCACTACCTTAATAGTGTTCTGGACATTGTGGAAACCAAAGAAACGAGGAAACAACATAAGTTAGTGGTACATTATGTAAAAGAGGCAAAATTATCATCTATAGAGTTATAATTGTATATTTGGGTAGGATCCAGAAGAAGTCATTAAAAAGCATTTTTAAGCAAAGAGAATTCAGTAAAAATGGGTGGGTGGAAAATTACTATATAGAAATCAATAACTTTCATATACTCACTAGTAGGAAGATAAAATGGAAACTATCTTACTTATAATAGCAACAAAAATGAACATAGCTAGTAATAAACAATAACAAATATGTAAGATCTATATGATGTAAAGTTTAGAATATTCCAGAGAGTCATAAAAAAAGGTATGAGCAAATGGAAAGACAATTCATATCATAAGGTTGTAACTAGATTCTGAGTTAGTTTGTAAAGTTAATTCCATAAAAGCACTCTTCAGGATATTTTAGGTACATAGACAAGCTATAGCTAATCCATATAGAACATCAAACAAGCAAGGAGAGCCAGGAAAGTTTTGAATGAGAAGATCAGTAACAGAATTCTCTTCCTACCAGATGGTAAAATATAGAAAATTTAAAATGTATAAATATATAAAGGAAAATAATTAAAACAGTGTGGTACTGATATATAACAGACAACTCAAGAGAAAGTAATAGATGCTGTGGAAATCAGTCCAAGTACAGGAATCAGATATATGATAAAGATGTTATCTCACATAAGAGAGGAAAAGATGAGTTATTTGCTAAACTATGTTAGGGTAACCAAAGAGATATAATAAAAAAAGAAGGTTGGATTCATAGCTCACATTTATACTAGGGTAATTTCTTCATGTGAACAAATAAATGTAAAAAATTTAAAACAAACAAGACTAAAAGAAACTGTAAGAAGATTCTTCTATAAACTTAGGAAAAAATTCTTTCTGAATCATTATAAACATAAAGTTCAAAAGTGACAAAATGGAAAATTGCTAAAACTACTATATAAAATTAAAACTTCATGTGACAAAAATCACCATAAACAAAGTTAAACACAAACAAGAAGCTGGATAAAGCATTTGTAATTTATATCACAAGAAAAAAGCTAAATGTCCCTTTTCATAAAGCCCCTACATAATATCAAGAAAAATACCACAACCCAACAGAAAAACAAGATAAAGAAACAACAATTCGCAGAAAATACAAATGATTCTTTATTATATGAAAAGACACTCTATCTATTGCCAGTGAGGTTAGTAAAGATTTTTTAGTGAAGAGGAACTAAAAAGCCTCTTGATGAAAGTGAAAGAGGAGAGTGAAAAAGTTGGCTTAAAGCTCAGTATTCAGAAAATGAAGATCATGGCATCCGATCCTATCACTTCATGGGAAATAGATGGGGAAACAGTGGAAACAGTGTCAGACTTTAGTTTTTTGGGCTCCAAAATCACTGCAGATGGTGATTGCAGCCATGAAATTAAAAGACGCTTACTCCTTGGAAGAAAAGTTATGACCAACCTAGATAGTATATTCAAAAGCAGAGACATTACTTTGCCGACTAAGGTCCATCTAATCAAGGCTATGGTTTTTCCAGTGGTCATGTATGGATGTGAGAGTTGGACTGTGAAGAAAGCTGAGCACTGAAGAATTGATGCTTTTGAACTGTGGTGTTGGAGAAGACTCTTGAGAGTCCCTTGGACTGCAAGGAGTTCTAACCAGTCCATTCTGAAGATCAGTCCTGGGTGTTCTTTGGAAGGAATGATGCTAAAGCTGAAACTCCAGTACTTTGGCCACCTCATGCGAAGAGTTGACTCTTTGGAAAAGACTCTGATGCTGGGAGGGATTGGGGGCAGGAGGAGAAGGGGACGACAGAGGATGAGATGGCTGGATGGCATCACGGACTCGATGGACGTGAGTCTGAGTGAACTCTGGGAGTTGGTGATGGACAGGGAGGCCTGGCGTGCTGCGATTCATGGGGTTGCAAAGAGTCAGACACGACTGAGCAACTGAACTGAACTGAACACACAGGTTAGTGCAAGTGCAGAAATAGCACTCTCATTCTCTGCTGCTGGAAGGGTGAACCAGCCCCGTTTTGATGGAGGACAATTTGTCAATATCTATCAAAATTCGTAATTCATACGAGCTTTGTTCTAGCATTTCCATTCTAGAAATTTGTCCAAAATTACACATATGTCAAATGGCTCAAGTTCTTCATTATCATAGCACTGTTTGTAATATCAAAAGATTTGAAATGCTTAAACTTTCCACCATAGGGGACTGGCTACATCAGTTATGGTATTGAACACATCAACACAATGCAATACCACACAATCATAAAATAAAGGAGAAAGTTCTTTATATACCAGTACTGATTGACCTCCAAAATAAAATTAAAAGTTCCAAAACAGTGTGTGCAATACAGTAGCATGCTATTAATTCTGGAAAAAGAAAGCATATGATATGTAAATTTGCTCATTTATTCATAAATTCTGTCTGGAAGAATGCCCAAGAACCTGATAACAGTATCTGTCATCAGTGATAGGACCTGGATGACTTAGGGACATAGACAGAAGATACGACTGTTCATTTTATGCCTTTTGTACCCTTTTATTTTGAGTCATGTGAATGTATTATCAAAAAATCCACAACGCATTGAAGTTTACAATGTAATAAAAAGGGCATAGTTACATTCCAGTCTGTCCATGTTTATCCTGAATTTGCTAAAAATAAAGCCTATTGTTAATCAATACAGTCTTTTTTTTTTTTTTTTAGGCAACAGACTCTTTACTTAATCTGGTTTTAGAATAGATCAAAATCAAGTCCCTGACTTACATAGCTTTTTGATTAAAGTGCCAGAAGAAAAATAACTTTTGCTTGAAAACTGAAGTTCCAAGACAAAAGTTAAATTTTTTAAAAGTTTAAAAAAATAAAGTTCTCAACAATAGGGATGGTAGAATCAGTTTGTTTAAAGCAATCAAACAAATATCAATAACAAAAAAGAAATCATGTTGTTTACACTATCTAAGGGTAAGTACCCCCACTGCAAGGAGGAGAGTAGGGTGAGAGATTACATGTTACTTTCTAAAAATATTTCTTTATTGTTAAATTATTCTGATCTATTGATATATTAATTAATTTTATAATTTTAAAAATTATACTCAGATTTAAATATTTAGAAAATCTAAGGTTCCACTGGTAGCCAAATATACATAAATGTGTTTAAGCTAGTAATAAAAAAACACAAGTTTAAAAGAGACACCAATTTTTTTTTTGACTAGTAAAATAGTAACATAGAAAAAATATGATACTTAATGCAGGTGACAGTGTTGTGGAAAAGGTACTCTCATCATTAATGGTGAAATATAAACTGGTCCCTTTCCCTTGTTTTAACTAAAATTTACAACATATAGTTGTAAGAAATAACACAGAGAGAACCTATGAAGTCTTTACCCATGTAATTCTCTTTTAAAAAATAATTTGTCGGTGTCAGTTAAGAATCTTTAAAAATTCACACTTTCAACTAGCAATCCCATTTCTTGGAAACTATCCTAAAAATATCATTAAAAGGAAAGAAAAAGCTATGGCCATAAAAATGTTCATTCAATACCATATATAAAATAAGAATATATTCATATACAATATATAAGTTAATAAGAAAATAGTTCATTAAATAATAGCATATACACTAGGTAGACTATTCTACAGCCAATAAACCACATTTGTGCAGAATATAAGGTAATTGACTTAATATCTATGCTGAATGTTGATTTAAAAGATATAAAATTTTATGTACAACAGTGAAAAATATTCATATGGTCAATGAGTGAGAAAGAGGAGGAATTATGGTTGATACTTTGTCTCTTTCAAAACTTTATACAACATAATTTCAAATTTAATTTTTTTCAGATTTTTTCCAAATTCTCCAAACTCAAGTTTTCCTACTTTTGTCAGAATTTGAGAAGCAAAATGAGGTGAAAGATGGCTACTTATTAATCCAATAAGGATAACTAACTTTCCCGAATGAATGGGAGACTTTTGCTAGGAAAGAACCACTTACTTGCATCTTTCTCTGGAGAAGGAGGGACCTTCTGCCCCAGGCAGGTGCTACTGACTGGCTGCACCTGCTTCTCTGGGGGCTGGGCATTGCCCATGGGCGGCGCCTTCCCCTTGGGGCTGCTGAAGAGGTCTTGGGAGTCCTTTCTTGGTCCAGATTCTTGGAGGGAACTCTCAAAAGATTTGTCTTTGAGTCTGAAGGAGGAGAAGAGTGAGGTCCTTTTCTTGGGAACCTTGGAAGCATCTGGGACTGTCTCCCGCAAACTCACTTTCTCCAGGAGTGTGGGGACATCTTCGATCCTGCCACAGGGTTGGGGCACACATGCAGGAAACACCTTGGATGGCCGGCTGGGCAAACTGTGGGTGCCAAAGGCAGGGGCAGGAGGGCTCAGGGCTGAGGGCTGGGCAGCCCTTGCAGTCGGGGAGCCCAGGGAGAAGAAGGCTGAGGCCTTGCTTGCCACGTCTCTCTTGGGGGATGGCTGATCACTGTCTTTACTGGAGCTGCTTTTCCGAAAGCTGAATGAGCGAGTGTAAGCATGAGGTGGGCTGGTGGGCAAAGTCTTTGACTCTGGCTTGGCCCAGGCCTTCCTCCCACCGTCAGAGTTGGGGAGGAGCGGCTCCAGGGACCTCCGGATGGCGTTGGCTATGAGCCGCAGTGGAGACTTGGGTGGGGCCATGCTTCGCTCCCCAGGAGCCCGTTCAGCTGGGGCCCGCATCTTCTCCTGAGACTGTCTCTGGGCTGGCAAGCTCTCTTTCTCTGCCCGAGGAAGCAGCAGGGGACGGACAGGTTTCAGCACACGGCCTCCTGTACCATTTTTAGTGCTCTTTTGGGAAAGTCGTGCCCCGGTTTCCAGGTGCAAGTTCTCAAGATTAGAGTCGTTCCAATCCAACAACCAAGTCTTCTGCTCCGGAGTGAGAACCAACTTCTTTAAGCCTGACTTCTCTGCCAGCTCCAACCCACCATCCTCTACCCTCCTGGGTCTGGTACTCCCTTCTCCAGGCTCCTCTCCAGCCCAGGGAGACAGCGGGTGGTCTGGCAAGCACCTGTCCTTCCCTTCAACGGGGTATGGGCCTCTGTGGATGCTTCTGATGTCCCTAGGAGGGGCCACTGCCTCCTGACACCCATCAGAAGCCATCTCTGCAGGGCTGGGTGGCCTGGAGCTCTCAAGGCCGTCTCCATCAGGCCTCACCAGGCAGTATTCCATCCGCTCCAGTACCTGTCCATGAGGCAGACGCAGGGGGAGATCCTTGGGTGGTCCACGGGCTTTGGCACGCCTCAGAAAGATGGGGGTGGATGGACTGAAATGACCTCTGGAGATTTGTGAGGGGGTGTTGAAAACTGTCACCTGGAAGGAACAGGCAAAACTCAGCAGTGGTTTAGAAGCTCCCACCATTTACTTACATGAGGAGGTGCACTGCATCCCACAGTCCCCTCCCTTCCTCTCTTCAGATCTCAGACACCCAAAGTCAAAAAGAATTCTGCCTAGGGTGATTTCAGAGGGCCACTCTTCCTTCTAAGTGGCTGCCTTGGAATGGGCTAGAATTGGCCCAGAGCCTCCATATCACTGATCAAAGGCTTACCTGAGTCTTAGATTAGGTGGGTAGAAAGCCAGAGGGAAGACAAAGTCGTTGACAAGCTCCCAGACCAGTGAGGGCAGGGCTAGCCTGGCCTGTATGGGTGGCCAGGCACATGCGGAGGCTCAGCTATGGTCCCTACCAACGGGCATATCCTACCCATAGGTATGGTCCTCCAACAACCAAGAAACCAAGACTTTCTTCCTTGGAGACCATTAAAGAGAGACAACTACCCTCTCTGGATTGGAACTGTGGTGGCAGGAAAGACTTTGGATCTTCCAATAACCCTTTCAGCTATGGTTTTTCATGTATAGATGTGACAATTGGATCATAAAGAAAGCTGAGCACCAGAGAATTGATGCCTTTGAATTGTGGTGCTGGAGAAGACTCCTGAGAGTCCCCTGGACAGCAAGGAGATCAAATAGGTCAATCCTAAAGGAAATCAACACTGAATATCATTGGAAGGACTAAAGCTGAAGCTCCAATAATTTGGCCACCTGATGCAAAGAGCCGACTCTTAGGAAGAGACCCTGATGCTGGGAAAGATTGAGGGCAGGAGAAGTAGGGGGCAACAGAGGATGAGATGGTTGGATGGCATCACTGAATGGACATGAGTCTGAGCAAACTCCAGGAAACAGTGAAGGACAGGGAAGCTTGGCATGCTAAAAGTCCATGGGGTCAAAGAGACAGACATGACTTAGCAACTGCACAAGGACCCTTTAAAACCTGATTCATGCCTCCCCATTGAGAAGGCAATCAATCATTGCCAGCATTCAGGAGCTTGGCCCTTGGCAGAGGGAGAACATAACAGACTTTAGAAGGAGAGGTTGCGTCCTGCCCAGAGCTCTGGTCATGGGACAGGAGCTTCTCAGGAGAATGAAATATTCTGTCTTGGATGTTCTACTTCCCAGAGTCTAGAACAGGCTCTGGCAGGTAACAGAGGCTGCCTAGATTCATACTGAAGGAAAGAGTCCAATCCTGTCTATCTCGGTGATGCCATTTTCTGTTCAAGCGGCATGTTGCTTCCAAGGTTCTCAGCTGCGACCAAAGGCCCTCTCCATTCTGTACTTGCCACCCTATAGCTGCCAGCTCCTCAATACCCTCTGTGAGGTCATCAAGGGCAGAGGATAAGCCCAAGCATCTCTGCACCCCACAGTCCAGCCCAGATTCCAGGCCTCATAAAGTCTGCTGAGTGAGGCAGTGGCTGGCTATGCCCTTGGTGACTGAGAAGGAGCAGAGTGCACTTTTGTGAAAGGTACAAATGAAGAAGCCTGGGGTGGGCTCTTGACAGAGCATCTCTCTGGCCCTGGCTTTGCAACTGGGGTGACCTAAGGATGCTAGGAATCCAGAGCTTAGTGTGGAAGTAGGGGGAGTACAGGCATCATCCTCATGCCTGTGCAGGGCCCTAAAGGCACTTACCTGAGTAAGGAAGGGACTGTCCAGGGCATTCAGGTCATCAGTCGAGGAAGAGGAGGATGGAGAAGGAGGAGGCGGGGGAGGACAAGCTTCCTTTGGAGGCAACACCGTCATTTTGCGGTTCACTGGTATGAAATCTACCAAGGAAAGAACATGCTCTCCATTACGGAGTTGTGGTTTTTCCTTATTTTATCAAGAAAAGGGGAGGTTTATCAGTGAAGCTCCATTCTATAAATTGAGTCAGGAGAGGAAGATGCTGGAGACCAATTCAGAGGCCCTGGAGCCCAGAGCCTGGGACTTGGAAGAACAGGCACAGGAGTGTCAGGTTCCTTAGGGGAAGGAGGTCTCAGGACGAAAAGTCCAAGAACCACTATGTCTCACACCCACAAGAGAATGCTCCCGAGAGAGGGAAGAGGGGTCTCCAGGGTTTTTCTGGGAAACAGGCGTCTACCTCTAATGTCTGCTCTAAAGCCATCGTGGTGGGGGGCTGGGGCTGCATTAAATTCCTTAGTCAATAAACAGGCCACCTGAGGCCTCTTCCCACAAGAGGCTGGACCATTCGCCATGGGCACGGATGGGGTAACACAGGAGAGGCAGTCACAGCTGAGGAAAAGGGCTCCTCCTCTCACGGGTGCATCAGGTGGCTCTCAGACGAGATAGCCAGCCTGACGTTTTAAGAGAACTCGAGGGAGGGAGGTTGTAATGAGCATCAAAGCATCTGACGCATATGGAGTGGGGTTCATGCCAAGCTCCTGCTGGTCAGGGAACAAGCAAGAGAGAGTGCGTGTGCTCAGATGGACAGGAGAAAGGAGCGTGCCTGGGACTGAGGATGAGCCTAATTCTGAACTGTGGGAGCTGAAATCAATTAGTCTCATTACAACAGAGTTCTAACAGATGTCGCCTACAAGACCAAGCTCATTGCCTCTCTCTCCTGAGGGCACGCACCACGTGCGGACGTGTACCCTCTAGGAACCTTAAATCGGGGCCTCCCTGCTGGCTCAGTGGTAAGAATCCGCCTGCCAGTGTAGGAGTCGTGAGTTCAATCCTTGAGTCGGGAAGATCCCCTGAAGAAGGAGATGGCAACTCCAGTATTCTTGCCTGGGAAACCCCATGGACAGAGTAGCCTGGTGGGCTACAGTCCATGGGGTCACAAATGAGTCGGACGAGACTTAGTGACTCAACAGCAACAAACCTAAACTCTTGAGAGTTTTGTTTCCCTATCATACCATTTCAGTAACCAGTCCTCAAAGCGATTCAGAAGATGCCATGCTCACTTGCAGATTTACCCACCAAGTGTCTGACCCAGCAGCCCAGCCAGCTGTCCCGTAAGCCCTCCAGGCACATAAAGGCTGTTCTCCAGGGAACCTCGCAGGAACACCTGTCTATCCATTCTTGTCAGAATCCTTACTTCTGGCTGCTCAGCTGACCCATTTCCATTTCCCTCCAAGGCAAGAGATTTCAGCTTGCTTCTTAACACGATTCCCTGGCCTCAGTTTCCCCAGAGCTTTGGCTGAGAGGCCCCTCCTCTGGGGCTCATCCAGGCCAAGCCAAACCCAAGCTCACCACAAAAGGAGTTCCCTCCAGACCACCAGGGAGCCACACAGGGGGTTTGCCAGCACTCTGACCTGCTGTCCTCTCTCAAATGCAAGCATGTTGGAGCATGCATCCCAGGCCTGGGCTATGAAAAGCTGGCCACACACACGGTCAGCAAACTTCCCAACGGAAGAGCTCCAGGGGGAAAAGGTAACTCAGGGAAACAGATCTGAGAGTGGCAGGAAGGAGCTGCTGGGGACAAAGGCCACACTGGCTGCCAGGAGCTGACACAGGTGGGGGTGGGCAGCTGGCCGGCCTGCCTGTCACCTCAACGAACCCCCATCTCAGTCCATGATTAGATGGTTCGAGCCTAAAAAGGCAAAAGCTGTGAGTCAGTTGTTGCTGTGCTTCCTGTCCTGGGCTTGCCAAATTCCTGCTAAATTCCTTCTCCTCCTCTTCCTCGCCCCCTCATTCTCCTCTTTCTGCCATCTCCTGAATCAAACTCCTGAACTTGTCCCAAAGTCCCCTCAGCTCCACAGACTGCCTCTTTGTTCCTCTGAGGAGCAATCTGGGAACCTTCTGATACAGAGCCAGGACACCTTGGGAATCAAGCTCACAGGAGAGCCTTGGGGTTCTCAAGGTCATGACCTGGGAGTGCCCCCCTCTCTTCTTTATCTAATTCCCACCCCCACCCAGTGAGTGGGGTCTCTCTCCACACATGGCCTCAAGGGTGAGGCCTCAGAACTGGGAGGCGGCCCTGAGGAGATGGAAGCAACGCACCTGCCATTCAAGTCCCAGCCTGGGAGAGGAAGGGGGTACCAGAGCGCAGCTGAGAGGCGACAGGAAATCTCACCCACCGAGGCCTTCGGGTTCCCTCAGAGGATGGTGACGGGGAGCCTGGAACACCACCCCCTTCACACGCCAGCTGGCTGATGCCGAGCGAGTTACGTAACCCTCAGGTTTCTCATCTGAAAAATGGGAAGCCTAGTGCTGTTTCATGGGGAAGCTGGAGAAATAAAATGGGATTAAAAAGAGGTGCTCAGCACAGAGCGCAAAGTAAATCCCACAGTGAACAGTGAAAGTTGCTCAGTCGTGTCCGACTCTTTGCCACCTCATGGACTATACAGTCCTTGGACTTCTCCAGGCCAGAATACTGGAGTGGGTAGCCTTTCCCTTCTCCAGGGGATCTTCCCAACCCAGGGATCAAAGTCAAGTCTCCAGGCAGATTCTTTACCAGCTGAGCCACAGGGAAGCCCAAGAATACTGGAGTGGGTAGCCTATCCCTTTCCAGCAGATCTTCTAGACCCAGGAATCGAACCGGAGTCTCCTGCATTGCAGGTGGATTCTATACCAACTGAGCCATCAGGGAAGCCCTAGATGCCACATGGTAGCTAAATATGAATCCCATTCCCTTCCTCCCATGCACACAGGTGGTGTCCCATAAAGGCACTGCTGAACCGCTAACCTGTTTCAGGGGAGACTGCACACACCCACCCTGGCCAGGACTTCTGCAGCTCAGGGTCCAGAGGCTTCATTTTCACTTACAGCTCACATCCTTCTCTGTTGGCCCTTTCTTGTTTTGCTTGAAACCTTGGCATGGTCCAGCCAGGCTGCCTGACCTCTACGGGAGCCTCAATCCTGGGTGCCACTGGCCCTTCCAGTCCCATTGTGCAAAGGGGGTTGATGAACAGACCAGAATCCAGATTGCAGATCCTCCCATATCCTTCCTGGGTCAGCTGCCTCTTCTTTGGGCCCTCTGGCAATACAGACATTTCCCCCTGATCCTAGAGATCATTCTGGTGAGTGTGGTCAGCTGGGGGAGAGTGATAAGGGCAGACACACAGCCCACTCCATCCACCTGTCTGGGGCTGGGGCCTGAGCCAGCCTTAGCAGGGCAGTGAAGGGATGGATGAGAGTACCCCAAGCTTTGCTCCCTTCTTCAGGACCAGCCTTGCCTACTGGATTTCCTTTCGGGCACAATGAAGATGACTGAAAGATGGCTCCGGGGATTTTCCCAAAGACTGGGATCCCAGGGTGCAGCTTCCCCAAATTTGGAGCGTAGGCAATTCTTAAATCCTCCCAAAGTCTTGGAGCGCCCTCTAGGGGTGGAGCCTGCTCAGGCTGAAGTCATGGTCTCTGTTCCTCCGCTCAGTTCAACTGGCTTGGTCCGGGACTCTTTAGTTAGTTCCTCCGTTAATTTATTTATTCATTCTGAAAGCAAGCACTGGGTGCCTCCTCTGCTCCAGGCCTATACTAAGCACTTAGCCCCTGGAAATGATTCAGACTCGAGGCTGGCTCTCAAACTTTTATATACATTTGAGAAGCAACAGCTGATACTCCTGGGTTAACTAAAGACATAGCTGAGAAACCACGCCACTGGTTAGCAGTCTCCCCTCCCCTGTGCCTCCTCCAGGATCCCCCACCCTGCTGGGAGGGTCACCTACCAGGCTCCCAGCTCTCACCGGCCCCCACCCCCGACTCCCCGACCAGGACCTCCTTGAGGGCGAGGCCAGACCCCTCATACCAGTGGCACTCAGTAAAGACAGCTGGAAGAGCGGGACAGCATCTGTGCCCAAATCGACCCACCCATAGAATTCCCGTGGCTGAGGAGGGGTTGAGGTGGGGGAGTAAATGAAATAACACGTGAAAAAGGCCTGACCTGGGCCTTCACTGAAGGTTAATTCCCTTCTTCCCCTTACCTTCCTTGCCTGGAACTACAGAATGGCTCGAGTCATTTTAGGTTTTTCCTGGTGACGTGGCCTGCCCAGGTGTGCGGCCCTGGTCCAGAAGTGCCCATTGTCCCCGCCTGGCCCAAGGGAAAGGGGCTGCAGTTCTTGGGGTTTCGGGGAGAATGACTCACTGACCAGGAGTCAGTGATGACTCAGAAGGAGGAAGTTAACTAAACTAGCACGCTGTTCCAACTTCATTTCTTTTTCTTTTTTTTTGGTCTAAGCCAAGGCTTTCCTGGGTCCATCTCTCTTACAGCAAAGTCTGGAGAGAGAGCGTGAGGGCAGCGATGAACTTGGAATCAGATGAAGAGTCCGTGCCCACTCTCAAGACTGGAGAGGGAATTCCATTTCTGCTCGGTAACTAGGATGGCGTCAGGCGCGGGCTGGCCCTAGGACGTCGCCAACCGTGCGCGCAGTCATTGCGCCCCCTAGTGGGAGCCTGCTGCCTTGGCACCTGCTGCAGGCCCTGGTCCTGGTAGCCGGCTCAGAGAAAGAAGTAGGGGGTGGGTGGGTGGATGGGGGTGTGTGTTCTTTCATTGCTTTACCCACTACTGCTCAAGGTTAAGCTGACAGCCCCAGCCTAGTTCCAGTGAACTGAACCAAAATGTATAGAGCCCCTGGGCCACAGTTTCATCTTTGTTTCAAGAAGCTTGGAGCTCAGGCCCCTTTCAAGCGCAGTTGTAAAGGCTCGCTGAAGGTAGAAAATCCATTGGAAAGTACTTCGTCTAGTGAGCAGTGGAAATGGAGTCAAACATACATCTCTTTCCTTTCCGCTCACATCCAGGAGGCCCGTTCAGAGAGGACATATGAGGAGTGAGAACAGCTGCCCCTGAGAATTAATCAGACAGCTCCTGCCCGCCCCCACCTTCCCCAGGGAGCTCATGACTCACTGGACTGGAATCTTCTCCCACTCTGGTATTCGCTGGGAGCTGGACACTGGAAGCTATTGGCCCACTGCAGAGCTGTGGTGGGAAAAAGAAAAAGGCAGGGGAGATGAGGAGGGAGGAAGAGTCTGTTAAATGGATAGGACAAATAGGGAGTTGTCTCCTATGGCCCATTTGCCAAAAGCTAGTAGACTCATGGCCATAACTGACTGAGCCCCTTTACTCAGGCTGTCCCTGTCTCTATAACACACACCTCTAAGTTATCATTCATTCAGTCATCAAACATTTACTGAGACACTGCTGGGGGCCAGGTACTGCCCTCTTTCAGAAAAGATCTCAGATTAAGTGCCATCATTCTAACTCACCCATTTGGTAATAAGCATGTGTACTTACATGCTTATGTACATACATGTATACATATATGCCTATATGCACACAGGCATATATAACACATCTGTTTTTAGCAGAGCAGCTCTTCGAAGCTGAAGTCTAACATCAATGCCACAACTGTGTCATAGAGGAACCAGAGCTGCTCTCACTGAAGCCTGGAAGCTGCAGAAAACACCAACCTCTTTCCGTGTTACCCCCAGAGTCCCCAAGCCCTTTCGATTTTAACTGAACCCCTGTACAATCCATGGCCACGACCCCTCCTCTTGTCCTGGTTCCAATGGAAACACGCTTGCAGGATGCTGTGGGCTGGGCCTTGAGAATCAGCTGAGCAAAATGAACATCACAGGCAGAAGAAATGGGTCTCGGCCATTTGGGGCCTGAGAGTGGGCAGCGGGATATAATGTATCCCATTCCCACATTGGGCCCTCAAATTTGGCCTCTGTGGTGGCCCTCTTTCCTGGAGGCATCTGGGGCACTTATGCAAATGCAGATATTGGGCCCCACTCTAGACCCAAGACATCTGAGTCTCTGAAGGAAGGAACCTAGAAACCTGCCCCTTAAATGGTATTCTTTAGGAACCACTGAACATGGTGTTTTAGGGGAGCATTATGGAGTGTCTTCTCTGACTTCTATTAGACAGGGCTCAAGTTCTATTTTTAACCATCATCATGGGCATGCTCTATGCTAAAAAACTTTGAGAAGGCGATAGGTTCCTTGGTGAGCTGAGGCAGTCCCAGAGTCCTTTCAAAGGTGGTAAAACATATATAATATTAAAATCACCATGTTACCATTTTTACATGTAGAGTTGAGTGGCATCAAGTACATTCGCATCGTTGTGCAAACAATACCTCCATTCATCTCCAGAACTTATTCTTCATCCCAAATGAAACCCTGTCTCCATTAAACAATAATCCCTAGCCACCCTCTTCCCCCAGGCCCTAGTAACCACTTTTCCATACTCCCTGCCTCTATGACTTAAACGATGCTGGATGCCTCACAGAAGTGAAATCATACAATACTTGTCTCATAGCTTAGTTTCCTTAGCATAATAACTTAAAGGTCCATCCATGTTATAGTGTGTGTTGCAAATTCATTCCTTTTTAAAGGTGAATAACATTCCATTGTGTGGATATAGCACAATTTATCCATTCACCTGTTGATGGACATTTGGGCCATTAACCTTTCTGCTATTGTAAAAAATGCTGCTTTGAGCATGGTGTACAAATGGTGTACATTTGGTGTACAAATGGAGTCTTTGTAGAGTGATGTCCTGGTATTTTTCAGCATCCCTTCAGCTAAACTGTGAGCCATTTATCTAGGCGAAAAGTGTGATTAATGAAACCCTGTAACACCCACAACATGATGTCAACCCTACATTACCTGCTACAGTGACAGACTCACTGTAACCAGCAACACAAAACACAGCACTCAGACTAAGTCCGAGATTGTAACCTTACGATGCGGTCTGCTTGGCAGTGATGGAAACCATGATGGATGAAGGCAAAACTGACAGAAGATCGCTGGAAAGTCACAAGGTCTGTCCACTTCTGCCTACTCTGTTTCTTATTCTGGAATTAAACTGGACTGTCAAGCAAAATCCTCTGGTCACACTGCCTTGATCTCTCCACCCAACCCCATCCTGGGAGAAACGCTCTAGCTGTCATACTTCCCTGTCATGCTCTTGCCTGCCAGCAAGGGGCGCTGCATAAAACGGCCTTGGGAAAACTGTGGCTGCATTTTCTGCAGAGGCATTGTTCAAGACACAGTGGAATATCCCTCTCAGGAAATTTCCATAGTGTGAAGCATCAGGAAAAGTGGAATTGAGACCTGCAAACCAGTGTATCTTTTCCTCGTGAATAATGAGAAATGATTGTTTCCGTTTGAACTGTGGCTTCAGGAAAACTAAGTATCAAATGATTCCACTAGACAACAGTTTAGGATAATGGTGTGCCTCTCTGAGGTCTAAACCTCCTAAACTGGTTTTCACTTTCATGTGTATATAGATATCTTGAGACTTTATCTTGAGGCGCTCTTTCATATATAGAGACAATTTTGTTTTATGCCTCTCTTGTAAGTTGCCTAAAATCCCCTGCAATTGAGGAGAGAGAAGAAATGGAAGGAAGGAATGAAAGGCGGGCAGGCTTCGTATACGTAACTGAGGAGGCTGGAGCCCAGGGAGAGGGAGAGGCCTGCGGTACCCAAGCCTCTGTCCTCTGCATGTGCTAATCCTCTCTGGATAGCACCACAAATGGTCCTGAGAAAATGTGTTTGGATGACAATCTGTCCTTTTAAAAAACAGCTCACATGGGAGGGTAAACCCAGAATTTGCAGGATTCCAGCCCCAGCTCCCGAGAGCATTTCTAGGTTCACGTGGAAGTTCTGCTCTTGGCCACCAGAGGGAAGCACAGGACAAGTGGCGCTGCGGCTCTTCCCAGGGACGCTCAGGCCGTTGGTCCTGACGGTGGCAAGCTGCTGTTAGCCTGTTTCTTCACACCCACGGGTTAGCAGTCGCTCTTGACTAACTCAAAACACTCAATCCAAGGCCACCTTTATTCAAACAAGCTGGAATGCTAAAGACAGCTACTTCTTAGAGTGTGGAGCACCCAGCACTCACTAAGTTGTGAGTCCTTGGGAAAAGAGTCCGTTTGCACACCTGTAAAGTGGGCTTCACGCTACTTACCTCACAGGATCACCCTGAGGAGGAAGTGGCGCCATGTATAGGCAAAGCCTTGACCAATACAGCTCTCAGTGACAGGGCATGTGTTCCCACACATTCCACAGGCCCCAGGCACTGACAGGGACCCTGTGCTGCCCCCAGGGAAACTGCTGCCCAGGGCTACCTGTGGCCCAACAGCAGCTGGACCTTCCCTTGCGGGCCACGGAATGCCAGAGGGCCCGTCAGGAGATATTCACAGAGGAGACTGCTCCAGGCGAGAGGGTCCTGGGCCACCCCCACCCCTTATCTCTGCCTGTGACACACGACAGCCAGTCAGGCCCCTCTGCCACCTTCCCACTTGAGATTCCAAAGCTCCCTGTGGAGAGGGAGGCTGGCCCTGCATCCAGTCCCCTCACCCCCAGTCTCCCAGCTCCACCGCCTCTGAGCCTGGGGGCCAGAGGAAATGCTGCCCGTGAGAGTCAGTCTCTGTGCCCCGTCCCCAGTCCTGCCCCCGTGTCCCAGGGCCAGGCAAGCCTGTCTCTCTCCCAGGCAGGCTCTCTACTCACCAGGCACAGCTTCGGGCTCCCCGAGGTCGTGTGGAGAGACTGCCCTGGTCAGGGCCTCCCTCAGGGAGCTGTGCCGGGTGAGGGGCTTCAGGAGGGGTGGGAGCTGGAGTTCCGGTCGCGGGGGTCTTTTGTCAGAGGGCTCCGCGTTGGAGGCCTCACTGTCAGCGTGGTCCAACTCTGCATCAGAGCTGGAAGGTGGAGGGACAGAACAGGTGAGCTTGGAGGCCTGCAATCTCCCACCCCCACCACGCTGTGCCAGGCCCAGCACTGCCTCCCTCAGACACAGGGCTCCCAGGGAAAGGGCTGTCGTCTCGTTACCTCCCTGCCTGGCACCCAGCCTCTGGCTTGGTTCGGGGCTGAACTGTGTCCCCCCAGATTCACAAGAAGTCCTAACTCTAAGTACCTGGGAATGGGACTGCTTCTAGAGACAGGGTCTTTACAGAGGTCATTAACTTAAAATGAGCTCATTAGGGTGGGCCCTAATCTAATCTGGCAGGTGAAAGTGAAAGTCGCTCAGCCACGTCCGACTCTTTGTGACCCCATGGATGGTAGCCCACTAGATTCCCTGGTCCATGGGATTCTCCAGGCAAGAATACTGCAGTGGGTTGCCATTCCTTTCTCCAGGGGATCTCTCCCACTCAGGGATCGAACACGGGTCTCTTGCATTGCAGACAGATTCTTTACCATCTGAGCCACCAAGGAAGCCTAATCTGGCAGGAGTCGCCTTATGATTTTCCTTACAAGGAAATTTAGACACAGGTATACATAGAAGGAAGGGGCTTCCCAGGTGGTAAAGAACCCGCCTGCCAATGCAGGAGATATAAAAGATGCGGGCTTTGATCCTTGGGTCGGGGAGATTCCCTGGAGGAGGGCATGGCAACCTGCTCTAGTATTCTTGCTTGGAGAATCCCCAGCGACAGAGGAGCCTGGCAGGCTACGGTCCACTGGGTCTCAAAGAGTCGGACGCTACTGAAGTGACTCAGCATGCACTCATACATAGAAGGAAAATGCCACATAAGTGAGAAGACCACCCCCTCCAAGCTGAGGACAGGGGCCTGGAATAGTCTCCCCTCATGATCCTCAGAAGGAACCAAGCTGCAAGTGAGTAGGGAGACTAGCACCCCAGAGCTGTCTGCCCAGCCCATCCCGCCCCCGTCCCACGGCAGTGGGAGCGTACCTGCTGTCATCGCTGGTGACCAGCACGCGCACGGCCAGCACATCCTGTCCAACCACATCCTCCCCGGGGCCGATCCTCACTGAGGTCCACTCAGAGGGCGGTGGGGAGGTGGCTCCACCTGCCGCATCCCCAGGCTCGGGCTCCGGGATGCTCTTGGGCTTCTTGGGGGAGGTCGGCTCATCTGTTGAGAGGAGAAGAGGGTCTAGAGAGATGGTGGGAATGGACAGCCCTGCAGGGAGCCTGCCCCTCCTCCAGAGGCTTGGGTGGGCTCTCCAAGATAGACCTCCTCCTCCGTGCCGTCACTGGGTCCCCACCACTCAGCCCGCCAGACATCCCAGCATTTAGAGCACACATCTTGTGTGCTGGGCATGAACACACACACCATCCCATTTAACCCATAAAGGAAGGTTGAAACGTGCAGGGGCCCGCTGCAAGCCCACCAGACTCTGCACTGCTCTTGTCAAAATCACACTGTGCTGCTAAACCCAGCAGTAACTTCTCATTTCTCCTCTTACTTGACACACCAGCAGCCTCTGACCCAGCTGATCGTTTCCTCCTTCTAGAAGCAGTTTTTCTTTCAGGACAGCATAGCTGGCTCCCTCCTCCCCATTGGCTATCCCCTTCTCTGTTTCTTTCCGTGTTCCCCTTTCCCCAGGACCTGACCTGTTAGCACTGGAAGGTCCCAGGACTCAGTCTTTGAACTTCTTCTCTTCTCATCTACACTCATGGCCTTGATGACCTTATTCAGTCTCATGACTTTAAATAACCCCAGACAGCATGGACTCACACATCTCTCTGTCCAACTTGGACATTCCCCTGAATGTAGATGCATGCACACAAAGGCTTTCTTGGCATCTCCAGGGAGATGTCCAATAGATACCCTAACCTCACATGCATGGAAATCGCCATCTCCACCTCTCCCTGAGCCTGCCTCCCCATGGCCCTCCCATCTCCATAAATGGCAGCTGGGGCCTGCTGGTTGCTCCAGTCAACACTTCAGTGGCATTCTTGACTCCTTTCATTCTTCCACTCTTCACTCGAGCTATCAGCAAATCCTGTTGGCTCTACCTTGAAAATACGCCAGGAATCCAGGCACCTGTCACCACCTCCTCTGCTACCACCCTGACCCCAGTGGCCATCATCTCTTGTCTAGATTATAGATACAGACTCAACTGGTTTCCCAGCTTGCTTTCCCTCTGGCTACGCCCACCCTTCAGTCTGTTCTCAACAGCTGCCGAGTGACTGTTGAAACTGCTGTATGATGCAAGCAACCCAAAGCTGGTGCTCTGTGACAACCTAGAGGGCTGGGATGGGGAGGCAGGTAGGAGGGGGCTTCAAGAGGGAGGGGACATAGGTATACCTATGGCCGGCTCATGATGATGTATGGCAAAAAACCATCACAACATTGTAAAGCAATTATCCTCTAATTAAAAAGTTGTGGTTTTTGTTTTTTGTTTTTTTTTTAAAAAGGAAGTCAGACAATACCACCACCTCCTCTCACAATGCTCTAGGGTCCCTGTGACCTCATCTCCCAGTGCTTCCCTCCCGGTTCTCTGCTCCGACCACATGAACACCATGCTGACTCTCCCACACTCAGCCCGCCTTCGTCTCAGCCCCCAGCTCAGAGGTTCTTGCCTCTTCCTCCTCCGAGGAAGGAGGGATTTAAAGAGCAGGGCTTGCTCACCCACTACCTTCAAGCCTTCAGCCAGCTGTCGCCTTCTCAAGCAGGTGACCCCAATCATCCTCCTCAAATGGGAACCCGCACCCTCAGCGCTCTCCTTTCCCCTTTACTTTTATCCATAGTATATCACACCTTCTAATGTACTACGCACATTCCCCATTTATTTTGTTGTTCTCTCTCTCTCCCATGCCGAGAATAAAGGCAGTGATTTTGGCCTATTTCTTTCTTGCTAGTATTGTGCCTGGTGAAGAGTAGATGCTCAATAAATACCTGTTAAATGAATCAATGAATCAGTTGGTGAATAAATGAGCAAGACAGGCAGCCCGGGCCCCAGTTCCCTCTTGGCCACTATCAGTGACCTCCTCTCTGGTCACAGTGGCAAAGGAGCCCTTCCTCCTCCTAAGGATGACACTGCACTTGATCTTGGTTCCCCCTACACATCCCCCAAGGTCATCCTCTTCCCTGTGCCATTAATGCTTTGTCTCCCGCATCTTTTCCATAAGCGTTTACATACCCTACCATTTTAAGAAAACTGTTTTTATTCCCAGGCTATCCCCACTCCCAGCCAACTCTTCTTCCTTCCTAGTCTTCTTGGAAGAGTTGGTTGCACTCCCTTTCTCCATTTCTTCACCTCGCATCACTCACTCCGCAATCCCCTATAATCCTGCCTATACCTCCACTATCCAAATGACTCCCAACAAAGCCCCCAGTGCCCTCCATGTTTCTAAATCCAATTCGTTAGGCTTTGGGGCCCTCCTGCAGCTCTTGCACTCTGCTCCTCGCTGCTCCCAGGCTCACTTTCTCTCCCTTTCTAGCATACCGTTCCATCTCAACCATTCTGGCTTCTAGCCAACCCTTAAATGACAGGTTCTTCATGCTTCCACCTAGGCCCTCCCATTTTATCACCCACACGCTCTTTCTGGGAAATGTTATCTACTCCCTAATTCTATTTACCATCTGTGAAGATAATTCATTTTTATTTTTATGTGCAAAGCCACACATTTTAAAATATTATACAGGTCCAATAAAACATGTTTACAAGCAGGTGCAGCCAGGTGGTCCCTGGTTTGTAAGCCCTGGTACAGTGCATGCTTGCTTGTGAGGACATGTATGCACCCTTCTGCATTGGTGAGGCTGTAGATGGAGGGGATGCATTTGGGGAGTAAGTGTTATAATTGAATACTTGACTATGTAGTAATAATAATAGCAGCAGCTTTTGCTGAGTACTTTTATGAGAATTTTAGCATGTAATAAGTCTATTAAGTGTCACACAAGATTCTAAGAAAAGAAGTATTATCCCCATTTTGCTGCTGAGAAAACAGGTGTACAGAGAGTTTAAGACACCAGCACGCAGTAGTATATTTCCTCAGAGGATGTGGCCTAGTCTGTATGTCTGTGAGCAGAACAGTACTACAAATGGGCCCCAATATGCATGGGGGTTATTCTATGAGTTTGGACTGGGATGCGTCCCTAGTTCTTCAGTCCCTCCCCGTAACAGAGTTGTAGTTTGTCCTATGGCCTTGCAGTCCTTCCCACTAAACAGGAGGAGTGAACTTCTCTGTCCAGTTGCCCCGAGGCTTGGCCTGAGGCTTGCTTTAACCAGCGGAAATCAGTGGGCATGACGTGAGCTGCAGCTTTCAATGTCCTTGCTGTTTGGCTAGTCCACTTGCGCTCCTGTTTGTTGGCCATGCGAAGGGCTTGTCCCTGGTGACTACTGCCCCTTCAGCCTAGGGTCCCTGACTGTGGCACACGGGACAGATCTGGAGCCAGCCTACAGCCTGGCTGATCCCATGGAATCTCAGGCTACCTTTACACCTGCAGCCTGAAGCAGAGCCACTCAGGCAAGCCAGAGACCCACAAGCAAGAAAAATGATGTTACACGATACTAAGGTTTGGGAGGCTTGTTACACAGCTACTGCAGCAGAGACCTGGCTCTATAGATGGTTCTTTGTGAGTATAGATGTGTGTGCCCGTGAGCTGTGTGTGCAGCTACTTGCATAGCCAACGGACGCTATTGTGCTCTCCTCTGATCCAGGCTGTACTGGGGATTTGAAGATGAATCAGCCATGGTCTGCCTCAAAGCACCTCTTTCTGCCCCACAGGAAAAAGAAGGTCTGTTCACAAATACCTGTGTTATAAGGTAGACCCAAAAGAGTGAGGCCAAGATGAGCTGTGAGTGGAGGGAGGTCAAACTTCCATGCAATAAAGACTTTGGTTACAAGGCACCGTTTCAATGGGGCTTGAGGATGAGTAGGATTTGAACAGGGAGAGGAGAGGTGGTGCTCCAGGGGGCAGACCCCTGGGAGTAAAACCAAAGTGGGAAAGCACTGCCACCTGCATGGGAATGGAAACTAAGTCCATGCGCCTGGAGGGCAAGAGGGTAGAGAAAAGAAGCCAGAGGGAAATGATTGCATTGACACCAGACCAGGAACAGTGAGGTGAAGGGTGGGTTTTGCTCTGGGAGCAACCACTGAAGGGTTGGAAGCTGGCTGTTGGCACCATCAGATTTGCCTCCGAGAAAGACAGCTCTGGTCACAGAGTGGAAGGTGGATGGAAGGACCCACAAGGAGAGAGGGCTACCAGTGAGCAGGCAGCTGTGATGACTGGAGGAGGCCTATCAGCTGAGCACACAGGGCAGAGAAGAGGGGAGAGGGAGTGGAGAGGAGTCTGGCCAGATGGGCGGCTGCAGTCAGTGGAGGCGAGCTGTGCCAGGCGGCAGACACACACCCACTATATCTCAGAGGCCAGCCCAAACCTGCAAGAACACCCGGGGTCTGCTTTCCTCCTCCTCCTCTCTCCTGGAGAGCTTTGTCTTTGCTGGCAGGGCTGAGGGATAGATCACAGTAAGGCTGGCTCCCTGGCCTCTGGAGGGGTGGGGAGGTGGCTGAGTGAAGATCCCCCAGTGCAGCAGGGTCAGGGCCAGTGTTCCTCACAGGGGAGCCTGGGTATCAGGGGAGGGGCAGGGGCCGGGGGGCGCCTGGTCATGGAGACTTGTGGAAAAGAAGCTGGTGCTTCCTCTGTCACCAGCTCGCGCAGGCAGAAGACCCCCAAGGAGGACATGCTCCTCCCTTCCTTCCGCCCCACAAGGCCCAGGCAACCGCTGGGTCTCAGGTCAGCGCTGCCCCAAGAGGAAATCTGCACTCAAGCTTCTATTCCAGATACTTCTTCGCATTCCCCTGGGGATCCCTAGCCACATCCACAGACCAGTAGCGGTAGTTCTGGTGGTGCTAGTACTTGTAAGGGAAGTAATCTAAAAGCAATAACAAAAGCAGCCCCAACTCATCACCTGGGGTCACAGGCCTGTTTAGCAGTTTACATTCATCTTCTCGGATATCCCCTCATCCTGAAAAGATGCTATGATCATCTTCATTGCGTGAGTGGCAGAATGCAGAGACCGGAGTAACTCAACCAGGGCCACCCCAAGGGTGAATGGCGTTAGCCAGCCCTGGACACAGAGCAGCATGTCTGTGACCAGCCCCAGGTGAAGGGCTCGGGTGTGCTCACTGGTGCTGCCTCCCCCAGGCCCAGCTGCTCTTTGTCCTAGGCTTTGCCTGAAGTCATCAGTGCTCACAGGGAGAATTCAGTGGGGCTGGGAGCTGCCAGGGGAGGAAGTGTCTGGTTGTGGAGGGTGAGGATGATCCAGCCCTTCCCAGGGCAGCCGCCCCAGCCTCCTGGAGGGAAGGAGATCTGCTCAGAGCTGAGCATCTCAGTCTCCTCTCATTGCTCAGGCCAGACACTTGCTCCCTGGAGAAAGAGGAGACTCCAGAGGCAGAGGCAGGCAGTGTCCAGGGAAATGTCTATCCTCACTTGGCCCCAAGCAGCCAAGTCCTGAGCCTCTTTTGCGGCCAGGCCCCTCCTACAGGGAGCATCCTTGCCCCTCTCTCTGCTGGCAAACTTGTTCCCGTTTTCTCCCCAAGTCTGGAGACCCTCCACTCTCCTCCAGAACCCAGGAAGACAACGAAGCAAGCCTGTTTTACAGATTAGGAAACTGAAACTCAGAGGTGCTATCTCACTGGTCTAAGGTCACACAGCTCCTAACTGCCAGCGCCACTTTTGGCTCTGGGCTTGTAAAAGCTCCCTCTTCTCTCTTGCCCATTGTTCTCTTGGAAGAGAGAAGTTTAACAAGAGCAATGGAACTTAAGTTTATCAGTCAAGAAAATAGAACCCAAGTCAGGTATTCAACAGAGTAAAGTTAATAAAGGAAACCAATAACGATTGGTCAAAGTTTTTTGAGTTATTTGACTGAAAAGTCAAATAGGGATGACAAGGCAACGCACAGACGAATAACAATAGGAAGCTACTGGCTAGGGGGACTCTGGGAGGAGCTGGTGCTATGAGCCCAGAGGCCAGGGCCACACAGTAGGTGGTGGGTACCATGGGAAGTACACAGCACTGCCCGGGATACAGAGTGATGGAGGAATACCCTGGCTTCTCCCTTGACCCCACCCTCCAGTCCCTCACTAGTAATGTCTCAACAGTCAAACTGAATAGGAAACCAGTTGCAAAGGAGCTTGGGAGATGTAGTTTGCAGGGGTTACACCTCTTACAGAGAAGAGCAGGGGAAAGGCAGGGAGTGCACCTGAGAGCAAGCAGGCAGCTGTCCAGGGTACTAAGTGTAGTGCAGTCTCCTCCTGGACTGCGCTGAGTGAGGGGACACTGACAAGCCCCCAGCAGGATGGGCGAGGGCCCTGGCAAGCAGCCTGTGTCAAGCATTCCCTCCACCCAACTGCCCTAGGAGAGATCTGTTGGTTTAGTACCAAGGGCCTTTGCAGTGCATGTCCCTTCCAAAGATAAGGCACAGGTGTCTAAAGACAGCACAGTTGTCATCCTGGAGGAGAGTCTACTGCTAGGAATCCCAGTTTCCAGGGGCTTTCAGGGTATGAGCACACCGATGGGTGGCCCTGGGCCTTGGGTCCACCTGCCATGCTGGGGCATGGCTCTCCTGCCCAGTGGCGTGCTCATCAGGCATCCCCAGGCTGACCGTGGGGCATGTTTGTGTGCAGACATGCGTACTCGGGCTCACCCTCTACTGCTTTGAATCAGCGTGAGCAGTGTTCCTCCAAGGACCCTGCCCGGCTTTAGCAGCAACTTCTGTGCAGAAACCAACTCAAGTAAACTAAAAGCCAACCAGAAGGAGGACCCAACCCTTCCTTTGTTCACAGCCCTCAGCAGAGCTGATCTGCTCATCTCACAGAGCCCTCTGCCCAGACATACCATGGAAACACCAGCTACAGATGGGCCCCCAAATTGTCCTGAGCCCTCCGAGCAGCAAGGCCTCCTCCATCAGGGCTGGGAGGAAGGGATGGGGCATGCAGTGTCTTTCCGACAGTGTGGTGGCCCAAAGGCAGAGAGGAAGCTGACTTTCCTACTTGTGTTTGGCTCACAGTGCCAGCTTTGGAGGCTTAGTCCCCAGATCTTGACTCTTCTTCCTTCTCCTGCCACAAATAGGTACCATGCTGGGCCAACCCAGGCCTCCAGCTTCCGACATACTTGCTCCGACTCGCAGCCAAGAGAGGCTGTGTGCAGATTATACCCCTTGGAGGCAAAATGGAAACTAAACCAAAACTCCCTTCTCCCAATCAATCCAAAGGCTCTGCAGAGGTAGCAAGACACAGTGCCTACTGCTCTTACGGGTTCTCTCTGCTCCTGTGACCTGACACCAGCAAGATCATCTCAGGCCCCAGATGGCCACAGGCTCCCTAGTCAGAGGAGTCAGAGGTCCAGGCTGGAAGGCAGGACCTTTATTTATTCTACAAATATTTATCGAGGGTCCGCTATGTGCCAAGCACTGTTCTACCTGATGGGTGTATACGAGTGTTCCAAAGAAACAAAGACTCCCACCCTTGAGGAGCTTACGTTCAACAGAAGGAAAACATAAACAATACATGTAGGTAGTAAGTGGCTTATATAATACAGTCGGAGGCGACAAGTACTATGGAAAAAGTAAATGGTAGGGGGATCAGGAGAGCTGGGGGTACAGTTTATGGTATGAAAGGTGGACCTCACAGGGAGGGAGACACGGAAACAAAGAGATCAGTCATATGGATACCAGGAAACGGTGTTCCTGGCAGAGAGAACAGCCAGTGCAAACGCCACACGGCAGCGGGCAGTGTGGCTGGGACACGGCATGGGAGGGGGAGCAGGTCAGAGTAACAGGGGCCAGACTCCACAGAACCGTCTGACTCCACCATACGCCTCTGGCTCTTCCTCTGAGGGAGCTGGGCAGCCTTTGGAGTTTTGAGCAGAGGAGAGATCAGATTTACGTTCTAACAGAATTACTCCAGCTTTTGGGTTGAAAATAGGTTGACTGGCAGAGGGAGAACTCTCTCTAAGAAGGGCTTGCAGGAGGTCGCCGGAAAAACGTGGGAAGAAATAATAGTGGTTGGGACCAGGCGGCAGCGTGGAGGTGGTGAGACGCAGAGTCCGGGTGTACTTAGAATTCACTAATGGACTGGATGCGGGACCAAGAAAAGAAGAGCCAAGAATGACTCCAACCAAGGCTCTGAGCTGAGCAACAAGAAGAACGGAACTGCCATTTCTGGAGACTGTGAAGGCCAAGGGTGGAGTCTGGCTCAGGGGAAGATCAGAAGCCTGAGGTGGACATCTAAGCTGGAGACTGTGCAGAGAGCGAAGTGGAGATGGTGCGCAGGCAGCCCATGACAGAGCTGGAGACGGCTCCTCTGCTGAGACTCAAGACACTCACTATAGCAAAACTAAAGTGCAGGTAGCGGGAGAGAAGGGGCTCAGGCTGAGGCCAGAACGTCCAAAGGGAAGTAGCCAGTTACCTTCAAGAGAGCTGGGGGACTGGAAGGCTAGAGAGCAATAGGTGTTGCCACCCCGTGTGAACTGAGACCCGTTTGGTTCTCAGAAGTCCTGTCAGGCTCTGAGTCTCTCTGACCCCGAATGCCTCCCTCAGGACACTCTCTGCTGCATGAAGCCAGGAAAGTTCACCCTATAACCCAGCAAGAGCCCTTGCTGGGCATGCTCACCGACTCTGCCTTCACAAAACCCTCCGCCAGAGGCATCTCTAGCCCCATTCACAGAAGGGACTTGCTCTTCTGTGAAGGGACTGCCTCTGAGTCAGTCCTAAGTGTTGGGGTCAGAGCTGGGCCTTCAGCCAAGTCCAAGGCCTTCCCCTATGCCAAGGCCTCTCCTGTGAGCAGCGCCAGATTCCTGGCCTGAGCCTTGGACAGGTGAAAATGCTTAATAGTTGAAGATCCTGCTCTAGGTCGCCTGTCGCTTCAGTGAACTTTAAAGTCAATATCAACCCAAGGAGGTGAAGAGCTGATGAGGTACCACACAGGAACTCTTTGACTCCTTGGAAACACTGGCCTTGGGGCAGTTACCAGTTGCTTCTTTTACTTATTTAAGGGATTAAAGGAAAAGCCCTGAAAGCGAATGAGTTCACAGAAATAGAGGAGAGCCGCCGTCTATGGGGTCGCACAGAGTCGGACGTGACTGAAGTGACTTAGCAGCAGCAGCAGCCCACGCTCACCCACTTCGCTTGACCCACTTACCCTACTCCATATTCAGGCTGCAGGGACTTTCTCTCTCTGGCTGGATTATTTCTTTAGGATCAGTTCCTGGAGTGGGATTACTGGGCCCAGAGGTCAGAATCCCTTTTTTTGGGGTCTTAATAATCGTTAGCATATTGCTTTCCAGAAAAGATTGTCCCCATTTAACTTTTCACTTAATACTAGTGATTAAGTCTGCATTTTTTTTTCTTACAATCTATTCACTATTCCTTTACTTATTTAGTGGGTACAGCATAATTAATTTACATTCCTTTGAAAGCCAAGTTAGAACATTTTTGGAAATGCTTGCTGTTTCAGGGTTCTAAAATTTGCTTGACTGTGAACTATTCATGCATAGCCTTTGCCCGTTTATCACTGGGTCTTTAATCAACAAATACTACCTACATTAGCAAGGTGCCTGAGACCATTGCTTTGCAGGAACTTTCTAAATGCCACAGCAACGAACATCTTTGTTATCATGTCAAATGCAGATTTTCTCCTGGTCTGCCTGCCTATTGACTATTTTTTTACTTTTTATACATTAAGTTTTAAAAACTGTTTATAAGTCAGATCTGTGCCATATTTTCCCTCTGAGATTTTTTTCCATCAGAGATTTTAAAGTTTACAAAGTCACCACTCCATTACCTGACCAATACTTAATTCTATTTTTTACATTTTTATTTTCTTTCATCCAGTGTTTCTGAGCAAAGAATATTTTATAAACACTTGCATAGAATGTAATATGCAAAACAAAAAAACTCACTTCAAAGAGGTATAGGAAAACCCAGTGGAAAAAAGTTAATTAGGCTTCCTTACTGAAGGACTCCTCAAACTTGAATGTGCTAACCCGTCTCGTGGATCACCAAGATTTGGGAGGATCAGCATGGTAAGTATAAAACACTTCCCAGACTCTGGGACTATGGAGCCCTTTCTTCACAAAGCACCTCTCAAAGCTAGTGTTCTATTATCATGCTTCGGAAAATGTTGCTTTAACCCAACTTCAAGTCAAAACCACACTGTAAGCTCCATGAGAATGAGGACTTTTGTCTGTCTCATTCTCTGCTATATTCTCAACATACAGTAGATGCTCACTAAATATCAGCTAAGTAAACAAATGTGTGCACGTACAAATAAATAGATGCATGCAGAATTAAACAAAACGAATCAAGCCTAGCACGACGACACTGAGATATACACAATCCAAGATGCAGGGAGGCGCGGTGCTCTGTGCAGCTCCCTGCCACATCTCGAGGTCCTAGAATATGCCGAGGGCATGGCAGGCACTCAGTGAACACGAGAATAGATGAATGAATAAAAGAATAAGTCACTTGTCCAACCCGGCTCCTGACTTTAGTCCCTAACACCCTTCCTTTCAGGGAACAGAAAGAGTATCTCACCTGGGTAAGAGGAACAACACCTGGTCATGATGCCAGGCAGCTCCAGGCACCAGCAACTGGGCTCAGAGGCCCAGGGCCTCGGAAGTGCCCCTTTAGAGATACAAGGGCCCTCACGAAGTTCACAGATGAGTTTACATGCCAGTGTCAGAAGCCCAGCACATCCAGCCTGGCCAAGAAAGGCATCCACCCTAGGGAGGTGAGGGACCAGATTTCTTTGACGCCATCCAGACGAGTTGAGTGAAACTTCAAATCCTTTCCTTAAAGACAAGTGGAACTGAGCCAGAGCCTGCCATGGAAACACCCTCAGAGTGGCCCTGTGGGCAGAGCCTTGCAGCCTAAGAAACTGAGCAGCCTGAGCCTTTGAGGGCAAAGTGGGGCTCTTAGCAGCCCAAATGACTCTCCTCCTTGGATAAATACACCTGCCATGCGCACTGCCATCCTGAAACCAACGTCCAGTCCTTCCTCTTACCTTATACCCATCACTCAGCCGGGCCAGCACAAAACTGTCAAGAGCAACCTCTGTCGCACGGGAACCTAAGTTAGAGTAAGGTTCCTAAGTAAAGTTCTCTGACAGGTCCGCGGCTTGGATGTGTGCAGGAAATGGGTGCAAGCAGTTGTCAATACAGTCTGTTCCTTGTAGCTGAGGGCACCCTGACCCTCAGCCAGCAATGCCCAGCACCTAGAGCAGAAAAGTACCATGAGTTTTCAAGGAAGAGCCCCCCAAAGCCTGGCTGCGGAGCATGGGTGATATTTTCCAAATATTACCCCCAGGTAATATTTCCTCTGAGAGTACCCAGCACAGCCCCAGAGAGCTCCATGTCACCACAAGTGCAAGGCCCGCCAGTTCAGGAAAGGCCAACCCCTTCAACCAACCCCTGTGTTTCAGGTTTGAGCAGCTTCCACGGCAAAGAAGAGAGGAAACAATGAGCTTTATAAAGAACCATATTTATTTCCATGTACAGCATCAAATACCATAAATAAAGCTAAACATTGTTTGCTGTGTGCAAAATACAGGGTTCCACGTGGCACTGTAATGACTATCAAAGGTCACAAACATGCATGGTGACAAGGTGGGGGAGGCTAGCTAAGGAGGAGGCTCGGGGGAGGAGGGCACTCTTTGGTTGACATTCTATAAAGGGGAGAGACTCTGCAAGAGAAGATAAGACAAGAACGGTGACTTCGCCCTGGCTGGGATCTGCACCAACGAGGGAACAAAATGCAGCATGCAGGGCTGTGCAGAGAGGTCAGCATGGCTCTGGGCCGCATGCAGGACACCACCACCTGCATCCTGGGACTGCGAGGCCTGCCTTCAACAGCCCCACCGGACTAGGTGTGGTGTTTCTCTTTAAAAGCACTGTGGGTATCCCGCTGCTCCAGGCAGAGTCAGCAGGGGGATGTGTTCTGAGCAGAGCTATGGGGGCACTGAAAGGGGGCTGCTCTCCAAGGCACCCTTGGCCTGTGACGACGACTGCTCTAGCTGAAGCTTCTGTATCTTCTGCGGCTTTATGAGCCTAGAGAGATCAGAAGAGTCAAAGCAAAACGCTGGGAGGGAAAGTATAGGCTGCAGGGGAGGAAAGATTCACTAGAAAAACTGTGATCGTGTGTTTAAAATAGAGAGTCTGGGCCAAGCTTGTGATGAAGCCTGGGAGAAACTAAAAAAAAAAAAAAAAATCCTTCCAAAAAGAGTCACCTATGGTGCGGATTGATAACATTGATAACCTTTATATTAGAAAGCAACTGAAGAAGATGCTTGTATGCATATGCTGTTTCAGAGGCTGAGAGATGAAAGAGTTCTTTTCAAAGGTGAAGGGCCCTCTCTATGGCACAGTCTCACATTCCAGGTTAACCCTCCCAGGAAGGTAAGTGGCTTTGTAAGTGCGACCAGAAAAGCATGCATGCAGGCCTTGGAGTATAGAGAGGAGGTGGGCCATGCACCTGGAGTGGACTGGGCAGCCGGCTCAGAGGGATGGAATCAGAAACGCTTTCGAGCTGAACACCACCCCACATTGTTCATCAACCATGCCACCGAATGAGTGAGTCCATTAGTAGGCAAGACGCTCGCAGTTAGCACAACCAAGGCCACGGCGGGGGGAGTGGGGGAGACGGGGCGCGGAAAGCAGGTCAGGGGTTAGTACCACTCTCTGAAAATTGGCAAGAAAACCAGTCACCTCAGAGCAGAAGTGTGTCAGCCAAGAAGTGGGTGCAGCACTGGAAGGCTGAAATGAACTGATGGCCACAGTGTAAGGTTTGGAGAGAGAGAGAGACAGAAGAGAGAATTTAGTTGGGGGAACAAGGGAACTGATGGACAATACGCAAAGGTAAAGGAGTTGAAAACGAGGCAACCGTTAAAAAAAAGAGCAACTCCCCCAAACAAGTTATGGCTTGCGTAAGACAGATGAACCTTTCTGGAAGTGAGCAGTGACTTATCTGCAAGGGTGGATCCGTACTATGGGAAATAATCCCCTGTCTCCACCGCCCCCCACATCCTCTCTGCCCCGATTTTACTCTAGTGTCCCACATTCGTTCTTAAATATGTTATGGAGGTTTAGAAACATCCCGCTCCCAGGACTTACTTTTGTGTTTTGGTACTGCCCCACCAGGAAGGTTCAACGTCTCAGAACGTACAAACATCTCAGGCTTCTGACAGGCACGCCCTGTCTCACCAGAGTAATTCAAACCAGTCTCCTTATGGCCATAAGTGATATTCTCAGAGATCCTAACTCTGGCTTCATGGAGCATCCCACAAAGCATCTCATCCTGCCCTGAGCTGACGGGAATAACAATGACACAGCTGTGATGTGTTTACATCATGACTTTCAGAATCAAACATGAAACGAATCAAGGGCTCCTCCCCCAGAGAACACTAAAATATCAGCAAAAATTTGGAAAAACACAATGCAAGTCATAGGATGAGAACAGTTCCAACAAAGACAGAGGCACCAGTTCTCACGGACTTGGCCACAGTTATGCCCCTGATTTACCCAAGGACTTAGAGAAGTGTTTATATTATAGAAATGCCTCCCTGCTTCTTCCCACCCTGGAGAACTTGGCATCTCAAAGCCCTTAAGAGTTCTGGCTCCTAACCCACCAGACTCCATCCTTTCTTAATTTAGAGGATCTTTCTAGTGTAACAGGCAGGGCCCAGCAACTCTAGATACACTGAACTCTGTGGAAGGTCTTTCTCTATCAGCCATCTCCACTGTTCAGCTAGGCCCAGCAGCCATGCATGTCCAGGCAGAGTGGAGCTGGGAAGACTGAGGCCTCCAGATGCGCAGAATGAAGAATGTAGGTGGGCCCAAGGCCCATTTTGCCCTTAATAAGGTACATTTCTTATGCAAAAGTCAATAACAGCATCCACTCCCAGCCTCCTCTGCTAGTCAAGACACGGGAGCTTCCCCCTGAATCAGATGCATTCCTCAGCTGGGACAATTCAATAATCAATGGTTTCTGACCGTTTGACCAAATATGCATGGCAGCCGATTGGCTAAGAAGCCAGAATGCCTACAAGCCATGCTCACAGGGGAGGTCACGCTTTCCAGAAATAATACTGTTAGGTGCTAACAAATACCCTCCGTCCCAAAGGACATGGCATGAGAGGGCAGTTTCCTCCCTCAGTCCGACTGTTGTGGACCCTGAATGGCCTTGGCTCAGACTGCAACCTGGATTGGGGACCTCAAAAAGAGGGCTTGAAAGGCCACCAGCTGACACGACTCCTCTTCAGGATTGCATCAGTTTGATGGAGTTCTGAGTGGCCAGAGGCCAATGGGCTTTGGCTGCCATGCTCATTAGTGGGAAGGGAAAACGTATGTCTGTAGCAACTCACTTGAAACCCTGTGGTTCTACATAATTTGGCTGCAATTTGGTACTGGGGTCAAGGGAATCTTGCAGCTACTATCTTACATCAGAACAAGGGAGCAAAATAGTCCTTCTCCCTGGGAGGACAGGTAACAGGTAACTACATGTTGCCATATCCTTCTGTAGATTTAATTCTCTTTCATCCTTTCTGTTTTTTTCCTTCTAAATTACTATGCTTTCATGTTGCAAACAGTTGTCCCATGTTGACAAGTGGTATCCAGGCACAAAATCAGAAGGCACTGTCAGGAGATCGCAGGCTGGCTCTGGTTTACTTAAAAGCCCAAATTATTCACGTTACAGGGAGCGGCTATTTCAAGACCACAACATGGAAGGGGTTTTTGTAATACCAGTTATAAACCTCAAACCCGTGTTTAAAAAACTGACACTCATAGAAAAAAAAAAAAAGCTTTCTCTTGGCTTATTAAACGTTGAAAATTGAAATGTAAACCTAGAAGTATGGCTCGCTTTGGTATAAAAGTACAAAGCTATTAAAAATACATCCTTCATGTCATGGTGGCCTGAAGCAGATGTTCACCGCGACCAGGCTAGGTGCAGGTGGCCGACGGGAAATTCTTTGGCTTTGAGCTAACTGGTTCAGGGGCGGGGCTCCCTGGCCAGCGCCTGAGCTGGCCGAACACGCCGCCATCTACGCGGGAAATGTTACGGTACTGTGGGGCTGGGCTTCAGTGCAGCTTGGCCGGGACGCATCTGAGCAGCCAGTCGCGGATGCTCTGGAGGGACTCCTCCGACTCCCGGTACATGGAAGCCAGGACCTCGGAGAACACCCAGAGCAGGGGCAGCCCGAGGCTCAGGAGCTCGTAGGTGTAGCAGTAGTTGTAAGCATTGTCCCTGATATGCAGGCTGGTGGCGCGCAGGAGTCCCTGAATCCAGTTAAGCAGCCTCCGGGGAAGGTGAAGCAGGCCCCACGGCAGCCTGAGGGACCAGCTTAGCGCCTTCCTAAAGAAGGAATTGGAGATACCTGGGGGGCTGCCTTCCGGCGTGGCGATGGCAGCAGCGGCGCAAGAACTTTCCGCGGGAGGGTCTCGCCGAGGGGCTTCTTGCTCTTTCCACATCCCCTCCTCCTGAGAAAGAGATCAAGGTGAGGGTATTCAGTCCATGATGCTCAGAGAGGGCTCCTCCAGGGAAGCAGAGGAAGACTCAACAAACAGAGGACTTGGCAGACCCTACAATTTGCAACCAGGACCCCTCCCTAAAATCTCAGCACCTCCTGTGCACTGCTGAAGGCGGCTGAACACGTGTGTAACTTTCCAGGAGGGGCGGGGGGAAGGCGGGGCAGGTGGGAACTGATCACAGGGATCAGTTTCCTCTGGAGCCTTCAAAATATACATGCCCTTTGACTCAGCAATCTCACTCTCATGATTGACCCTAAGTAACAACGCGAAATACGGATAAAGATACAGGTACAAAGACATTCCCTGTAAAATGTTTATAAGGCAAATAGTAATATCCAACAATATAGGATGCAAATAAATTATCAGTCACCTTTTACAGGTATCAAAGATTAGGCTCCAAAAGAATTCTTAATGGGAAACTGTTCTTAATATACTGTTAGTGAAAAAAGAAGGCTATGAAACTGCAAGGTAGGATTCCAACTGGGTAAAAACATACAGCTGACCCTTGAACAATGTGGGTTTGAACCGCATGGGTCCGCTTGAATGCAGATTTTTCAATAATGAATACTACACCTCTACCTAATCCATGGATGGTTGAATCTATTGATATGGAGGAACCATCAATATGAAAGGTTGGCTATAAATTATACATGAATTTTCGAACCTGCAGAGAGTCAAAGGCTCTAACTCCCACACTGTTCAAGGGTCAACTGTATTCATACAGGAAAAAGTCTACAAAGGAATGTTCCAAAATGTTAATTATGATTTTCTCAGGATAGAGTGATGATGGGTTATTTCACTTTCCTTCTTTATAGACTTTCATTTACTTAGCCATTTTTCTACTGTGTGTGTTCAGTTGCTCAGCTGTATACAACTCTTTACGAACCCATGGACTGTAGCCTGCCTGGCTCCACTGTCTATGGGATATTCCAGGCAAGAATACAGGAGTGGGTTACCATTTCCTCCTCCAAGGGATCTTTCCAACCCAGGGATCGAACTTGTGTCTCCTGCATTGACAGGCGGATTCTTTACCACATAAGCCACCTGGGAAGACCATATTACTTGTGAAGTCAGAAAAAAGCTGAAGTTGTTGGCCTTGCCGGAGATGGGTGATTAATCAAGCCGTAAAGAAGATGCTGGCTAAGAGCTACCATAGGTGGGGGTAGGGAGGGTGCTATCACAACCCATTTAGAAAATAAGCAGGCCAGTCACGTTGTTGACATCCAAGAGCCTGGGGAAAGGACTTGGAAACCACAGAGGATTGGCCCTATACCAGGCATCCTTGCTCATGGTGCTCTGTGGCCACTGGGGCCCCAGGCCCTGGGGGCTACGTGGCTTTTGCATGGCTAAGTATTTAGCCCCATCCTTGGCACATGGGAAAGCTCTTCTAGGCTTCTCATGAGAAGCAGCAGTCATTGCTCTGGGAGCTGACATCTGGAACAGCTCACATCCCAGAGGCCAGCTGAATGGACTGAGACACAGGGACCTTCCTGCGAGGGAGCAGAGCCCTCTTCACCTGAGTCTCAAGCCCCCCAAAGCTAGAAACATTGGCCTCACCTGCAGGAACTCTTGACAACCTCCTCCTACCAGGGAACTTTCCCGTTTCACCACCACTTTCAAGATAAAACGTACCTCTTTCTGTTGCTTCAACTCTGCCCGTCTCTTCCTTTGCTGGCTGTTGGTCTTACAGTGAATGAAATGAGGCTTGCAGAAAAACTTGCCTGTAAAAAGAAACACACACTCAGAGGTTTTTCTCCTGTAAACCAGAGCCACAGCAGAACCTGAGCCAAGTGCCTGCTCCCATCTAGGGCAGAGAAACACCACTAAGGGAAACAAGCCCAGGAAGGTGCAAACATAGGAAATGGTTTCCGTCATCTGCCTTAAAGAAGAGGCGTGGAGAGGAGGCCACCGGCCGCAGCAACGGTGGTGGGGGACAGGGGGGACTCTCCCGGGAATGGGGCAGAAACCCTCAGATAATCCCTCAGGCCAAGTCTCTTCCCAAGGCCAGTTGCCAGGCAGCAAAATGGACAGCCTGGAATAGCAGCTCTGTTTGTAGTTCCTCTTGCTTCTGGGACCCCTGGGGGTGGGAACAGCACTGAACAGATGGTGGCAGAAAAACCCAGTGAGCCACACACTGGGCCACTGGCCACTGCCCAGGATACTGGGTGCCTTCCAGAAAACCCTTCTTTGCTCCACTGTTACCCCAGTGACAACAGTGATGGGAATGATAATACAACAGCGAAGTCTTGAGTAGGACTCAATATACCAGGCACTATCTTAACTCCTTCCCCTGAGTTAAATCAGTGATCACCTTATGAGCAAAGTACTGTTATCCTCATTTTATAAATAAGGAAACTGAGTGACCCAGAGGTCAGGTAAGAGGTTATCTGTATGTGGCATACATATGCCATATGCTGGAAGTGGCATACGCTGGATGTGAACCCAGGCAGTTAGTTTTAGGGTATGGAATCACAAGCTTTGTCATTATATGGTAGTGCAAACATCAAGTGCTGAAGGTTAGAAATTAATCACTCATTCCAATGAAAGCGACGCCTTCATTGATGACTCTGGTAGGCCACTCAGCAGAGGGCATGTTACAGTTATGGCCATTCCTACAATACATGCTTCATTCATAATAATATGAATATGACTTCATGTATTGAACCCCCCACCCCCACCCCGCTCGCCACCCTTTTCATTGGAAAAGACCCTGATGCTGGGAAAGATGGAGGGCAGGAGGAGAAGGAGGCAAGAGGATGAGATGGTTGGATGGCGTCACTGACTCAACGGACATGAGTTTGAGCAAGCTCTGGGAGATGGTGATGGATAGAGAAGCCTGGTGTGCTGCAGTCCATGGGGTTGCAAAGAGTCGGACATGACTTAGCAACCGAATAACAACAAATTGAACCCCTCTCACATGTCAGGTGTGGTGCCAAGCATGTGACATAAGTTATCAGGTTTGATTTTCTTGACCACACAGGGGTGACTGAAGGTGGTGAGACTGAGTGAGAAAATGTCCATAAACACGTGGTGCCTGGCAGGTGCTCCCTACGCATGTGCAGCCCCCATGCTGCCAGCTCCCCTTTCCTCAGGACCCCTGCCCACCACAGGCAGCCTCTCCCCTTAGCAGGGGATCTCTGCCCCTCAAACTGCTTTTCTGATGACACCAATACTCCCTGGGAAGTGCTGGCTGTCCCAGAGCCTCCAGAGTCAGGAGCCCAGGCCAGAGACAAGTGCTGCCCTGGCCCCTGGGGGTTACCTTCGTCAACATCAAAGGCGTAGGCAGCCAGGCGCAAGGTGGTGGCACAGGCGCTGCAGCGGAAACACTCCCGATGAAAGAAGTGGCCCTCCGCGCTCAGCCGCTCCATGACGTACACGCGCTTCTTGCAGAAGTAACAGGTGTCGCTGCCACCCACGTTCAGGGGAAACGTCTTCCGAACGGACTCCTGGCAGGCACAGGGCATCGGAAGAGAAGAACAGCATGTTAGGGTGTACACCACATCTACAAACGCAAGGCCGGGCATGTAGAGATGCCAGCCTGCCTTGTGGGGCCTCACAGGCTATGTGCTGCTTTCGTCACTGGGGGCACTGCTGCCAAGAGTGAGGGTGGGAAGGTACGCAGACCCCAGCCCTGCCAGGGCAGCGTTGACTGTACTCCCAGGCAGGCTGCTGGACACCCTGGTTTCATAGTGGAAGTGACATCTCCTCGTCTGACAGAGCAGGTGTCCCTCACAAACATTCCTGCCCAGGGATGCCATCTCCAGCAATCTGAGTCAGGGGTTAAGTGTTGCCTGGGTCTAGAGTGAGGTCACTGAAAGAATGTCTTATCCATCCTTGTCCCCTTGCAGTGACACAGGTCAGGCAGGGAAGGCTCATGGCCTCACAACTGTTCAAGAGAACTGCAGGAAAGGGGCATAAGGGTGCCAGTGAACTTCTTCAGTGCAAAAGGGGAGGGTGAGGCCCAGGGCAGGAGGGGCACCCCTGGGTGATTCCAGGGGAATGCGCCAAAAGGACACCAAAAGAACTCAGACTGTGGTGGTGACAGTGAGCAGAATCATCTGGAGGAGGAGGGAATTCAGAGGAAAGGGATGTTTTCCCCATTACTTCTTAATCCAGTCTATACTGGATGCTAAACATTGGTAGTAAGGGTTGTCCATCTCTGTAGATGGCCTCCCCTGACCTTTTCCCCGAGTTCTCCAGAGCCCCAGCTGGCAGGGAAGATGCTCTGCTTTCTGAAATGACCCACAAGGGGGCCGACTAAGGTTCATCTACAGGAAACATAGGGCCCCCCCCCCCCCCCCCCCACCACTAACCTCCGCTCTGACCCAGCCCATTCTCAGCCCCTCTTGTCCCATGAGAAGGGGGCCAGGCCATCCTCTCCGCATCCCAGGCACCCTCCCTGGGAGGCCAGAGCCAGTGTCTGTGGGTGAAGGCGGAAGGGTGCGCATCCTTACCAGGTCTGGAGAGGTGGCCTGAGTTTTAGGTCTGTGATCATTCAAGTACAGATTGACCAGAACTTCAGCTGCAGCCCCTATTCCGCTGGATACTTTCCCTACTGTCAGCTACCCAAGAGCAGAGATAAAGGAGACAGAGACAAAGGGAGAGGCCATTAGCACCAAGAAGGAAAACACGAACGAGCTGGAGGTGGGAGAGCTCCACACCCACATGCAAACAGCAGCCAGCGTCCCAGGAGAGGCCTCACTAGCCTGCAGTCGGCAGCAGGCACTCTGCAGATGGAGAAAAGAGAGATCAGCAGGGTGACTCACAACTACATCCACTGGGAGTACATGGTCTTCAGGAGTTCAGCTTGCTCAGTTCACAGAGAGAGAGAATGAATCCTAGAGGAAGGGATCTATCCAAGGCCACTTAGAAACCAGTGCAAGATCCAGGACTCTGCTAAGGTCTCCTGAGCCCCAGCTGGGGGACCTTCACACTAAGAAAGCAAGCCAGCTGCACTGAAGCTGCCCTTCCCCAGACTCCCCTCTCTAGAGGGCCTGGAGTGGCTACATGGGGAGACCTGTTCCCCATTTCCCCAGATCAGGAGGGTTAGGACCGAGCTCTACCACTAACGGTTCTAAGATGGGACAGAAAGCCCTCAACTTCTGAGCTCAGTGTCCTCATTTAGTGAAATGGGAATAAATGGTGCCTACCATGGAGCTGTGGCAAGAATGAGAGGGCACGTGTGAGAATGCCGGGCACTTGGCAGGGCTGGGCCAAGATGAACTCAACTCCTCCCTCCCCACCCCTCTGAATTTGGCAGCCCCAGCCTCCCTTGCAGCCCCTGTGTCCACTAGGGAACTGTGGCTATGCCTGACCTCAGTTCTATCAGGTCAGGACGCAGACTACCTTGCCAATAAAGAGTGGCCAAAATGGGAATGGATGGTGGTCCCCACTAGACAAGTGCAGGGAGCAGGACAGGGAGCTCCAGGTGGCAGTGCCCAGGGCCCCAGAGCTGGTGCTGGGCAAGTCAGTTCCACGTTGGCCCCGGAGACCACAGCCTGATGGGTTGTGGGTGCCTGTACTCCCGAAGGCATGATGGTCCGTGCCTACCCATGAATGCTTGGATCCCCACTGGTGTGTCATGGAGCTGGGGAAAGGGTGAGAGCTGACAATCCACGCAGATGTGGTAAAATCACACATACACCCCTAGGCAACTCCCAGCTTATTCTTCCCCCACCAGCTCTGAAAGGCCAGACCGGGAATATTGCTATCTCCTCTGCAGGGAGGCAAACACGCACGATATGAGACTGTATCTGTAAACATGGTTCCTGATCCTAAGGCCTTGGAGGGAGACGCTCCCCAGCCTCTGAATCCAGCTTCTGGGAGATGTGGCCACAGATAGCAGCAATGTAGACTGCTGGCCCTCAGTCACAGGTTGATAGCCATCTTCACGGCAAGTAACAGTGACTTGTATGGGGACAAAGGAAGGCCCTCAATCTAAACCCAATACCACTCTTGGAAGGCCACACAATTCACAGTGAAAGCCCCAAAGATAAAGCAGGAAGTTCAGGGGCAACAAAGCAAAGAGCAGCAGGTGCCCACAGGTCCTGCCTCCTGGAAGCAGGGCCCACCCTCAGAACCTAAGGCCAACTCACTGGGCACCAACAAACGCACAGATACAAAAAGAGGATGAAGAGGGAAGGGCTGCCAAGCAGGCTGGGGTGAAAGACACGACCCAGGGGATGCCTGCCCGCTTCTCATTAAAGAAGCCCCAGCACCAGCAGCTACTTGGATCAGTCGTGCCAGACCATGTGTGGGGCTCTGTGGGGAACTATGGGAGATGTGGCCGGGGACCTTCTCGGGTGTCTGATCCCAGACAGATGGGACCCCCTCAGATTTCACAAAGCTCGCTCCTTCTCAGCCGCAGCAGCTGCCAGACTGCTTACCCTCCCCACTCTCAAAACTGGCCCCGTCTGGAAGAGATTAGGATTCTGCTTCTGAGCATACATGCTGCCATTTTCAGGATTTCACAAATGCCAAGAAACTTGGCTCCTGCTCCTAAGAGAGGTTCAGGTGCACTGGCTCTGGACAATAAGCCTTTATTTGCCTGATGTTCCACCCCCTGCTGGGGCCTCCAACACAGGCCTCCTCGGATAGGAGCTGAGGATACCAAGTACTTCCTGCGTTTACAGCAAAATAAAGACAGAAGAGGTCAGATTTACCTCACTGCCCATACTCCCCTTGCGTGACTCTCTCTCCTCACCCCATGTGTGAACTGGCTCTGAGGCACTCTCCCAGGAAGGCACCGTGTGATGCCAGATGCCCACGCACAATCACTGCCTTCCCTGAGTGAGCAGAGAGCGAGACTCTACTTTCTGGGGCTTTAAATACAAGTCCCTAATGAGACCTTATTAACTACTTAGCTAATAAGCACTTTGTGCTGCTGAGCTTCTGTGCAATCCTGACTTAGGAGCAATTATAGAAGCAAGCAGAGGGCCCTGGGGTGGCTGGGGGTGCCGCCAAAACATGTCTGCGCAGTCATGGGCCTGCTCGGTTATTCTATCAGCACAAGGGATCCAGGGTGAAGATCAAGCCCTGTCCTTCCTTTCATTGTGGGCCCTGAGTCATAAAAGACTCCTTTCTCCCGGTTGCATCCACATGCCTACCCATGACAGCGGTTTTCCTAGGAATAATGAAATGAAGGCACTCTCAAGGAAAGCAACACTGGTGCTCCTATATGCCCTTCCCAACTGTATCATGGAAACCATGCCAGGAACACCAAGAACAAGAGGTAGCCAGGACTTCCTGGAAGGACACTAGGAGGCCAGGTGATGGAGAACTTGTCTCAGGGATGAGAGGAGGCCGCCCCAAAGACCAGAGTGAAGGAGGATGCTGCCCTGGAGTCTCAGGTTATCTCCCGTTTCCTGATGGTACGATGTCTTCCTGGCTCCAAGACAGTGCAGACCTGACCACCTGGACTCATGCTAACTCACTGCTCCTCAGATGGCCAGCGGTGAGTGACTTTTCGTTTTAAATCTCTAATCCATGGTGGCTTGATATTTCCGGATACAATGAAAATGAATTACTAGAAATACGATCACACACTTGGATGTGTGGCTATGTTGAACTGCTCTGCTGCTGCTGCTAAGTCACTTCAGTCGTGTTTGACTCTGTGTGACCCCATAGACAGCAGCCCACCAGGCTCCACCGTCCCTGGGATTCTCCAGGCAAGAACACTGGAGTGGGTTGCCATTTCCTTCTCCAATGCATGATAGTGAAAAGTGAAAGTGAAGTTGCTCAGTCGTGTCCGACTCTTCACGACCCTATGGACTGCAGCCTACCAGGCTCCTCCATCTGCGGGATTTTCCAGGCAAGAGTACTGGAGTGGGGTGCCATTGCCTTCTCCTACAAGTGTCTAATGCTTTCTCTTGCTGTGCTCCTTGGATCACAGACTAGTTCCTGCCAATGGAACACACTTTAAGTAGCACTGTTCTAGCCAATCTGGAAATGAATGGGTCCTGGGCATCCTGAGGAAGAAAAGAAACTCCACTCATGGAGAAACCTCCAGAAAACTCATTATGGTTTGACCTCAGAGTAAGGACCAGAAGCCAGAGGTTCTCAACAACGAAATTACTGCACTGAAAGGCAAAAGCATTTGCGCTCCTGGGGAGCTGGTCCAGAGAAAAGCTTACAATTTGGCTGGGAGTACTTTTTCCAAATCCAAATCTGGGCAGTCAGATGACCTAGTCAGAAACAAACATGTCACAGTCACTGGTTTTTAAAGAAATGGTCATTTTGGAAGGCCATGGGACTGCTTTTGCACCCTTTATGTATCTTTCAATATTTTTGTAATTTTTTAAGAACTGGGATATTTTTCACTAACAGGAACTGATCTGTGATCCAAGGAACACCGTAAGTGAAAGCATTAGACACTTATAGAGCAGTTCAACAGAGCCACACATCCAAGTGCGTGATCATATTTCTAGTAATTCATTTTCATTGTATCCAGAAGAATCAGGCCACCATGGATTAGAGATTTAAAAAGAAAAACCAAAATACTATATGGGGTATTTTTTCCTCTTAGAAATTCTACTTTTTCCAGCTAATTAATTAGAACAAGCTGGAATGGTTGGACAATTCAGGTGGGCCATCATCTAACTTCACATTAGGTTAATGTCACATACATCATTTCCTTTCTGTGAGCCTCAGCTTCCTCATCTGTAAAATGGGGAGACCACTGCCATCCTCACAGGGCTGTGAAAGGGTCATCAGAGAATCTGGGGTGCACCTCACAGGGTGCTGGGTTCCCAAGAATTGCCTGGCAGATGGTTAATGAGTCCAAAGCACTGCCACTGATGCAGCTTTAATTTTCCCTGTTCTGGAACTTTTCTCCCCATCTGGGTGGCCTTCACACAAAGGAACTTGCAGTTGCTGTGTTCCCTCCTCTGCACGAGTAAGAATAATACAGCCCACCCAGATGAATGCACTGGCTTCTCCCTCTTCTTGAGTTAACTGAGATTCAAACATGATGACATTAATGGTCGTCACAAGCACCATCACCAAGCATGTCCCTGTCTGGATTTTGGAACCCTTCTTACCCTGCTCCGAGCTGGGAGATGGGTCATCTCCACTCTGGTTTGCACTCCCTGATGTCATAACCCTGTCTTTCTCATCTCTACACTCCTGGCACACGATAGATGCTCTGAAGGAAGGAGGAAGCAGGCGCTTGGGTCTGTTTGTGTCCGGACAAATGGTAACATCCCCCATGGGCCTGGAACTCAGCCAGGAATACCAGGTGTCCAGGCTGTACTTCTCCACCTGACCTGCCGTGAGGATCAGGAAACCAACATGGGTCAGGCAGGGCTGGGGAATAGAGTTTCCAGGGCCTCGGAGCTGAGAGCTTGAGGGAAGGGGAGGTTTTGACATATAGGGCCAAGGGAAGTCTCCTGGGCAAATAGGAATATACTCCTCCCTGAGGAGTCCCTGGATGAGGAAAATCAGCCGACGGACTGGTGTGCCTGAGTCCTCAGCCATATGCTCAGGGCAAGGATTGAAACTGCCTTATTTGAGGGGCTCTGGAAATGATACCTTCAGAGCTGAGATGCAGGCAGGCCTTAGGGGCTGTGACCTCCCAGTGGGCGCCAATGTCCCCTGGTGCCAGGCGCTGAGCTGCACTGAACCCTCACAGCCTTGCGAGGTGGGTCTGATAATCCCCCTTCGCAGATGGGGCCACTGAGTGAACGTTCAGGGAGGCTCTAACTCACCTGAGGCCGCAATGTTCTTAAGTGGCCGGGGTGGAAATGGAAGCCTGAAGGCGACTTCTTTGCCTTTAGAAAGAGAGGAATCAACATGCATTTTAGGTAAGTGAGCTTTCTTCCAGAATTCTCCACTGGGGAAATAGTACAGTTATTGGATATTTGAGGGACTGGATATATGCTAGGTCTTTGCATTATTCCAATCACCCTCAGGAGTAGCTGCTGCCACCTCCATTCTGAAGATTAGGCAACTAAGGTGCTGAGAGGTCTACTAATTCATCCAAAGCCACAGTGAAAGTAAGCAAGTCATCTGTGAGCTGAACCCACGTGTGACTCCAAGCCTACATCCTGCTCACTACAGCACCTGCCTCCCTGCAAATTAAAATCCCCCAGGCTGGGATGTACACAGGTTACCTCCAAAGGATTGCCTAGCTCTATCCCCAGAACAGAGAGAACAATGAGGTTGGAGCCAGCGTTGAACTCTACCCTTGCTATCAGATGAAACACTGGCAGATTGCCCAGCTAGACTCACCCAGCTTCTAATATGCAAATCTCTAGAGTAAACCCTGCAAATCCAGTTTTAAAACAAACACCCCCTGGGGTTAGAGAAAGCTCCTTTTGCAATGCACATTGCTTTTCTGACTCAGGACTAAACTACAGCCCCCAACCCCCGGAGGCCCTCCCTCTGGCTCAGCTGTGTAAATACTCCGCTGCCATCTTGATCTTGCAAGAGCTCACCAGCCTTGGTAAGTGGCTAGCAGCCATGTTAAAGGCTAAACTGGCAGTGGCCTCCTGCATTGAAGAAAGAAGTTAACCAAGGGTTGATGGGGGCTAATGGTGCTACAGGAGGACCGTTTGATGGTATGAATGATCAGACTGGGCATGAGCCCGTAGCCCATAGTCTTAAAAAAATGACATAAAAGATAAGACCCTGATAAGAATTTGGTCCCTAAATGAGGGGACCTCAAGATTTCTTGTGACTGTTCAGGCCAAAAACTAGCTGCATCACACTGAAATTTAAGGCAATATGTCGGTCAGGCAAGCGTAGTCTGAAGGCAGAACCCTGGCTACATTTCTTGGACTCGGTGACCCAAGTTTGCATCCCTGTAACAAGTGTTCCTCGTGACAAGTTTGACTAGGTCTGTTTCTAAGAGGAGATGATTATCCCTGGATCCTCAGAATTGAGGTGTAGGGCTCTAGGGCAGGAACCGAAACACTCTGCCTGCCAGGAGGTTGCCAAGAACCAAGCATCAGTTTCCAAGAGCATTTTCCTTTCTCTGGCTCCCCTGAATTGAGGCAGTCTCTGGGCATCAGAGCAGCCCCAGAATCTGCTGGGGAGAAGCGTGAAGGCCCAGGCTCTCTCCAGGGCAGCAGCTCTCTCAGCTCCATCAGGATGGAAGGAAACTGTCACCAGGTTGTCACCTGCTTTAAGGGGCAGCAGAGTCTCCTCAGAGGAGGCCATCACTCTGCCAGATTCTGCACATTCAGAGCCTGGTGTGGAATCAATGCTGGGGTCCGGGCAAGGCAGGGAAGTTGCAGGTGAGGGCAGGGGAGTAGTGCAGCTGGCAAGATCCTTTCCAAGACTGCTGGAAGCTAGAAATTCACCACTCTGTGCTTAATTGCCTACAACGGCTTCATGGTGAGATGTGGAGAGGTCTGTGGGTATCAAGTCCAAGTCCACAGACAGGGTAATTGTCCCACGGCAACCTTTTCCTGAGAGCTCCCCAATCACTCCCAGCCACACAGTGACAGGCTCATCAGCCTGTAATTAGTAAGTCAAAAGCTACCAAAATTGTCCAATGACACCATCGTCTGATGGCCAAGACTAGCTAGGGAGATGGGATAAGAAATAATAGGGAGCAATTGTTCTACCCCAACCTGGGAGAAACAGAGAACAAAGCTGTAGAGGTGGGGGCCCGAGGAGCCCCTGAAGCCCACCCACCCCATTTGCAGCCCTCCTTGAGCCTGGGCTTGGGGCTCTCTGCACATAGCCTCTGGGCTGTTCCCTCTGACAAGGCCTCCTTTCACACACGGCTTCTGTGGTTCAGGAGAGAGAACACTGGCTAGAATCAGGAGCCTGGGAACTAGTCTCCTCCCTTTGCTTTGTTTTCTTTTTTTTTTTTTTTTTGCCTTTGTTTTCTTCTCTGAGGCTCTGTTCCTGCTTAGTTCTCTTTCCCAGGAAGAGTTCTCCCACCGTTATCCATTTAAGATTGCTACCCTTCCCCAGCGTGCCAAGTGTTTGCTACCTGCTCTAATTTTCCCATGGGAAAAACTGTCTTCTGATACATCATATAATTTACCTAGATATTATAGATTATTTATACCTCCCTCTACTAGGATGCAAGCCTCATCAGGGCAGGAATGTAACCCCTGATAACTGACGTGTATCCCAAGAGTGAAATGCCTGACACCAGCTTGTCATTCAATAAATATTTGTTGGATGAACGAATGCTCACTCATTGGCTTAATGAGTGATGTTGATTTAAAGCTGTTTGAAGAGCGCAGTGGAGAAGCAGCCAAGGGCCTCAGTGGAGTCAGATAATGAATGACGGGGTATTCTTGCGATAAGAAGTGTCTTTGCCAGACCCCAGTGGCCCTGCGTGTACCTGGGCAGGCTACCTCAGGCTGCCTCATGCCATCACCGAGAGAACTAATACCTACTGGAAACCAAGTCAGGGAACTTGGGAAGTGTGGTCACTTCTCTTGTTCCACCTCTGCTCCCAAATCTGAGAGGACAGTGACCAAGCCAGGCCTTCCCTAAGGACGAACGAAAGGGCAAGCTCAGGGCTAGCAGCAAAGGGTCTGGGCCAGACAGAAGCACAGTGGGGGCCCAGCTGGCAGCACCAGCCATTGCCTGCCTATGCCTAGGCGCCCTCGCCCCTGCCATCATCCTGGCCAGGGCACCAGTGACCTTTCCCATAGCAGGAAGTACCCGCCAGGGAAGGTTCTTCTCCCAAAGGCTACTCGGAAGCCTTGGGGATGACGATGACCAGTATGCCAGTCTCTAACCACAGAGGTCACTATCAGATGAGCCAAGAGGCACTCTCTTGTTGATGAGAAAATCATGACTCCTTAAGGTCAAGAGACTTAAGGTCAAACAACTGACCAAAGCTGACATGGAACAAGTCGCTGGGCATCTCAGCCATGGCTGTGTTCAGCAGAGCTGAAGATGAGAAGTGTTTCTGTTTCCCCACACCACCCCCAGCTTCCCCTCCAGGGAGGCTTCGCACCCACACTGGGGACCATGGAGTGGGTGGGGCTGCTAAGGCTCCTTGCTCCTTCCTTGGAGACCCTGCCTGCACTCTTCTCCCCACAGTAATGGGGGTCAGTGGGGGTGGGACTCCCAGGAGGCAGCTCCTAACGTCCCACTGATGCACCAGCCCAGGGAACAGCCCAGTGGATTTCTGGTTGGTGCTTCAGTCTAACAGAGTGGAAACAAATGAGCGGTAACTCTGCCATGGGCACACTCAGCACCACACATGGAGATGAGCCCTAGTGGGGCTAGACAGAACAGAGGAGTTCAGGGGAGCACAGTCCTCCAGAAAGAGGCTCCAACTCACTGTCATGAGTGATAGCTGAACAAGCGCACTTCACTCCATTTTCAGACTCACCCATTACAAGGGCTAAGCTCCTCCAGAGGCTGCCCCTCTCCCACTCCAGCCTGGTAGTGCTCTTGGCATATTAGGTAACAGGCAGACAAGCGAAAAACATGAAAGTGCTCTAGAACCCAAACTTAATAGCTTTATCTCCTCAACCACCATGGGCTCCCACCAGTTCCCCACCCTCTGCATCACTACCTGAGCCATTCTTCCAGAATTCAGAACAGATCCTGCAGTGGCTCTTTATAAGAAGATGGAATGAATCCCTTTAACACAAAGCGGACTGACTTTCACTTTTACTGTCCGCACTCCTATAAATACTTTTATCCTGAAATCAAGTTGTACCAGAATTGTCTTCCCATTCATGCACGTCCTATCTGCCTTCCTTACCACAAGCCAGATCCTTTTGAAAATACGCTTCCCCTACACCTCATTCTAGCAAAATCCCTCCATATAATCTTCAACACTTGGCTCCCATATTACCTCGTCTGTGAAGCCTTCCCAGGCTTCACCGTTCTGGGTTCCTAGAATCTTCCTTTTAAACCTCTCACATAATTCATCAATAGTATTGTCTGAGGTGCACCATGTGAGACTGTCTTGTTAGGTGAAAAATAGCCAAATATTGGCAATATCCTATGGTGTAATGTGATACATTTCTATGCTGATATTCTGTTTGTCATCTACACCGTATAAGAGAACTGTACCCCCGCCTCCTCATTTTCTCAGCATCTGGCATGATGGTTAGCATACAGTGGGTGCTCAGAAAGTGCTTGCTAGACAAGTAAGCACCATTTGATTAGGTTTTGTGTGCTGTCTGTTCTGTTTAGTTTCTTGCTCCAACACAAAGCCAAAACCAAACTCAGGACTGTTGTAAAGGACCTTATAAATTTTCATCCCAGCCAAGCCAAGCTTCAGATGGTTGTCTGAGCAGGCTGAGTGGAGCAGGAGAATATCTAAGAACATGCAAGGAGTAGGGGAAGACAATTGTTTGGGATAACTACCTTTCTGGCAGGAGAAACAGAGTCAACAGTTGATGGAGAGGAAGTAGCAGCTGAATCAGGAGATGGAAGGCAGGAGGGAGAAGACGGAGGATGAGTATGAGACAGGCTTTTAGAGAGGAGTTTATTCTGCACAGAATAGAAACAGAGGAAACTCTGATTATCCATAGGGAAATGCACAGTGGCACCTGCTTCAATGATACAGCCCCCTTGTCTACACATCCAAGGAGGGGAAAGGATATCCAGGCTCATGTTTCAGGACAAATATGTAACCTGTGTCTTTAACCTACTGAGCCCAGTAGGACTGTCTAGTTCCTGGTTACAATGCACTCTGTTACAGCTATTCTGGCTCCCTCATCACAAAATAGCTAGAGCAGAGCCATCCTGTTCCTGACACGAACATAGACACGAACTCCTGAAGGCCCCACTCTGGAGCCTGATATAAAGCAACAGCTTCAAATTTAGGAAAGGACAACCCCAGGAGGCTCCGGGGCACATGCCCCAGCAGGGACCTCTGCAGCCACACAGAACCCTGAAAATGAACGACAGGCAGAGCATCCTTCCCATATTGATGACTCTGCCAAGGAGCAGAGAACACAGGTCTGGAGGCCGGGTGAAAGCAGCAGAGGAGTGTTCTAGAGACCAGGCTTGCTGCGAGCACGGGAGAGCTTACACATGCGCACCACGGGTCCTCACCCTCCACTCTGTCACCTCCTTGCAATCACGTGCTCTTCTCTTCAGCGGGTTTCTAGATAAGTGCCTGGACTGGGCTGTGCTTCCTGTTCTAAGGCAGGGCCATTCTGTCTGCCCAGTGCTGCCTTTTGGGAAAGCAGAGCAGGTCACAGCATGTGCTTGACCTTGACATTCAGGGTCTTCCAGATCAGGGCTGTGGTGGTATTCCTCCACTGCACTGCCACACATCATGAGCAACTGGCTTGCTTTCACTTTAAAGGCACTGTGATGTGATTCCTGCAATGGACCAGCTTCCCCTCTTTGTGCTGGCCCCTAGGAAGCTCAGCCTACTCAGAGGCTAAGATCTTACAGTACACATGCTTCTATTTTCCTGTGACCTGAGCCCACGTTTCTGCCTTGGTTTTCCCTTTGTCATGATTTATCTACTTATTTTGAGTCTCCTCATTTGGAGCTTTTTTAGACGCCAGTCCAAAGCCTTTGGTGACTTGAAAAGTGAATAGCTTTACAGACTATCAAGCGTGGAGGAAGGAAGAAATGAAGCTCCAGAGACCGATTCATGTCATCTCCCCAGAGGTCCAACACCTGGGTTCCCAGGGGCTCTGAAAGCCCTGCATTTACCTGTGGGAAATCCCCATGTCCAAACATGGAGGCAAGGTGAGCCGCCTTCTCCTTAATATTCTTTTTGTGAAATTCCCTGTTGGCCAAGTTCTGAGCCCTTTTCTGTAGCCAAGGCGAGAAAGAAAAAAGAAAAAAGAGACAGTGACAGAGATGGTGAGGGTTCCTTCTGGGAGAGAGGCGGAGAGGCAGCCAGTTAGGCTTCTGTGCTCAGTACACACGGCAGGCAGGATGAGAGATGGGGAAGAGCAGTCAGAGGAGGAACCCACCCTGGGCAGGAGGAGTGGGGGGAAAGGAAGGCATCCCAGACACAGGCAGGACAGAGGCAGGGCAAAGACACGGGCAGGGCAGAAGCAGGGCATAGACACGGGCAGGGCAGAGGCAGGGCAAAGACACAGGCAGGGCAGAGGCAGGGCGAAGAGAGAGGCTTTCACCTGGAGAACCTTTTCCTCCACTTGCTGCAGCCGCCGCAGCACCCCAGAGAGGGCCAGCGCTCCCGGGCAGGTGGGAGGCAGGCTGGTGAGGTTTTCTGGCCCACCCAGCTGCAGGTCAGACTTGGCTCGGGCTCTCCAGGGCCTGGCTGGACACTCACCACCAGCAGACACTTGCTTTATCTCTCGGAGCACGTGTCCTGTCACAACCATGGAGGGGAACTGGGGGAGATGGAAAATCAAGCTTCCTTCCCGAGGAAGGCCCTCTCATGGACCCCTCCCACCACTCACTGAAGGCATCCCCACCAGGATCAGGGGCAAGGGCATGCCATGTGCCACCTTGAGTGAGAGTCCAAACTAACCTTGAGTGTTGACTTCTCACCACCTGCATCAGAACCACCTGACTTATAGCCTCCTTAACTATACCATCTGAGGTGTTATTGACAACACTCCAGACCACCCTGAGTCAGAACCTGTACTGTCCTGGTTCTCAAAGTCTGAGCTCAACCCCCAGAGAGTCAGGTTTAATTGGTTTGGGGGTGGGTACCAGAGATTGACATTTTTAAATAAAGCTCTCTAGATGATTCTTATACACAGGGACATAAAATCACTGCACTATATCCACACAGACCTCCTTTGACGTCCACCACCCGCACCCCAAGAGCAACACAAAATTCCTAATGCTGTCTAGTAGTTTTGAGTGCTGTGTCAATAATAGTGATTCTAATTCCAAACCCAGAGATGTTAACTGGAAAAAAGCCTCAGCCCATGGCTCCTGGCTATCTCCCTGCCCACTGGGCAAGTCCTTGGGGGACCTGGGGAGGTCTTCACCACATCCTAGTCTTACCCCTTCGTTGGCATGTGGCTAACTGGCCACCTGAGCCCATTCTATCATCTGCCACTTTTTCCCATCGATTTAGAAATCAGTCTCCTCAAGAGATCTGCAAATAAGCTGAGTATCCCAGGGGCACTACATAAAATACCCCATGTGGAGTGGTCTGTTTTTTCCTAAATAAATGAAGCACTGAGAGCATGGTAGCTGGTCAGCTGATATCGCCGACTGGCATGTATTTAAGATGGTGCATCCTTGGTTATCCTTACCTATAAGGGTGGTAACCTCAAGTTGTATCTGCCTTCCCAGAGAATCTACACTCAGCCCTACGCTGGGTGCAGAGAGAGCCATGGACCCCACCCCTCTGGATCAAAGTCCCCTCTGGCTTCACCAAGACAGCATCCACTGGAAGGAGCCCTACCTGCCTTTTCAGAGGTGGTGATGGGCTGGGTGTGGGCTCCTCCGGCTTGGGACCGCGAGAGTTAACAGGAGGGTCAGAGGAAGAGCGCAGTATAGGCTTACCTATCCCTGAGACACGGTGCTCCTGGGAGAAGGAAGGTGAGTCCGAAAAAAAGCAGCCACAGGAAATAGGAAGGAAAAGGCGAGTCAGACTGAGACACTTGGACGGAGGAGAGGAGAAGAGGCAGGGAGACAGAGTTTGCAGATGCTAAGCAAGCCCAGGGCTGAACGCCGGCGAGCTGTGCCCAGCTGGAAACACGAACCCCAGCTCTCTGTCCCTGTTAATAGCTAGTCGCATGGTCCCCTTCTCTAGACAATGTGTGTATCCCCAGGAGGCAATGCTTTTGGCTTGGACCAGGGCACTGAGCAGGCACTGCCAGAGCCCATGACAGGCCAGGGTGGCTGGTCCCAAAGTCCCTCCTGCCCATTAGACGACAGGGATGCTACAGTCCTTCTGAAGGAAGAGAGCCCTTATCAACACCTGGGGACCGCAAGGGGTCAAGCTTCCAGAAGGGCCAGCTGAGAAAACAATTCAGACAGTTACAAATCTCAGAAAACTCCTTATAATAAAACCTGGCTTCGTGGGGAAGTTCAGTATTTTCAGAAGGGACATGATCTACATCAAGACTAGAAAGATGTTTATGGTTGCCTCTGAACCAAATTAACCAAGAGTTAGTGCTTCTCCTGAGATGGGCCTAATTCTGTCATGTGACGGATATTCTGCGAAGCAAAACTGAACCCCTTGTCCCAAGCTTTTGCAATGTGGCAGTGGTGTCCCCAAGAAATTCAGGGGAGCAAATGAAACCATACAAGTGCACACTCCAAGTCGGAGTCTGACAGAAGAGAGCCGGGTCTGCAGCCTGACCCACAGCGTCTCATCGTCTTCAGCCTTACACAGACCCTGGTCAGACAAACAGCCCTGCCAGCCTGACCCAAGGGAACAAGGAGAGAGGAGCACCAGGGTACACTCAGGAGGTTGGTCTCCATTCCTGTAGGCCCACATGGAGCTAAGACCCGTGATTCAGTTTTTTCCCTGGTTTGGACAGGGTTTTCACCATGGACTTAGACCCTCAAACAGTCAGCATCTCTAAAGCTTTCTCCAGCTGCACTGTCTCAAAGATGACAGCAAACCCAGCCATGGTTGCAAAGCAAAACAAAATCAGGGAAAGGATTTTATCTCCAACGCAGAACAGGCATCAGCAAACTACAGTCCTCGGGCCAAATCCAGCCTGCTGCCTGTATTTGTAAATAAAGTTTTATTGGCACACCGCCACATGTATTTGTTCACATACTGTTCATGGCTGCCTTCACAGTGACTCAACTCTGCCATTACAGCAGAGCTGAGTCATTGCAAGAGAGATCACGTTGACCCTAAAGTCTAAAATACTTGCTATCCGGCCCCTTTTAGGAAAGTGTGACTCCAGATCAAGAAGAAGCTCAAGTCTCCTTTTGAGCCAGGACTGGCTGGCATACCTGAAATCCAGCACTTGCCTGACATTTGCTGGCTTCTCAGCAGATTCTGGTCACCAGGAAGGCAAGGTCAGTGGATGTTTGACAGGACTCACCTGCCTCAGGATTGAGGGGTTCCGTGAGCTCTCCTCGAACTTGGCCAGCAGCTGACTTGCCATGGACTTGACTTTGTTCTGATTTCCACCTTCCTTAATGCCCTCTTGATTGGAGCCCAAGCTGTGGCTGGAAAAGGCTGAAGGCTGCAAAGGCCAAATCAGAGCATTGGTTGTTGGATCCGGAACCCAGGCATCATGGGGTAGGCCTGGGGCCTCACAATAGGGATGGTTTCCTGAAGAAGGACACCCTCTATGGCCTGAGAAAGTGAGGCAGACAGAGCAGGCAACGCCCAATGGAGACGATGCTCAAAGGTGGGACATGGTTCCCTAAAGGTGGGCAGAGCCAGGCTTGGGAGCCAGACAGTTTTTGAATTCTGACTTCTCTAATGTTTCTTCATTTGTAAAATGGGAGCAGTAACCCACCCTCACGTAACTATTGCAAAAATAAAATAATGAAATGATGAACAGAACAGTTTGCAAACCCATCACGTGGCTGACAGGAGGTGAAGAGTAGTGGGGATGAAGGAAGCAAGAGGGGGTGTCAGTGGGGCAAGGCACGGGCGCTGAGTGTCCCCTCTCCTCTGCACCCCACGCCCAATGGCAACCAGTCCTGCCCTGCTGTTTCTTTTTTAAAAAAAGTTTAATTTTGAAATGATTTTAGACTGATAGAAAAGTTACAAAGACAGCACAATAACTCCTGCATAGCACAGACGCAGCTGCACTTTACATTAACGTATGGAATAATCATGGCACTGTTATCAAACCCAAGAAATTCCCACTGGCATGATACCGGTAACAGAACTATGGACTTGATTCAGATTGCACCAGTTTCCCATGGATGTCCTTTTAGGTTCCAGGATGCAATCCAGGATCCCACACTGCATTTAATCACCATGCCTTCTCCACCTCCTCCCATCTGTAACACTTTCTCCATCTTTCTCTGTCTTTCACGACCTTGACAGTTGTGAAGGACACAGGTCAGTTATTTTGTACAAAGTCTCTCCATCTGGGTAGGACTGATGGTTGCTCATGATTAGACCAGAGTTAGGGATTTTGAAGAAGGATGTCACAGAGGTGAGGGGTCCTTCTCATTGCTTTGTTTTGGGATACATGATATCAACATGACTTGAAATAGCAACCCACTCCAGTGTTCTTGCCTGGAGAATCCCAGGGACAGGGGAGCCTGGTCGGCTGCCATCTATGGGGTTGCACAGAGTCGGACACGACTGAAGTGACTTAGCAGTTAGCAGTGTTACTGTTTAGAGGCTGACCTTGACTACTTGGTTATGCTGCTTTACAAAATGGAATTCCATGTAAGATTTTCTTAGCTCATCTGCTAAAAATAAAACATTGAAACTGATTGCTGTCCAGTAAATGTCTGTTCCCTGGTACCATAGATCTGCTCCCATCAGCCTCAGAAATACGAATGGCATTGCCATGTCAAGAGGGCAGTCAGTTTTCCCAAGGAAACAATGCATCTCCCTTACAGGAACAGATGTTCTCAAAACAAAGATATGTTCACTTAGAAGAAATTCATGAAAAGAGATAAGCTATAGTCAATTGTTTTTGTTTTTTTTTTTAAGATTCCCTAAGTGTAGCAGCCCCATGGGAAACCTGGTATGCACAGCCACTCTGAAGAGCTGGACAAACACAAATCAAAGAGTCACTCCCCACTTCAAAGCGGGAACTGCAACTCTGCATAGCAATACAGTCTTGAGTGTGAATAGGGCAAGTTTACTAGGCTGGTCACTGTTTGTGCAGCCCAAAGTAGGCCAGGACAGTGGGTCATGCAGACTGGCCCTTTGCAGACATTCACGTGCTCATGAATCACTTCAAAACCAGATTTGGATTCAGTGGGTCTGGCGGGGGCGGGGGGGAGGGGGCCCTGAGAGTCTGTATTTTTAACCAGCTTTCAGGTAATACTGGTGCCCTGGTTCTTGGCTCACACTTCGAGTAGTAAGAATTTAGAGGAAATTATTGCTTGGTTAAATCTCACTTAAGCAAACAGCTGGCCAAGAAAACAGAGCCATTTCAGAAGAGGCAGGTGCGACCAGATTTCTTCCCACACTGACTCCTGTGCTGCCAGCGACAGAAACAGTACAAACACCCCCTCAAATAAGGCACAGATGAAAGGCCTGAGAAGACTCCCCTCCGGGACAAAGTGTATCCGAGGGAAGCTTCTTGGGAGGAGGCGGGAGCAAATCACAGGCGCTTAGAGCTGAGGCAGTGCCCCGGAACAAGAGAATGGGATATTTCTCAGCCGTCTTCCTGTTCACTGGCTTCCCAAGGGGAACAGCTCTCAATCATATAAGTAACAGAAGTTTTTTCCTAAGTTCTATAAATGAAGTATGAATGTATCCTACAAATTATCCTTTGTGCCTTTTAGTCATTGTTTTGGTATCAGCCAGTAGGTTAGCTAAAGCTGGTATTCTTACAATTCAGAGACAGCAACTAGCCTGCTTTTGTGGGATTAGAATGGCTTTTTGGAATGAGGTGTAGGGCTTCCCTGATAGCTCGGTTGGTAAAAAATCTGCCTGCAATGCAGGAGACCCTGGTTCAATTCCTAGGTCGGGAAGATCCGCTGAAGAAGGGATAGGCTACCCACTCCAGTATCCTTGGGCTTCACTTGTGGTTCAGCTGGTAAAGATCCACCTGCAATGCGGGAGACTTGACTTTGATCCCTGGGTTGGGAAGATCCCCTGGAGAAGGGAAAGGCTACCCACTCCAGTATTCTGGCCTGGAGAATTTCATGGACTGTATAGTCCATGGGGTCGCAAAGAGTTGGACATGACTGAACGACTTTCACTTTCTTTCACTTGGAATGAAGTATATATCTCAGGTCTCTTTAAAGAGCTGCCTGGGGAAGCAAGAACCGGTAAACTTTTTCTTCTGATCAATTTTTCAGTAGCAGGAGAGAGAACATGCTCAGCTTTGACAAGTGAGAGTGAAGTCGCTCAGTCGTGTCCAGCTCTTTGCGACCTAGTGAACTGTAGCCTACCAGGCTCCTCAGTCCATGGAATTTTCCAGGCAAGAGTACTGGAGTGGGTTGCCATTTCCTTCTCCAGGGGATCTTCCCAACCCAGAGATTGAACCCGAGTCTTCTGCACTACAGGCAGATGCTTTACCGTCTGACAAAGTAAAGGCTACTTTGGCTTTGACAAAGCAGCCTGTAACTTTCTTCTTTCACCAGAAGGTGGCACTTGTGGGTCCTGGGACATTCGCCTAAAAGACTAATGGTACAGAAAACACAAAAAGTAGAAATGAGGACTGGGAGAACAGTGGGACTGCTGGTGCCTCTTTCCTACTTACTATTAAAAGTGATTATATCTTGATTAACCTAGGTGCCAGAGACCACGATTGGTACGGTGTGTGCATGCATACATGCTTGCTGCTAAGTCACTTCAGTCGTGTCCGACTCTGTGCGACCCCATAGACGGCAGCCAACCAGGCTCCCCTGTCCCTGGGATTCTCCAGGCAAGAACACTGGATGCTTACACATCCTCTTATTTAATCTTTAAGATTAAATTAAACCAAGGAAATGGCAACCCACTCCAGTCTTCTTGCCTGGAGAATCCTGTGGACAGAGGATCCTGGTGGGCTGCCGTCTATGGGGTCGCACAGAGTTGGGCACGACTGAAGTGACCTAGCATGCATGCATGCAATCGTGACTCTGGCACGTAGAGAATCTTGTCATCTGCAGACTGAGAATCTTACTTATTTTCCAACCTGGACTCCTTTTATCTCTTTTTCTTCTCTGATCGCCATGGCTAGGACTTCTAAAACTATGCTGAATAGTCATGGGAGAGTGGGCACATTTGCCTTGTCTTCTGATTTTAGAGGAAATGCTTTCAGTTTTCTACCACTGAGAATAACACTTGCTCTGGGTTTGTTGTGGCCTTTATTATGTTGAGGTATATTCCTCCTTTGCCTACTATTTAATCTTTGAAATTCTGCAAAATATCCTACATTTCAAATGCATCATCTGTGTTTTACAGACATGAGCCACACCCTGGGAGAGTGACATAGCTAGTGACCAGACCTGACTGTCTGCCCATCGAGCTAAGCTTGGAACCCAGCGGTTCATGAGAGGAAAGAAAGAAGGGCAGGGCGACTGCCTCGGTCAGACGCTGGGCTGTGGCCACTGGCTGTCAGGAAACAGGCATCTGTGTGAACCGACAGTGAGCACACGAACCTCGTCCAGGTTGTTGAAGCCCTTCCGCCTCCGCTTGTTCATGTCATTCTCTTCGGTTCGACTGTCCACCTGTGATGGCCAACAAAGCATGGTGAGCTCAGGGCTGGTCAAGGGCTGCGGTGCCAGCACTGGGGATGCAACCCTGCCTGCAACAGCTGCCAGCCCAGGAACTGAGGGGATGACATTACCCTGCACCGTGACAAACGCTCTCAGCTCTGTTCAGGCACAGCGGAGGGAGCCTCCCTCCGTCTCAGGAGCCAGGGGTTCTGTCCGAAGAGAGTGGGAATACAGATTCCCAAAGCATGCCAAAACATCCCAAAGTACAAAGAATCCCTGTGACATGGGCAGGGATTGTCTCCTTGTCAGTGACCTTGGACTCAGAGCCATCACAGCCAGGCCTGCTGATGCTGCCCTGAGGATATCACCTCCTGTGAAGAGGTGCCACTGGCTCCCCTCACAGGCACGGATTCTCAGGACTCAGATCAGCTGTCCAGGAATTTGATGGCAAATTACTTCTGCCATGCAGTCCCACTGCAGCTACTGGTAAATGATACTGTGTTAACTTCAAAGCAGCATCAGATATGGCATGAAAACTATGGTGACCGTATAGCTCAGTTTTCCCAGGACATTTTGATGTACTGTTTTTCCCCCCAGGCATAATCAGGAGTAATGCCCACATTTTTTTTGTAAGATTTTTTTTTTTTTTTTGTTATGGACCATTTAAAAAGTCTTTATTGAATTCATTACAATATTGCTTCTGTTCTATGTTTTGGTGTTTTGGCTGCGAGGCATATGGGATCTTGGCTCCCCAAGCAGGGATCAAACCTGGCCCCTCACACTAGAAGTCAAAGTCTTAACCACTGACCACCAGGGAAGTCCCTCATTCTCAAAAGTACCCTGGTTTAGACAACAGATTGCATGGCTGTCCTATTGATAACCCCTTACAGTTGACCCTCTGCTTCCCAGATCTGGACATTTAAATCCAGAGACCCCCTTCTACCTCAGCCCATTGCATGATGCCTGCAAGGGCCACCCAAGGGCACACCTGTGGTCTGGCTTTTCTACTTAAGGGAAGCAGTGGGACTGCACAAGTTGAGCTGATGCTATAAGCTGGGATGGGGCTGTAGGCTGGATTTAGTGCCTCCCCCTACCCCCAACCCTCTCCAGGACACTGGGGTTAGACCTCCAGCTGGGACCTTCCCCATATGGCCAGCCCACTGAGGACCATGGAGCCATCCCCACTGACGAGGCCTCCCTCCCCATGGGAGACTCCGACCCCCTCAGCGGGTCCCTCGCATGACAAAGTGTGAAGAGTGTGTTACCCATGGACTGTAGCCCGCCAGGCTTCTCTGTCCATGGGATTTCCCAGGCAAGAATACTGGAGTGGGTTGCCATTTCTTTCTCCAGGGGATCTTCCTGACCCACGGGTCAAACCCTTGTCTCTTACATCTCCTGCATTGGCAGGTGGATTCTTTATTGTTTGAGCCAGAGAAGGCCAGATTAAATCCCAGCCTCTGTTCACACTGGATGCAGCTGAAATGGCTGGCCTCTCTCTCCCTCAAACCCAGGCTGCAGCCCAATCCCCACCACACATCCTCACCTTGCCCCATCCCAGAGGACCCTTTCCCTCCCGGATGTTATAAATCAACAGGAATGATCAGAGCCCTCAGCACACAGTCTAGTCTGTACCCACTTGCTCTCACAGGCAAGCACCTGCTCCCCCTGCTCATACACTCCCCACCACCTCTGCCCCTCCTCCTATTCACCAGCAACTTTAAAAAATTTTAAAACAAGATCAACCGCAGTTTAGTCATTGATATTTGTTCAAGAATGTGACCCTTCCCTTGCTCAAGCAGCACAAAACAACAGATCAAAGGGCCTCACCTTCCCTTCAACATTTCCCTCAGCTTCTAACAAATCATTTTTCGGTGAATGGAAATAATTTCAACCCAAATGTTTGGGCAAACACCAAGAGAAACAGATGATCTTATTTATAGCATCAGGTTCCAGAGGCCTAGGCTGTTTAGGCGCCCGGCTCCAGAGCCTGTGAGTGCGCACTGGCCCCGAGACAAGCCTGTGAAAGTACAGGGTGTCCTCCCCACAAGAACACTTCAGGCATCATAGGGTTTTTCTGGTTTCCACCTTTAATGAGGACTTGCTCTTTCCTTCAAAGAGCAACATATCTTACTCTCTGGGTGTGATTGGTCCAACAATCAGAGCCTGCATTGATCCATACTCAGTACATTAGTGGCAAGTACACAAAAAACATTCCTGGGGGGAGTGTACCCAGCAGCAGGACCTAAGAAGACCCCGAATCTTTCGGGGGGAGAGAGGAAGCGGGTAGGGGCAACCTCAGTTTCTCTGATTCAGCCTGACCCACAGGACAATCAAATGCAGTCTATATGGAAAGGTTAGCCACACACAGACCCAAAGGGTCTCTGCTCTTCCATATGGATTTATCGTGAAAGCACTTATGCTCAACCAAGAGCCAAGTTAAAACACAAAGCTTGGGAAAACACCAACCTGGAATTTTATCCAATTTTTCTTATCTGTACATCTCTATCAAGGAGCCAAAAAAATGCCTCCATATCCCCCTCCTTGAACTCTATTTTGCACCATAGAGAACTGGGGTACAAGGAGGAAGAAGGTGGTTATTGTGCCAAGAGGCAGCATGAGATTAAACAAATAATTTGCTTCTGCTTCCTTTTCCCATAAATTTCTTCTGTCCTGTCACCCTAAGACACTTTCTTATCATGATTTCCCAATGATTTGAAGGAGTCTATATATCAAAAGACATTTACTAAACTACTTGGTGATCTCCATTTAAAAAAACCAGACATATATCTACCAAGCTCATCATTTATTTGATCAGCATAAATATTTTTGTTCCCATACTATCTGACTTAAGTTGATTTTAGCCCCAAACAAACCAACTTTATATTTAGTTAGCCGATGAGCCCTAACCCTGGAGAAATTCAGACCAAGGTCATAGGAAGAGAGACTGGCCATTGTAGGCAGTGGCCTGACTGAGAGTACAGTGGCCACCATGATATTTAGAAAGATGGCCAGTGATACTGGCAAGAGAGCTCCTCCCTCTGTGGCAGAGCAGAAAGGAGCCATGGGTTCAAGTTCTGACCTGAATTCCTTTCCAGCTAAGTGAGCTTAGGAAAATCACCGAACTTTTCTGACTTTAGTTTCCTCACCCCTAGGATCCTATACTGTCTCTGTCATAAATAAGCTATTGTAAGGATGAATACAATCGTGTGTATGTAGCACTGGGTAAGTATTAGACGTTTGAAGTCAGGTCAGTGTTACTCATGGAATTAGAAAATCTGAATTCTAGTCTGGCTTTGACATTTACCCACCTATATGGCATCACAATATAATCGCCCTAAGACCAAGTTTCCCCATCTCTAAAATTGGGATAAGAGTATGTCCCTTGACTTCCTCAAAGCTAACAAGAGCAAACGAGCTATCTACAGCTCTGCTGTGCGCACGTACGACACTGGATCTGTCACGGCTGCAGTACACACGCCAGTGGTCAACCCAGCTAGTTCTACCCTTTTCAGAAAATGAGCATCTTTGTTTAGTCAGTACTCCTAAAGGACAGGTTGGGGACCATCACGTACAGAACCCTTTCTATGTGCCAGAGAAGGAGATCAGATCTGCAGCTCACACTGGTTCAACACTGTCTTGACAGCAATGCAATGTTTGTTATTATGTCACATTTTCCACCCAAGCAAAGAAACTTAGAGAGGTTCAAACATGTGCTGAATCACCAGCAGACCAAAACATGTAGTTGTCAGCCTGGTTTAAAGTGCGTCTTCATTCTATAAGTCAGTGCAGAATGCCAGGCTATGGTAACACAGAGGACAGGAGTGGTTACTGTCCACAGAGAGCTGCAGACCACGGGTGCCCAGGGTGGTGTGGGGGTGTGCACGCTGCTCAAGGCCTACACTGGCCACGCAGGCAGCATCAGGACTCAGGGCTCTTGACTCCCTAAGCTGTCTTCAAGTCTGAACTGAGAAGTGTGAAAAACCTAGTGGGAGTTTTGGCTGCTGGGTGGGTGGTTCTGTGAGCACAGCTGGAGAAGGGGAGTGAGAGGAACGTAGGAAGTTGCACTGGAGGTCAGCTCCTTCTGGCAGGGACCTTGGCCCTCTTGTTCACTGCTGTGCCCCAGCAATGAGAACTTGGCATAAAGTGGGGACTTAGTAAATCTTGGTTGAATGAATGGGCGGATGGAGGAGGGACTTTCTTACATAATGGTCCCTGAATCTTTGGAAAGTGTCTGTGGAGGAGGGTCAAGGAGAAGGGTTAGAAGGGCCCCTCCCACCCCTGGCTCAGACCAGACCCTGATCTGAGTCATGCTTTGTGAACCCCACTCTAACCAGCGGTAGAGGAGGACCTGGGTCAGAATCAGCCAGCAGACCAGGATAAATCCTGGGGCCACTGACCTGGCTTCTAGGATGGGATTTCCAGGGACAAATGACAAGTTCTGTGTTGCTTTGTCCCTCAAGGAATGGGCTCAGAATGGGAAAAACAAAGACCAAACACTTTGACTATGTCTGTCGTATGTATTGTGATTGAAGAGGCCGTAAATCCAGGCATTACCTATGTGCGGTCAGATGAGAAAAGCACAGACAGGTAGTGTGTGCATGTGTATATACACACCCATGTGCACACACAGGATAGAGATCACATATGTGTGTTCAGATTTCACCTGTGAGTATGGTGACAAGTATGTGTACACACCCACATGCACACACAGGACAGACACCACATATGTGTGAGCACGGAGACAAGAGCTCTGGGTCTCCAGGAGCTGCCCCACACCACTGGGCTGCTAGATGCTGATCGGGGCAGAGGCAGACCTGCAGAAGTGGACCAAGGGCCTTTTAGGAGAAAGCAGAATCCGCTACGCTTCTCCTTCTCACCAGGTGTGGGCCATCCAGTCTTCAGAGACAACCAGCCCTGGGTGGTTACCACTCACCAGAGGTATAGCCCTCTTCACACTGGATGGGAAAGTCATTCTAAGTTCCTGGATGGATTAAAAGCCTTTGGTTTTGCCCAAAGTTGTTGTCTTTTGCTGGAATTTGGATATTATCAGGAAAACAAGATTAGGGAGGAAAGAAGAATTTAACACCAACATCAAAAACCAGGAGGGAGAGAGAGTGTTAGCCTGGCTCAGGAGAGAAACAAAGAGCCCACTTCAGATTAAGACGCCACATGTGAACAAACGTGGGCTGCTCAATCCCTGTATCAAGATGCTCCTCTGAAGTTAGCAAGGAGCAAGGACGGGCAGGGAGGGATGAGGGTGGGGGAGGGGAATACAGATGCACCTTTACATACAGATTGTGTGTTCAAGCGCTGGTGTAGAAAATCTCGCAAGAACAGCCTAGCCTGCATCTCCAGTCCATAAGGACACATGTACCAGGGCAGTGAAGACGGTGTGTTTAATTGCACTGACATCTTCTGGGTGTAACTGTGGGGGAGCCCCATGTGTAGGTACAGTATTCAGTCATCTGTGTAGACCTCCACTGTGTGTTCAGCGGCAACCTGGAGTGGACTCAGTACCCCTGGCTTGTGAGACATAAGACCAAAGAGCATTGCAAACAGATATCTCCAAGCCAAAAGAGGATGCAGACCTATGACACAAGATTAAAAGGGGAGAAGGTGCTTTGCATGTGGCCTGACCATTGCACTGGAGTTGAATGGCAGACAGTATACGCTGGGGTGTTTCAGTACCAGGGCAGAATGTGACTCAGTGGCCTTATAAACCCACCAACCCCCCTAGAGGAAGCATTCAATCAGTTTGAGGAGAAAGGGCGGGACAACAAATGCCCGCAGCAGGCACTTACTTCAATGACCTGACCTCCCTACCTATCTGAGGAGCAGGACAAACTTCAGATGTTAAATGGGGCCGTGGGAGGGAATCAGATGTGTGGATTTCAACTGCTCTCAGGATGCATGCACAGCCAAGGAGCACACCCTGGACATGGGCCAAAACCAGCCAGGGCTGGGCCAAGCAGAGCCCACGCATCCCCACTGCATTTGCGCCCAGAGCCAGGGCAAAGTGGAGCAAGGCTCCAGCAAGCCCTCGGAGAGCCTGGCTGACGGCCGACTTTTGACCATTCCCACCTCCTGAGCCAGAGCTGGCCAGGCTGTTTCAATTCGGTCACTCTGTAAACAGAGGTGTGGTGAGTGAAAGGTTGAAACATTCCTCTCCAGTTCCCAGTTGTGGGCTAAGTGGTGGGAGAAATCGGGTGAACAGAGAAGAGTGGTAAGTGTCTGGCTCAGAGAGCTTCCAGAGAGACTGCACTGGCTTGCCTGGGATGGAGTAGCCCAAAGTGGGGGTCCTCGGTCATCAGAGGAAAAGCGGCTGGGCTGGGCTGGGGCAAGCTGATGACTGGGCTCCAGAAAACATCTTTCACTCAGTGAGATGTTTGGTGGGTTATGGTGCCTCCCACAGAGCCTCTGAGTGGGGTGCCTCGGGGAGCAGAGGGGGACAGACCAGTGGGGTACAGCTGCTATGCTTACACCTGAGCTGACCCGCTCACCCTGCTTCCCCAGACCCCCAACTTGTCCCCTCCTACAAACAGGGCCTGCAACGGACTAAGTACCGGCTCCTGCAGTCAGCACAGCCACTGCTACATTCCAGGGAGCACAGCCCGCAGTGGAAAAAGTGACCACTGATCACACAGCCCAGGGAAAGAGAGGAGGCCACACGGCCCGAGCTCCACCCTGGGCAGAGGGGCCGGCAGGACAAGGCGTGACTGGCCAGCAGTTAAGAGCCTGTCGGCGATCCAGAGACACGGAGACGCGCGCAGAGGCCTGCAGTCCTTTGCTGAGTGAGGGTGGGGGAAGGTAAGCTCAGCACACACCCTTGCAGCCTAATGTCTCTGAGTCTCCATGTTTTATCTATAAAATGGGCATGTCAATCAAAGCAACTTGTATTATACCTTCCATGGATATGTAGCCATTCATATAAAATTATAATTTCTTGGACTCCCTGGTGGTACAGTGGAGAAGAGTCTGCCTACCAGTGTAGGAGACCCAGGTTCGACCCCTGGTCTGGGAAGATTCCACGTGCTACAGAGCAACTAAGCCTGTGCCCCGCAGCTACTGAGTCCTCACGGTCTAGAGGGCATGCTCCGTGACAAGAGGAGCCCGAGGGCCAAGACAAACAGCACCACAGCCCTGCTCTCCGCAGCTGGAGAAGGTCCACGGGCAGTGATGACGACGCAGCACAATGCAAATAAGACAAATACCTTTGAAAAACTGTAATTTCTCACTAGGCCTGCGGGTTTCCAAACTATGTACCAAGGCACCCCCAAGGGACCATAGTGAATTCACAGAGGAGCTGCAGGATACTTTAAATTTTCTAGGGAAGCATGGTGATGCTTGTCACATAGCTTGCAAAACACGCCTACCAAGTTATTATATTTGGATGTAAATACTTAACAAATGAAACTTTTAGGTATTTCTTTTGATCTGGGAGCAGTGTGAAAAAAGTGACTAAGACGTGAAAGGTGTCACTGAGTCAGGAAAGTTTTGGAACCTCTTTATTAGGCTCTGAACTCCTCAAAGGCAACGGCCCACTTATTAATCATCTCTGTATATCTGTTCCCCTCAAAAACTAACAAAACTTTTAGCTTTAAAGTTGGCATGAAGTAGGGCCCAATAGACATTTGCTGAATGAATGAACTAAAAAACAAAAAGAATAGAACAGAATGTGTAAATGTAGGCTCTTCATCCACCTCTGCTGCTAAAGGGCCATCATGTTCCTGATCTAAACTGCTTAGCAACGTGAGATATCATCTCCTCCTCCCTGCTTAGGAGGCAGAGCCAATCTGCTGTACTTTTAAAAACACTCGCTGGCATGTCCTCTTCACTCTCTACCCTGCCCTTCCTATAACCACACTGAAAGCTTTGAAGCTGGCTACACGGCGCAAGAGAAGTTGACGGAGTCCTACTCATATCTTCCATGAGTGCGCCATCTGTGTAATTTATCAGCACAGACCCAGCCTGTGGCATTTCCCTTCCCCTCACCCCATCCACGTGCAAAGAGAGATTAAACCACCCCCGACTAAAACTTACTCGCGGAGTCCTCTTCCTCGGAAACGTGAGGTTGAGATAGTGATGAGGAATGGATGACTTGGCCAAGCCGAGGTCGGCGTTCTCTTCATAGTTTTTACGCCAATAATCTGTTAGGAAGTAAAAGTGAGACTGAGATTCAGATCCTGCCACTGCTCCCCCAGTCTTCAGGGGGTGTCACTGAGACCAAGTCCCTCCAAAGTAACTCCCTCATCCCCAACTGAAGCTGCCAGTGGCCTGTGTAGGGAGCTTGTGCCACTCTGTCAGTGACCTCCCAGTGACGAGGGCAGGTGCAGACCAGCCCCATGTGACACCTGCCACACAGGACCCACTTATATACACAGAAAGTGTTAGTCGCTCAATTGTGTCCGACTCTTTGCGACCCCACGGACTGTAGCCTGCCAGGCTCCTCCCATTCGTGGTATTTCCCAGGCGAGAACACTGGAGTGGGTTGCCATTCCCTTCTCCTGGGGAATAGAACCCGGGCACAGGGTCCACCCCTATTTAGGCTCAAAGACAAAGAGAGGGGAGGGGTCAGCCCCAGAACAGAGGCCACCAGTGTGAAGAGCAGCAAGATGTAGGTGCAGAGCAGAGATGGCTCAGGGGCAGGGAAAGCCTCGTCCGAAAGCAGGTCCTTACCCACAGGCCTCAGAGGGGTGCCCCGGAAGAGCTCGTAGAACTTGGAGAGGTACATGACCATACTGAGCTTGTCGGGCTCCTGGGCCGATGCCATCTCTTTGCCTGTGGTCACTGGGGGGATGCCAAACTCACGCTCCGCCACATCAAATGCCAGCTGGTTGTTCTCCACAGCGTCGTCTTCGTTCAAAGAGTCAAAGTTGCTGGAGAATCAGAATGAAGTGAAGTTCAGGGAGAGGATGGAGAGGGGTGAAGAGCTGAACAACCTCAGAGTAAGGAGCACTGCAGGGGACACTGTTCCTGCTCGGGTCCCTCCACCACCACCCCCGACCCCTTAGCGGGGCTCAGCCAGAAGATGCAGACCCCGTTCTCACTCAGGGAGGGACCAAATCAGATCTGGGCCATGAGAATGTCACTGGGCTGAAAACATAAGAAAATGATTGGAAAATCTATGAGCTATTTTAAGTAGTTCCCTTATATTCTTTTCCTTTTAATTACAAAACTAATATGAGCTTCTTGCAAATAAAAGAATCAAGTTATATAAAGTAACAAGCGAGAGTCCTGTCCCCTTCTTGAGGCAACTTCACTTCTTAAAGGTACCAGTTGGGAACCTTTACTAGGTTGCCATCCAGCCTTCTGGACAAATTTGCTCATGGGTGTGAGGTTATACTGCAGTTGATTTTAAAACAACAGAATAGACATATAGTGCTTTTGACATCATAAAGCATTTCCACAAACATAATCCAAACTTCCTAATTACCTTGCTATTATTCCCAATTTATAGATGAAGAAGCAAACTCAGAGAAGATAAGGGGCCTGCCCAACAGTATACAGCTAACAGATCTGGGTCTCAAATCTAATTCTTTTGGCTGTAAAACCTCAAACTGGTCCCCAGAATTAAGTCTTGCCTCTGAGTCTTCTCTTGAGGCTAAAACTTGAAGATGCAAATGCTCAAATTTCCCAAAAGAAGAGAGTTTGGAATATAAGTGCAATCAGTTCATGAATCTGAGCCACTTTAGCTCCTCACAGATCAGACAAGCTGCAGGCAGAGTAACCAGTGTAAAGGGAAGAGAACAAACTGAAGAAAAAACTCAAATCCAAAGTATGCGGAGAGAATACTGAACCAAGGGTTCTGCATGTAGAACAGCCCCGGGCTCCCTTGTCTCCAGGGTCCCCTAGAGAAGTAAGGCGCTTGCCAGGTCCAGCGGGGCCCCAGACTCACATCAGGTCAGGCCGGAAGCGGTGGATGATGGCACACAGGGCCAGGCCACTGCGCCAGGATGTGGTCAGGTTGGTGACGCTGACATGCTGGTAGCCCTCGGTCTGCTGCTGGCACCAGGTTAAGAGCTTGCTGGGCCGGATGTCCGACTCTGCAGCAGGAGGAGACAGATAGTGGTGAAGTGCTTTGCAGAAATCTCAGCAGCTGCCCTGGGGAACCCCTCCATCTGCCACCTTGTGTGGGGACCAGGAGCAAAAGTATGGAAGTAAGGGGCTGTGGGCACAGGTGCAGCCCTGAGGGGGTCCTATTGAGAGCATGCAGGACGCTGGGACAGGAAGCATGGTCTCTTGCAGTAAAGAGTCCCTAAGACCCCTACTCTGTCCAGGTCCTGGTTAGAGGTCAGGAACATAGGGGTAAGGAAGACATGGCCCCTGTCTACAGCACATTTATCCTGTGGGGAAGACAGACGCATTAGTGGGTGACAATGATGGAGAAGCCAGTGCCAGGAGAGCAGGTTTGCTAGAGTCTGGCAGTGCCAGGGAATTCACCAAAGAAAGAGTCATGGAGGAAGTACATATGAGCTGCTCCTAGAAGAGTGTCTAAGACAGAAGGAGGTCTCCAGGGACGAGACAAGGACTATGGCATGGCAAAGAATCTAGAAAAAGCTGCCATGTTATGTGAAATGGTTTATCAAAGGGCCAGCAGCAGTGGGGCGTGTGAATGAGGAGGGCAGAGAGGAGTGGCAGGCAGGACACAGGTCTGGGCAGCTGGTGCCTCTTTAAGCAGGATGGTGACCTGAGCACAGCTGGATCGACACTGAGCAGTTAGCCATTTAGCCCTCCTTTCCTTTGGCACTGAGTGCCGGCCTTGTGCCCAGTGCTGTGCCAGGCCCCAGAACCAGTAAAAGAGTGAAGCATGTGGAGCTGGTTATCTAACTGAGGATTCAAGATTTCAGACTGGAAACAACAGGAGAAGAAAAGCAAGTCCCAGAGAAGTCCTTCCAGTTCACTGCAATGTACCAAGCACTCGCCTCTACCCCACACAGTGATGCTATGGTTGGTGTTGTCCTGTCCCGGGTTTACAGGTGAAGAAACTGAAGGGCAGAGATGAGAGGCACCTGGCCAAGGCCACTGGATCAGAACCAGGCTGCCTGCAGGGCCTGGGCCCCGCCTACCACCCAGCCAGCCTGCTCCCTACAGAGTTGGGGTCCCAGGAAGGCCTCTTACCTCGCCTGGAGAGGCCAACGGATCTCCTCACTGAGCCCAGCCTCTCAAGAGGATACTGGTGCAGCTCCTTAGTAATGTACAAATGCTTCACCTGGGGGAGAGGGAACACAACTGTCTGCCAGTTCTTCCCCAAATCCCAGTCGTAGGGCCTCTGAACCCTTTTCCTCTCTCACTGAAGAGCACGACCTTCTGCAAGGGAACCAGCAACCTGATACAGAGCTATGGATCTGTTATCCACCCAAACGTGGGGGAAGTCAAGAGTGAATCTAGATAACTGGCTTTTTAAAATTCACACCATTTTTACGCTATTAACTGAAGAGGTCAGAGCTCGTGTGACTCTAAGTCAGTGAGAGAAAAAATAGACTCTAGAACCTCAGATGGAAAAGACTTGATATTTGATCAAGTAGATTATTCAAGAGAGCTATGCTCAGCAATGGGCTTCCCTGGTGGCTCAGACAATAAAGAATCTGCCTGCAGTTCAGGAGTGAGTGTGCTAAGTCGCTTCAGTCATGTCAGACTCTTTGTGACCCCAAGGACTATAGCCCACCAGGCTCCTCTGTCCATGGGATTCTCCAGACAAGAACACCGGAGGGGGTTGCCATGCCCTCCTCCAGGGGATATTGCCGACCCAGGGATCAAACACACATCTCTCATTCATGTCTCCTGGATCAGCAGGAGGGATCTTTAGCACCAGTGCCACTTAGGAAGTCCAAATGCAGGAGACTGGGGTTCAGTCCCTGGGTCAGGAAGATTCTCTGGAGAAGGAAATGGCTGCCCAATCCAGAAATGGCTACAGTGGTCCAATGCAGAATTCTTGCCTGGATAATTCCATGGACAAAGGAGCCTGGCAGGCTACAGTCCATGGGGTCGGTTGCTGGACATGAGTGAGTGACTAACACTTTTCACTTTTCATGCTCAGCAGTGCGTGTGCTCAGTGACTAGCAAACATGTAAATCCATGTACATATGTGGACACACACCTACATGTTCAGTTCTTTCTGTGGGCTAGAGATGCTGACTCTACCCTGTGGCTTTCATAGGGAGAGGAGTTGCCCCACCTTTAGGCCAAGAGGCATTGGTGACCTCGGTCCCAGGACTATGCCAAGATTTTAGGAGACCACCCCTTCCTACCACTCAGAGCACAGTGACCCAGACAGGACTCCAGGCAAGGCCTTACCTGATGTGGCCTGACGCAGTTTGAGTTGAGGTTTGGGTACCGCGTCCCAGGGTCTAATGTATACTGCTCAAAGTTCTTGTTGATGTTCTCTGGGGTCGTTTGAGGTAACAGTCGGTAAAGACTTTCTCTGGAGGGAGGCAGAGCTGGGGTCAAAGATTGCTCTTGCCACCTCTGGCCTTCAGTTCCACCCCTTCCCCCCACCCCCCGCCCCCCCTCCCATGTTCTCAAGAACTTCTTAGATGTGTTTGCATAACCCTTCCCAGCAATGCCTGGCCCTCCTGGTTCCTGAGATTTACAAAGCAAGGGAGGGTCAACAGGGTTGGAAGGAAGCAGGAGGGAGCCTGGGAGGTGGTGATGCTGGCCTCCTCCCCTGGGCAGAGGGCAGGGACTCAGCTGGCAGCCCAGCGACCTGTGGTTTTGCTATAACTGCCACTCAGCCTCCTGTGGCTGCTCCCTCATGACCACAGGTCTCCACACCCAAGACCAGCAGAGGCCTGTCCCCACCCGCCAGCCCTGACTTTCCCCAGTCCACCAGCTGTCACAGCCATGTGGCCCACAGCAGGGGTCTGGGAGGAAGCTCAGGATCTCAGCAGTGGAAGAGGCCTTGGAGGTCAGAGCACCCAACCCTCAATAGAGTGGGACTCAGCGCTGCAATGGAGGCTTCCCCTAGACCTCTTCTGGCTCCTCAGTGTCTCAGCAGTGCTGAGAACCCCAACTTCAGGGCTGCCCTGAAAGATGAAGATTTCTCTTTGGCATCCAAGACTTAAGAGCTGGGCCCTAGGGAAGTAGATCATGACAGAGGTAGGTCATTATGGAGGACTTCTCCTCAGGGACACCAAAGGTTAAATCGGCCACATGTGGGAAGGCAGAGAGAGCAAGGTAGGGGCTCCAGATTTCATCCAGCCTCGCTCCCACCCCTGCCTGAATTTTGACTCGGCCCTGCCTCCAGCTGAGGGTTCTGCTGTCAGTACTCACCTTTCAGCAAGAAGCTCCAGGGGAGAAGTGCCTTGGTCCCAGCTTTTCACCATCCATGCAGTGTCAAAGGCTGCCAGGAAGCCGCGGGCACAGCCAGTGCCCATGGGCCAGAATGGCTACAAAGGACACATACAAAGTTCCAGTTGATTCCAGCGATTCCCAGCCTGCCATCCCATTCTATCCAGCACTTGGTGTTTGCCAGGCCCATGGGAGGCACTGGGAGGTCAGAGAGGTGACAGGCACATCCCTGGGATTCACCACAAACACCAGTAACTATAGCACAAAGTCTATGCAAGGGTGCTATGACATGGAACAGCATAACTGCTCTGGGGGCTCAAAAAGGCAGAGGCAGATTCCCATGCTGGGGGAGGGAGACAGAAATAATCAAAGAATACTTCATAGAAGAGGTACGTTCATGCCAATTTTAAAGAATGGATAGGATTCTGATCTTGATCCATTCAGGAACAGGGAGCAAAGGCTTGGTGGTAGGAAAATAACAGAGCCCGATGTAAGAACAGCCTGTCTGGTTTGGGTGCAGCAGAGAGTGTGGGAGGAGAGTGCTGAGAGAGAAAGCTGGGAAGGAGGACTGGGACAGCAGCAGAGGCGTGCTGAGGGCTTATGCAAGGAGCTTAGGTCAGAGTCTGCACACCGGGATGAGCAAGCATGGATTCACGAAGCTAAGTTCTAACTAAACTGTTCCATGTGCACCCAAAGCATGGTTTGAAATTTGATGCTAACGTGGGATACATGCATCATCATTTTTTGGTCAGTGCTTACATTAAGATAAAAATTTCCCCTCCTGAAAGCATTCATTTAATCTAAGAATGCTAGCATCTGCATATTTTCTGCGAAGAATTTTGAGCAAGGAGGCCATGGACTTCGGGGCCAACACTCCCTTCTTGCTCCTATATGAACTTTATGCTGAAAGTCCACAGAGATCCACAGACTGGAGGAAGAAGTCTCAGGGTCTACAAGCTCTAAGAAGGATGGCCCATGAAGTCCAGACCAGGGCTGCTTAATTTTGTGCTCCAACCGAGAAGCCAGCCCAGAAGAAACCAGAGGGGCAAGGGAAAGTGTTCCTGCCTGTATATAGGCAGAGTTGACTCCTCTGAATTTAGTCAAAAGGCAGGCTCCGAGGCCAGGGTGGGTTTATCAGAGTCCTGCCAATTGGCTGAGAGCCTGTCCTTCCCCTGAGCTTCAGGACAGCAGATGCTGCTAGTTACAAAAGCAATGTGGGGGTCTATCTTCCAGCAGGAAGCAGGGGAATCCAAATGCAGGAGGTACCTCAAGCAAGCTGTCACCCACAAGGGCCACGAGCAGCTGGTGTGACTGCCGCTCGCGCACCAAGGCCGCATTCTCGGAGGCGTACATGGAGGTGAAGTCGAACATGGCCACGTCGGGCTGCCCGTAATGGTTCATGGCAAAGTCTAAAGACGGCAGCTGGTAATTGGTGGCGAAGTCTGCAGCCTCGCGTGCGTAGGAAAGCAGGTTGTCCTGGTTCACATTCTCCGCGCACAGCAGCATCTCTGTGTCGATATAGTCCTGGGGGAAAGAACGCAAGCACAGTGTAGCAACTTGCCCTCAAGAGGGCAAGGAGTCATATACACTTTCTTTGCAAAAGGACTTGGAATGGATTTGCAGAAAGGCTAACTGAGACAGAACTACAAAACTGGGGCCCAGGGAACAAAGAGGAACCAAACCAGTCATCTGGAATGTTGAGAGTTATGATTAAACATCACATTTGGCTTTGAGCTTCCTGGCATCCAAGGCAAAAGGGAAATGAGATATGTTACAGGGCTTTCCTTATCAGAAAGAAGGAAGCAAAGAAATTCCTAGGGGAGGCAATTTATTCCTGGCACTAAATTCTAAAAGAACTGTCTGACATAGGAATTTTGACAGAGAGCAGTGTGTTGTAACGAACAGTGTAAATAATTGTCCTGCAGAAGTACAGAAGCGTATGTCATATGGCTGGTTCTTACGATAACGTTCAATAAAATTAAAAGACAAAAAAGCAAGTGAGTAGGAGTGATTTTACAACGGACAAAGCTAAGCTAATGTGGTCCAGAAATGCTGTGGCTAGTGGTCAAACAAGTCCGAAAAAGAAACGGGTAATTGGCATTACTCTCAAACTTTCTCTCCAAGATCAGTTACCCCTTTTCTCAAGAGGCTAAGGGCTCCTCAGGGTCCTGCGTTGCTCTTACAGTGTTAATGTTGCACTTTCCCACTGGGAGGTAGAGAACCCTGAGCTTAGAGGACTAGGATATCCCCCTGGAGGGACACTGGCGATGATCTCTAGGACATCTCCCAGAGCCAAATCTGCTCATAGTGTGGCTACAGAAACTAAAAGACCACCTTTCCCAAAAGAGACACAGAACATGCAAACCCCCTGGGGCGCGGGGCAAGGACTAGCGTGTAAGACTAACATGGGCCTTGCGTCAGTGAGATCAGCAGGTCAAATTCCATCTCTGTTTATCGATTGCATTGACTGTAAATTTGGGCAAGTTATTGAACTTTTCTGAGTCTCCGTATTCTTATTTGTAAAATTTGAGTTTGCAAAATGAGATTAACAAAATCTACTCTATAGAACCATGTGAGAACTGAATGAGACTGTGTACATGGCTCCCTGGCCCAAGGCCTAGGAATAGGGAAGTTTACAATGACTGAGATTCCAGTCTGTAATAAATAACAACGGCCAAGCCGCAGTATGTGCTGAAGTGCATCCCCGACACCCCAAGAGTAACAGCATGAGCATTTACAAAGGTCTTAGATGGCACAGCCTCAACCACAAACAGCGACCTACTGTGGTAATTTTCCCAACAGCCATGATTTCCCCCAAATTCCAGTATTTCTACATCCAAACCACGTCAACTAAATTGAACCCAGAGTTGGCCCAAGAGCCTTTTGTTGGGTCACAGCTGGAGCTCCTGTTACTCGCTTTCCTTTCTCATACCTATTCTTAGATCACAAGATCACTCTCCTCCCTGAGGGTATGGGAGAGTGAATGGAGAAATCTCAACGATATCCCCTCTTCAAAACGTGCCACAAGCACCGTTATGGAGGACTGGATGATGGATGGATGTGGACACTGTATGATGAAGGTGGCACCGGCACTGATGCCACATGCAAGACTGCGGGGACCTGGCCAAGGAGCGGACCCCCGCTGTGCTGGGATGACAGCCACCTTTCCCAGGGCTGCTGGGAGGAGCCAAGGGGCTGGAGGTCCCAGGTGAGAGGGTGGATAGCAGAACAGACTTTTAGGAAAGAGGCGAGTACAGGATGAGAGGAAAAAAAAGTGGGAATGGGGCTATAAGAAAGAGGGTAGGGCCGAGGAAGGAGAGCTAAATGAAGATACAGGCAGAAGGTGAGTTTGGGCCTCATTTTGCACAGGCCTAGGGAAGAGAAGTTGAGTCCTGGACGGAGGTGGGGAGGGAGAGAGGGAAGCAGGAAGCGTGAGAGAAGAGTGGGGAATCCAAGAGGAAGAATAGTTCCCCAAGGTGTGCAGGTGGAAGGAGGCTGCAGACCAGAAAAGGAGGTTAGGCAACACCTGTCCACTGCTGCAAATGAGGGCGGGCTCAGCACGGGGAGGCCAGCTGCGACGTGCATCCGTCCACCTCACACTCCTGGCCACCCAGCTCCCTGCTACTGGGCTTAAGACCAAGCCTGCATGTTCATAGGTCAGCAGAGGCAGGGGTCTGGAGGGACAGACGCAGCTCAGAGCCCAGAGGGAGGGCTCCTGTAAGAGAAACTTTAGTCTCCCTTTGGTAGTCACGGGAAAAGGCCCAGAGATCAGCAGGAATAGATGGGGAAGCAGGTCAGTCAGTCATTCAGCAAACATTCACTCAACACATTGTGTATCTCAAGGAAGATGCTGGCCCATGTAGAGACAGGAAAACAGGATTTGCCATTCCTCTGGGAGCAAGTAAAGAAGGGCAATTTAAGTAGACTGGGGTAGACAGGTCAGCTCTCAGCCTGTGCAAATGCTATAGAGCTTGGCTGGACACCTGGAGACTCCATGCGGGACCCCTGAGCCATAGTGTCTAGTTCTCCCATGCCCAGTCTGGCCTCCAATTTCTAGAGATCATGTCTTATATCTCAAGGACCTTCTGCACCAGCTCAGATGGTGCTCCCAGATTCTCTGAGGTAGAAGGAAGGCCTTGATGGGGACAACCATGGGCCCCCAGCTCCTGCAGTAATTATGGGACCAAACCTCAAAGTTCCCACCCACCTGTGCCACGGCACAGAGCCTGAGGGGAGCATGCAAGGGCTTTGGCAATGCCAAAAAATCAAGTCACCGTGAGCAACATGTTGTGGCCAGGACAAACACCCTGGGATGACCAGGAGGAACCTCAGCATCCCAGAAGGCCAGAGTTCTCAGCCAGTGACATAGGAACCCTAATTGAAACTTGGCTTGACTCCCCAGAGATGGGCTAAGAAGAACTTCTGTAGCTCCTTCCAAGCTAAGGAACCCACCGTACCTGCACCTTGGGCCCTAAATAGTCCTTCACTATGTGACACAGGCATCCCAATCGAGGAGGTAGTTTTGGGAGGCACATCTGTGGAGCAGAGGGAAAAAGGGGGCACGGCCTTACCTCCCCCAGACCGGGTCAGCAGTGGGGCACCAGATGCTGAAAACCACATCCACTGATTGGGCCAAGTTGGCTTCATTCACTAGCCCCCCTCCCATTCCCAGCCTCCTGTCCAGCAACTCAGGCTCTCCGCAAAGCTCTGAGCTGATGCAGAGGAGGCCCAGGGGAGGGCTGGGTTACTAAAGCTGCCCAGCCGGCTGCCAGCACAAGCTGGCATGAGCATAGGCGCATTCTTCTCTGACAAGCGTCAATGAATGGTCACCATGCTGCCTGGGCTACAGGCCGACCCCCTGAGAGCAGGCTGACCTTGGATTGCACGATCCTTATCTTAAGGCCATAGCAGCAGTGGCGGCAGCAACCAGGGCTCTGGAAGGGTTGAACCCTGACCAAAGAAGCTGTCAGCCCAGGGCCGGTCACTCCATGTGCTCTTTCCTTGCAGCCCTGCTCTCTGTATAAGCAGGAAGGTGCAAAAGCAGAAAGCAGAGGCCAGGAAGGACAGCAGGACAAAAAACCAGGTGTCCAAACCAGGCAGAGACGCTGCGGAGGGAATCTACAAGCCTGCAACATGTCAGTGCTCTGCATACATTTAAAAATATATTCCTCTGAACAATCCTTTTAGACAGAAACTATTATTCCTATTCTGCAGATGAGAAGACTGAGGCTCAGAGAAGACAAGCAGCTTAGTCACAGTCCTGAGTTAATACATGGCAGAGCCAAGATTCAACTTGAATCTTCTTGACTACAATAATGCTTTCTCCCAAACCATGACAATGTGGCCACAGCATGAAATTTACAAGTAAATATGCCCATGTCCCACTAGGACAATGAACCACCATCTGCCTCCAAATTATGTGTGACAGCCCAGAAAAGGAGGAAGTGGTAAATGAAACACATGGTAAAGACCTTCACTGACACTTGGGTGAGAATCTTAGCAACCCCCCAGTCCAGCTCTCTGCAGAAACACCCCTGCCCTTATTGTTAGTGTGGGCTCCTCCATCCAACATTCAACGTCACCAAGGAGGACTTGGTAGGGGATGGCGCCTTCCTCTACAGTCCCTCTTCCCCCCACCCCGACTCAGTTTCTGGCAGAACAACATCTACGCCCACACTCGCTGATGCTGCCAGCCCAGGTCCCAAAGGGAAAGACAGGATTGATACACAGCCAAGAGATAAGAGATACGTACATTAATGATGACGCCTTTGTCAAGCAAGCTCTGCTTCTTGGCGGTCATAACAAAATAGTGGGTGCAGTCCTTGTAGTAAACAATGTTCTCAAGATCAATCCCTGAAAAGAGAAGGTTATGGACACAATATTACTTCTTCAGCGCCTACTGTGTGTTAGGAATCCTGCTTTGTCTCATTATAGGTCTCATTATTTATCTGCAAAATATTTGTGTTAGACAAGTTTTAAAGATACAGAAGGCTGGCAAAGATAAAATCAAGTGCCGGAATTTACCCAAGTCAACACAGCCTTCATAGTCCCACAAAGATACTATTTTATTTTTAAATTGAGATATAACTTTTTGCAGGTTTAAGGTGTTCAGCATACTGATTTGATATACATAATGCAATATGATTAAGCCTCCATTTCTTTTAAAACTCACAAAGCTCTTCCCGGCTGTGGACCAGTATTTCCGAGTCAGAGCTGAGCACATGTCGCAGAAAGGCACGGTGCTATCTGTGGCATGGCAGTTAAGTGGCAACAGAACCAGGATTTGAACCACAGTGTGTCTGAATCCAAGTCCCATCCACTGTTTCCTCCATGTGAACAGAGACACAAGAGCTATGTGAATTCTCCAAAGACTAAAGACATTTCTACCATCCTCCTGTTACGTGTGAAAACCCAGGTGGCTCTGGTAGAGCAATTCAGAGGACTGGGTTGTATCTTTTTGTACCTTCCATCACCTGCAAAAGACTTTTTAGGCTGAGTTTCTCCACTTAAAACAATGCCATAAAATAACAGCTTAGCTCAGTGTTTCTGAAAGGAGGATCTCTAGCCAGCAGCATCACCTGAAGACTTATTAATGCAAATAACTGGGGCCTGACCCCAGCCTACCGAATGGGAAACTCTGGGGGGTCTGGCCAGCAATCTGTGCTTGAAAGAGGCCTTACAGGTGATTCTGATTCATTCTCAAGTTTGAGAACCACTGGTGTGGCTTCATAGAAGAAAAAGGAACAGGTTTAAGGCAACCTAGCAGTTATCACAGAGGCGTGCTGGGTTACCATGGAAACCCCTTTATTACTCTTAAATAGGAAACAGCCATCCATGCCTAGGGTCCCCCAGAGGATCCAGGAAATTCACTGCTGTCACTCTGTGAGGGCATTGTTGTCGAAAAACGGCCAAAGGTGACGACCGCAACAAAGTGTGAAGGAAGCTCATTGAAATATTTGGAAAAACACACTCAACATCCTGTCATAATTTATATTTGGTGGTTTGTTTATTGTCTTGGTTTTTGAGGGGAAGGGAGGGCTGGAGAATTCTTAAATCATTCAAAAGGGCATAATATGCTGGGAGGAAATACTAAAAAAAAAAAAAAAAATGCCACCATGGTGACACTCAGAAGGTCATGCAGTGGACACACATCACTGTGGCCAGTGAGAGGCGGAGTCTGGCTCAATAACTAATCCCGTTTCCTAGAAAAGTACCTTACAGAAATAATCCAACAGCAGTTTTATCAGCAACAGTAAAGTCCACAAACTTTTACCGTAAAGGGCCAGAGAGTAAATATTTTGGGCTTTGAGGGCTATCTGGTCTGTGTTGCAAGCCCTCATGGCACCAAGGTAAACAAACCAGCCTGGCTGCATTCTAATAAACTTCTATTGATGGACAATGAAACTTGAATTCATAACTTTTTTATTTTTCCCTTAAATTTGCTCTTTTGATATTTGTGCAGCCATTTAAAAATATTAAAATCATTTTTAGGTTGAAGGCAATACAAAAATGCATGGCAAGTCATGGTTTGCCAACCCCTGGTTTAAATGCTTCAGCAGTGAGTGACAATATATTCACTGCATGAGCTACTCCAAACAAATCTGACCGTCAGGAGGACTGGGCACAATGGACAACATTTAAAATGTGATGCTGAATTAGAAAAGCAGAATAACAGTGTTGACACTACGGTGAAAGCTCCGGCCATGTAGAAAGTAAGGATGCCAGTGGAGAATTACCGAAAAGGACTACATGAAAATGATTGTTCCTGTGCTAGGTAGTGCTGGGTGTTAATGATTTATTTTTAGTATAAAAGTTTTATTTAACATTGTTACACTGCCTTTTCAAGGAGACATATATATGTTTCAAAGTCAGGTTAAAAAGAAAGGGAAAAAAGTCTTTAATTTTACTCAATTGAGAACAGGAGTTTCACCCTTCTTCTCCCTTACACTGCATGATTTTTTCTCCACTATGCTTAGAGACCACCTGACATGTTAGTAATTGATTTGCCTATTGATGGTCACCCCCCCACCCCCACAACACCTATAGAATATAAACTCTGAAAGAGGGATTTTTGTTTGTTTGCCAACCCCTCTATTTCATGTCCTTGGAAAATGGATGGTAGGTGTTCCATAGATATTTGTTGAGGAAATAAATGAGTCCTTTCTTCAAGTCCCACGGTTGAGAGACAACCGATGCCCTTGGGTGTCGTGACCCATCCCCCATATCCCTGACCGTCCCTGGAGGTAAGGGCAGCTGGTACACTAACGAAAGCACCTATGCCTCTTTCTGGACCGCCCACAGGTTGCTGGTTCCCCATCAGAGTGCTCCTGGAACCCCACACTGACTTAGGGCAGAGATTCACCAGCCTGTTTTAGGGTGGTTTATGTGCCTGTCTCTCCCCAGACAAGGAGCCACTATTGGAGGAGACCATGTCAACCTCAACTGTGTATCCCGTGAAATTGAGCGCAAACTCCAGGAGATGGTAAGAGACAGAGAGGGCTGGCGCGGTGCAGTCCATGGGGTCCAAAGAGCCAGACACGACTTGGTGACTGAACAATAGCAAATATGACAGGCAATCAGTAAATGTCTCCTGTGTATAGATGGCTAAATAAATGCATGGTTATCTATTAACCATTATACAAATGGTTATCTATTTTCCTGTACAACATCTAGAAATTTCCCTCAAGAATCCTTCCTGTCCCTGAAGGAATTCTGTCCATTCTTATCCTAAAGAGAAACTCCTGCTTCCACTTTACCAGAGTGAGTCTCTTGGTGCCAAGAGCTAGGAAAGCCAAATGCCCCCACCCCTCCCCATTCCACCCCACTTCAACCCCTATACAGAACAGAGAAGCATGAACAATAGCCTGATTTGGAGAAAGGTGAAGGTCCCACCTGTTTCTTCTTTAAGATCCTGAAAAAATTTCTGATTGAAGATGAAAGCCACACCGCTAATCTCTTCCACCTTGGCCTCAGCTGTGCTGTTTCTGTTAATGAAGTTGGCGGTGATTGCAATAGCCAGCTTCCCACGGAATTCTTTTCTTCTGAACCCTGTGTGAGGTAAAGGGGAAAAGTGAGTCTTTCTTCTGGATTTGATGTGAAAACTGGAAAAGATTACTGAGAAAGCTACTCTCAGATGGCCCATGGGACAGTGAAACCAGAATTTTGGATCTAGAGTATAAACGCAGACAGAAATGCTAAGGTTTGTCCCTGAGGAAGAAACCCACTGGAGGCCTTTCTCAGTGGGACTTGTTTCTTCCCCCAAATCTCTAGGACCAATTATCCTGGCTAGGCTTCCGAAACGACAGTGTGCTTCTCCAGTGGGCAATCACAGGGCTCATCCTTTAGAACAGTGGTCCCCAACCTCTGGGATCTAATGCTTGATGATCTGAGGTAGAGTTGATATAATAACAGAAATAAAATGCACAATAAATGTAATGCCCTAGAACCATCCTGAAACCACCCCCCACCACCAATGGAAAGATTATCTTTAGAAGAAGCAGATAGAGACATTGCTGCAAGGTAGCCTCATGAAAGACCCACATGCAATTTAAACTTACACAATTAAAACCACTGTGATAGCATTTTTCATGTTTTTCCGCATTTGATAAGTAGAATTATGAGACTGAATTCCTGTGGGACAGAGATTTTTAACAAATTCTCTTTCTGTCTCCAGCCCACAGTGACTGGCCTTTAGTACTCACTCCATATATGGATAATGGAGAGATGCAATTCTAACTTGCAATTGTTTTAGTTCAGTGACTAATTGAGGTTCTCATAGTTTTCAATGGTGTACATTGAAATCACTTTTTTAACGGCCATAAGAATTCTATACCCAATTACAGTGTGGTTGTTTCCCCCCCTCCCTTTTCCCTCACACGCCAACTAGCAATTTCAGGATAGCAGTGGTGTGTCCTACACTTCAACTCAATTCTGACACTACCTACATGGAGATAAGATCAGATCCCACAGGTTAAGAGCTCAGTCTTCTATTTCAGATGCCAGTTATAAGCCCTTGTCGTCACCAATGCTTCTGACTAACTAGCTCTAGATTGCAGGCTCAAGAACTCCCTCCTGGGTTTGATTAATTTTCTAGAGTGGCTCTCAGAACTCAGAGAGTATCTTACTAAATAACTCAGGATCAGCCAAGTGGAAGAGAAGCTTAGGGCAAGGTGTAGGGAAAGGGAGAGCTTTCACACCCTCTCCAAGCATGCTACACTGTACTGTCTGCAAACCTCCACTTGTTCACCAACCCAGAAGCTCTCCACACCCTTTCCCTCGGGTTTTCCCCCCAGGCTTTATTACAGACACATGAGTGATTATGTCACTAGTCACTGAGCTCCATCTCTAGCCCCTCTCCCCTCCTATGAGGTCAGGAGATAGGATTAAAAGTTCCAACCCTCTAATCATTTTTTTTTTTTTTGGCATCCTGGGCAACAAATCCCTTCCCTTTCTTAGGTGCTTTCTAAAACTCACTTCATTAACATACACTCAGGTGTGGTGGAAAGGAGCTCGTTGTGAATAACAACACAGCCATTTCACATTTATGGTTCTGAAATGTTTTCAGGAACCAAAGACAAATATCATAACAAAAGATGCTCCTCTTGTGCTTATCACTCAGGAAATTCCAAGGGTTTGGGGAGCTGTGCCAGAAAGGGGACAAAGACCCAGATATATTTGCCTTATTATAAATCACAATATCATGGGCGATTACACATAGGATCACCAACAGGTGGTCCCATTTCAATGGACCACCACCTTCTAATCCCCTTACTTTTTAGCATTTGTCTTTTCCTTCAGTCTGGAATTTCCTTTCCACCCCAGCCCCAGGTACTGACTGCTGTTTACTTAGCTTAACTCAAGGCATTTATCTTGCTAGCAGACATAACTACTGTCTTCAGCACCAGTCGGGATTCCCCTCCCCTTTTCATATGCTAAGACTCATGGTAATGCTAAATCCAGTCCACTCTTTGTGACCTTATGGACTGTAGCCCTCCAGGCTCCTCCCTGCAGGAGATTCTCCAGGCCAGAATCCTGGAGTGGAGTTGCCATGCCCTCCCTCCAGGGGATCTTCCCAAGCCAGGGATCAAACCTGTGTCTCCTGCATTGGCAGGCAGGTTCTGTACCACTAGGATGGTGATTCCAAACTTCTTTGCCGAAAATCTCTTTGACTAAAAATCTTGAGTTTCTGTTCAACACTCTCTCATTTTGGTTCTTCATTAGACCTTTGTGGTAGTGGTCAATGATGGTCAGTAGTCTCTAGTATTTTTTAATTGGAGGTGATTTTGCCCCCCCGCCCAGTGGACATTTGGCCAAGTGTGAAGATGGTTCTGGTTGCTACAACTAAGCGCGCTGCTGGTGTCTAGTGGGTAGAGGTCAGGGATGCCGCTAAGCATCCTACAACACACATGACAGTCCCCACGACAAAAACTACCTGGCCCCAGATGCCAAGAGTGCCATTTGAGAAATCTGCTCTCGTCTGCTTACCTGGTCTTAAGTTGCTCAGATGGTTCTCTCCCTTCCTGCCCTACTTATGTTAACAAAATGTCAAACCATCCTCAAGGTGGGCGTGGATCCTGGATTTTTATATTCAGACTTACAAACCATCAGAATGGCCTCATAAATGCACAGTACAACATTCAGGTGGGCAGCTTAAACATTTTCTTGATTGATATCCAATACTGACTGCTTGGGGTGGGGGAGTGGGTGTGGAAGTGAAGGGAGAGGAAAGGAGCAGCACTGTACAGCAGGTGGGACGGGCCTTGGCTAGGAGGACCACACTTCCTGAGGTCTGGCAGACCAACCCTAGTTCGGGGAGCGTGTTCTGTCCTCAGTGAAGGTGCCCTCCCCGGCAGACATCTGCAGGCTGTAGCCTTTGAGCAAGGCAAGCTTGAAAAACAGACCTGTCCTCAGCCCAAGAGATGCCATGTGGGACCAGTTTGTCTTCAAACCAGGGTCCTAATAGATTCTGGATTCTCCCCTAAAAAACGTGTTACGCTTCCAAACTTAGAAGCAGAGAGGTGTGGTTTTATTCCTTGAGTCTGGGCTAAACTTATCTCACTGACCAGCAGTGAGCATGCTGTAAAGTTATGAGAAGAGATGCGGTCCTCCTTCTAGCGTATTATACTTCACAGTAAGCCAGTACCATCAACAGTATAAAATGATTCTCTTAGTCGGAAGAAGTATGAAAGTACTTAGCACCCTGGCTTGCACACTAGCAGATGTTCAATAAATGTATATTGATTTTTTCTTTTAATTTCCATGATGTTTAACCTTTAAAAAGAATGGTTACATACGAGTCTTAGACCAGTCCTTATAGCAATGTTCTGAGAGGTCCTACTACTCACAAATTACAGAGCTTCAATGAGAATTAAATGGTTTTCTCTAAATGCTCAGCCTCAAGCAGAGCAGGGTGGTTTGCGCTTCTATCAAGACCCCCAATCCAGCTTTGGCACCTACCATCTTACACCCATTCTTCATGCCTTTCCTGATACACCCTTTCCCACCCCCATCCCTCCATTCTCAGCCCTAAGAAGAGTCATCACCTTCCAGTGTGTTCCTGCGGCCATCCGCGCCAATGATGACATCAAACTCAAATTCCGACAGAGAGTGATCTGCAGGGAGAAATTCTGCCCGCCAGCCAATTTCTGCCAGGACAGATAAATGAGATGAGTTGGCAGTGAGAGATGGGAGGACAGAGTGATTACATGCCCCTCCCCCGCCCCGGTGTTGGCCATGAGAAATGGACAATGCCACCAGGTACAGGCACCCCAGATAGAGGCTCCAAAGGAAAGACTCAGACTGTTCAGATTCACACTTGTGTTTGGAGTCCTTCTGGCTTAGTTTCAGTTCAGTCCCGGAAAAGGTAAATCAGCTGTGCTAATTCCATGCCTGGTTTTACTGGTTTCTATAAAGGCTGGGAGTCTGTGAAACAATTCTCAGGTGAAATCTTGCTGGTTACCCATAATTAGAATTTAACACCCACTACAGATCTGGGAGGGCTTCTCTGGTAGCTTAGCTGGTAAAGAATCTGCTTGCAGTTTGGGATACCCTGGTTTGACTCCTGGATTGGGAAGATCCCCTGGAGAAGGGACAGGCTACCCACTCCAGTATTCTTGGGCTTCCCTGGAGGTTCAGAAGGAAAAGCATCTGCCTGCAATGCGGGAGACCTGGGTTTGATCCCTGGGTTGGGAATATCCCTGGGTTGGTTTGAGACCCTGGAGAGTGTATGGCAACCCACTCCAGTATTCTTGCCTGGAGAATCCCCATAGACAGAGGAGCCTGGCGGGCTACGGTCCATGGTATTGCAAAGAGTCAGAAGCAACTGAGTAACTAAGCACAGCACACAGGGATCTGGGAAAGGTTAAGAGCACATAATTTGACATGAGTCAAATCACACATATTGTCCTGCCACAAAAGCCAACTAATGTCTCCCCTAAAATGTCAATATTCTGGGCAAAGGAAGGAGAAATCAGGATTGTAACCTATGTGTGAAACTACAAGGTCTCCGACACAAAACTGGACCCAGAATTGAAAGCCCTTTCCGGCAGCAGCAGAGTTTGATATTAAGATATAGAGGCATCATGAACAAACTCTGGCCATGGTGAGTATAAAAGATCAGAATTTTTATAAAATACTAAAAGGAACAAGAGAAAAATTACTCAATATGACATACCTAAAGTGGATGAATTTTATGGTTTATAAATTATTTTCCAATAAAGCTTAAAAAATATTATAGGCCAAATAATATTTCAAACATTTATTTCACATTTGCTCTCAAAACTTCATTTTTATTTACTAGATTTTAAAATATCATACATGTACAGTAAGTATATTCACATATCTGTGTACACACAGCTTGAAGAGCATGTGAATGAATTTTATCAGATAATCAAATCTGTTTTCTTTCCCACTTACTACTTAGACTTCATCTGTCAAAGCACTGCCTCCTAGTGACAGGGTAACCAAATTACAGGTTTAATGTGTGTGTGTGTTCAGCTGTGTCTGACTCTGCAACCCCATGGACTGTAGGCCACCAAACTCCTCTGCCCATGGAATTTTCCAGGCAAGAATACTGGAGCAGGTTGTCATTTCCTACTCCAAGGGATCTCCCCTACCCAGAGATCAAACTCATGTCTCTAATACATCCCCTGGGAGCTGAAGAACAAACCTAAAGTGACAGCAACGATCCAAAACAGTAAAATATCCTTTGACGGAATTATGTCAAACAGCCCAGAATAATTATTACAGAGTCATCCTCTGGGAGTTCCAAATGTTGTTTCCATTTCACAATATCTGATTTTTAGACCAAAAGGAAAATTATACTGTACTTTGATTTTCTTGATCTTCAGGAGGCTCTAGAACCTTCACAAACTCGACATTCACGTGGATTTCAACCCCCAATATCAAGGCCACCTTGAATAGGATGAGCTGCAACTGACGAATACCTGTTAGAAAGGAAGTTGAAAGAGATGAACTGTCATTAACAATGTCTGAGTGCCTCTTGTATGCAGAACACTATCTAATTACCATATGATTTCTGAGCATAACAATATAGAGGCATATCTCATTTCACTGCACTTTGCTTTATTGCGCTTTCTAGATATTATGTTTTTTTACAAATTGAAGATTTGTGGCAACCCTGTATCAAAAGCACGTCTACCTGTGTTACTTTTCCAACAGCATTTGCTCATTGTGTGTCTCTGTGTCATATTTTGGCAATTCTAGAAATACTTCAAACTTTTTCATTATTATTATATTTGTTATGGTGTTCTGCGATCAGTGACCTTTGATGTTTACTATTACAAAACTCACTGAAGGCTCAGATCATGGCTAGCAGTTTTTTTTTGGCAATGAAGTATTTTTAAATTAAGGTATTTACATTGCTTTTTTACACCTAATTCTATATGCATAGACACCAGATAGACTACAGCATAGTGTAAACATCACTTTCACATGCACTGTAACTCATGTAACTTGCTTTATTCAATATTTGCTTTGCTTTGATGGTCTAGAACCAAACCTGCAATTTCTCCAGGGTATGCCTGTGCCAATAATGAACACTACTGAGCACTAATTATGTGCCAAGCACCCTGTGTTCTCTCATTTAACCCTTCCACTGCTTTCTCATTTAACCCTCACAGTGGCCCTTTGGGATAATTACTCCTGTTTTAGAGATGAGAAATTGAGGCTCAATAAAAAGATGAAAGTGAAAGAGGAGAGTGAAAAAGTTGGCTTAAAGCTCAACATTCAGAAAACAAAGATCATGGCATCTGGTCCCATCACTTCATGGGAAATAGATGGGGAAACAGTGGCTGACTTTATTTTGGGGGGCTCCAAAATCACTGCAGATGGTGACTGCAGCCATGAAATTAAAAGATGTTTACTCCTTGGAAGGAAAGTTATGACCAACCTAGATAGCATATTCAAAAGCAGAGACATTACTTTGCCAACAAAGGTCTGTCTAGTCAAGGCTATGGTTTTTCCAGTGGTCATGTACGGATGTGAGAGTTGGACTGTGAAGAAAGCTGAAAATTGATGCTTTTGAACTGTGGTGTTGGAGAAGACTCTTGAGAGTCCCTTGGACTGCAAGGAAATCCAACCAGTCCATCCTAAAGGAGACCAGTCCTGGGTGTTCATTGGAAGGACTGATGCTGAGGCTGAAACTCCAATACTTTGGCCACCTCATACGGAGAGTTGACTCATTGGAAAAGACTCTGATGCTGGGAGGTATTGGGGGCAGGAGGAGAAGGGGACGACAGAGGATGAGATGGCTGGATGGCATCACCGACTTGATGGATGTGAGTCTGAGTGAACTCTGGGAGTTGGTGATGGACAGGGAGGCCTGGCGTGCTGCAGTTCATGGGGTTGCAAAGAGTTGGACGCGACTGAACTGAACTGAACCGAACTGAGGGCTGAGTGACTTTCTCAGGCTCACACAGGAGCAAAACTGGAATGTGGATCCAGATCTGTCTGACCGCAAGACTATGCTCTAGCTGTCAGGTGGGTGACACCCGGTATCCTGAGGGTGACTCTCTTTTCTGTCTCCTTCCTGAGCTGGGCTGTGGGTTTGACAAGACGAAGGTGGAAAGAGAAGTAAACAGAGAGCGAGTAATGAGTTAATACGTACAGTCAGAGAGTAAATGGCTTACTCTGCCTGAGCTCTCAGCCATCCCTGGTAATGGGTGGAGTGGGGAATCCTCCCCACAAAGCTAGACTCATGTTTTCCACCTCCTACCCACTCTCCCAAACTCTCCCCATGAGTGGCTCTTTGTTTTTCCATTTTGTCCCTGCCATTGAGCACAAATGGGCATGCCTCCAAATACATTTCTGAGAGCACAAAGTTTCAGATTACCTGTGGGTCCCTCTGCATTTTGTGGGCTTCACTCCTTGAGCATTTAGTGAACATCTACCATCACACAGAGCCATACCAGGCCCAGGAGATATGGAACCCCATCTAATGGAGGAAACATGGGCAAACAGAATGGGGCAGGACCTGGTAGCTGGGGCCAGCGGGGTAGCAGAACAGGGTCTGAGCTGCAGTCCTGAAAGCCAAGGGTGGAGGGACCAAGAACACTAGGTTCTATGGAGAGACTAAGAATATGAAGGCTGCAGAGGCCAGGGCACGGGAGGAGGGGAAGCTTCTGGAGAGAGTCCCTTTAGCACAGTGCTGGGGAGAAACCAGACCACAGTGGAAGCCGGCAGGAGTGGAAAGTGGAGGCAAAGTCTAAGTCGCCTCTTTCTAGAATGAGCACTTTGAGGTGAAGAAAAGTAATGGGCTGTATCAGAGGACTGGAGGGGCTGAGTGAGGCAAGGGCAGGGGAAAAGGCGAGAAGGAAACTGAGAGCCTCTAGGGTTGGAGAGGGAGGACCAGTTCTGCCTCTGACTTGGGGCTGAGAGGGAGGGAGGGCACTTGGGGAGAGGAGGGCGCAGGAGGAAGGAGAGGGCCTGGCAGGGGGAGTTCCCGCCGGTGGCTTCTCTTCTGCAGAGCATTGGAGGGAAGCGGATGGAAGGAGGCCATCTGCTCAGAATGAGGAGGCTGTGGTGGAGGCTTGGGACGGCCACGGTGGGAACTGGAGGAGGATGCTGACACAGGACCAGTGGAAAACTGCTGAGCAAAGCTGAAGACCAGGTCACAGCTGGGGCTGGAGACCATGGCCAGTTTGAAAGGGAGCCAATCAGCTGGTGCTTCAAGAGTCCATGCCAGGAAATAGGCCTTGGGGGCGGGTAGGCTTCCCCTCATGGCTTCAAGGTTCCCAGCCTATCTGGTTTCAGTACCCAGTAGGTACTCAATAAATTCTCCCTGCCTCCCCACGGGTACTAGAGTTGCCCTTGACAACGATCACTCTGAACTTTGAATCTCAGTTTCAGAGTCCTGCCCGTGTTTCCACACACAAGAACCAGGGGTTAAGTGGGGGACCCGTAAACGGAGCAGTGAGGGGCCCCCTGGCTAGAAAGGCAGCCTGGCCTCCTTTGAGGCCTCCTGGTGATCAGCTCTGCCTCTCAAGAAGGCTCGATGGGAAAGTGGTGCTTAATGTTGTCATTCTAAACTGGTACCAACATACATTCTTCCGTGGGTGGTAAGGAATATCCGGAAAGCTGACACTGCAGCCTTCTGGGCAAATCCAGATTTCTTTCCATTGGACTCTTGGAATTTTCTCATCCCAGGGCGGGAACAAACCCTGGGCCCCTGCTGGTAAGGTCTCCTGTATCTGACTAAATTACACCCTGTCTGGCTGCTAATTCTCTCCAGTTGTTCTCGCCCCAGCCCCACACCCTTTTCCCATCAGTGCCTGTCCTCATAAGAGCGTGGGTCTCAGGGTTCTCCTTCCATTCACTGGTTGAGAGATTGCAGCTCTGAATTTATTTGAATTTGGGGATCCCGGCTGCTTCTTGCTCATTGTACCCTGCTGGATGCAAGGCGCTTCCTGAACACTTAGACCGGCCAGGCACAGTGATAAGCACATTTCACACGTGACCTCATTTGATCAATCCTCTCAGCTCTCTTGGTAAGCAGGCATCGATCACATTTAGGGGAGACAAAACTGGGGCTGGAGGAAGGTGAGAAATCTGACCCAAGTCACACAGAAAATGGACCCAAATCTACTCAAACCCTTAACTCTCCCCACAATAGTAACTTCCCTGACTTTTATGAGTTATGATTGCTGTATATAAAATGACTAAAGACTCCCCCGCTGGTGGTCCAGTGGCTAAGAGTCCAGGTTCCCAATGCTGTGGGCCCAGGTTTGATCTCTGGTCAGGGAACTAGATCCCACATGCCACAGCTAAAGATCCTGAGTGATGTAAGTAACTGGTGCAGCCAAATGAATTAAAAAAAAAAAAGACCTCTTCCCTGTAAAGCATGAGGAGGAGGGAGGCTTCTCTCCCAAAGCCTGCCTGCACAGATCCTACCTCGAGAGACCCAGGCCTAAGTGACATCAGCACAGGAGGCGCCTCAGGGCTCACTTCACCCTACTAATCACTGAAGGATGGCCCAGGACCCCAAATCCACCTTCCCAGTCCCCCTCCTTTTCTGGATGGACCCCCATCAGGATGGCCTCTCTCTCTAAAGCTCAAGGAAACCTGGTGCAGGAAACTATATGACTTACCTCTGCCTCTGTTTACCATATATCATCCATTCATTCATTCAACGGAAGTGCACTGAGCGTCTACTATGTGTCAGGCGCCATTTTACGCCCTAAAGATACTGTGGTAAGACATACCATGGTCCCTGGCATCATGGTGCTTCCAGCCTAGTGGGCACAGCACAGGCTCTGGCACTAAATGTCTGTCGGTTGGATGTGAGGAGCCCCCGGAGACTTGCAGGATGGAACATCCTGGGGATTCCACACTGTGGAGAAATACCCCACCCCAGGTCAGCCCCTTCCCCACACGGGGTGCCACCGCTGGCTCCACTCACTGATATGGTCGATGGAACCGGCACAAAACTTCCCATAGAACTTCTTGGCTCCCAGGCCTCGCAGGTCGTGGATGGTGAAAGGCCAGAGGTGCAGCACGTTGTTCCGGGAGAAAGTGTCCCTCTTCTCCACCACAACCACTTTGGCCCCCAGGTAGGCAAGTTCAATGGCAGTGCGCAGACCACATGGTCCTCCCCCAATGATGAGACACTGAGAAGGGGAGAGCGGAGAGAGACACTCAGTGGCCTCCAGCCTTGTGGACAGAACTTCCTCCCTAGTCAGCAATGTAACTGGGGAGCAAACCCACACGCACCCAAATTGACCAGTGTAAATCGAACATTTACTAGGACCCGCCATTCATACATCCCATGTACATTACCTGTGGGTTTACCCCACACCAATCACTGTGCCAAATCCTGTGAAGAATGCAGAGTCCACGAAGGACTCAGGGAAGGCACAGTAAGATAGGTGTGAGGTTCAGAGTTAAACTGAACTGGGCTTAAATCTCAGCTCTGGCATTTGACCTGTTAGTCCAGGTGGATGGAGAGAAGGATACTTTGGGGGAAAGGAGAGAAGAGAGACCAGGATTCATCTGGAGCTAGATGCTGAGAGTCTGAGAAGTCAAGCGAAGGGGTATGGTCATGGCCCTGAAGGCACTGGGACTGCGTGGGCAGAAGGGACAGGAAGGGGTTTCTGCTCCAGTCCTGAACTCGGTCTCTGGATCCTGCAACACTGAACAAGACAGGGGTCCTTCCCCAAGAAAGCTACAGCCATTTAGGAAAGAAGAGAAGACACATAATGACCTAACCAGCTACTTATACTGGGGAAAAGCCCTTCTATTCAAATAAAATCTTATGAGTATCACTGATCCAATAAAAACAGGTCTGGCTGACAGACCCCCCTCGCAGCAGCCCACCCTACCCCTGGACAGGTCCTGAAGCACCTTTAAGAGGCAAGAGTTCAACTTGGGAGGGGGGTCTATCTAACTGGGGATACCCCCCCAGAGTCACAGAGAAGGGGATCTGCCCCCACACATCACTGCTTGACACCACACAGGCATCTGGAAACATCCCTTCTGCTTGGGATCAAACCTTATCTTAAAAAAAAAAAAATGCATTCCCCTTCCCCTAGCAAATGTTCCATCATCCAGTTATCACTCATCTGGGGCCTCCAGACTCCCAAAGGGAAACTGCAAATAAGCATATCAGAATCTCCCACACCACAATCAGTGTGGCTTACTCGCTGGAACCGTCCAGAGAGTTTGTGGAAACTCTGTTAGGGGAAATGAAGTCACCACTGAGATACAATTCACTCCAGAGACAGGCAGCGGGTAGGCAAAACCTAATGCTTCCTTTCTGGTTGGAGCTGACTACAGAGAACCAACTCCCCCAAGCCCAGCTCTCCTCTTTATCTCACACCCCAAACAGCTCCTCCGGCTCGGACATAGCCAGACCATGACGGGCATCTCAAAGCAAGACTCCAAACCCCGACGCTCTGAGGTTGGCTTTGGGGTTAAGTCTGGATTCACTGCATTTCTTTGCAGTTAGCGCATCTTTTCCTGTTTGCTGAGTTCTGTCACTCCAGGGCCACAGACGGAGTAGGGCGGGAGGATGTGGGGGGAAGAAAGGCAGGGAGGGGAGGAAGCGAGCCCCCTGCATTCTCCCATCTACCAGGCCTGACCCAGAACTGCTCCCCCGGCAAGGCAAGGATTCCCACTCCCACCAGCTGGGGGGCTGCTGTGCATTTCTCATGCAAACAGTCGCTGGTGTACCATCTCTGGCCCTCTCAACTAAACCTGAAATCCCTCCAATGAAAGCTTGGTTTTCCCACCACTCTGGGCCCCAGCTCATACTTTGGGGCCTGAAATTTCAGAGACACCAGTCATACTTAAGGCAAATACCAACAGGCCTAATTATATAAAGGGAGAAAATTTGGTACAGATGTTATCAAGACAGGAGAGAAGGCTTGCTGGCCAGAGCAAGACCAGTTCCTCCAGGAACACACTCGTTATGATTAACATGGGAACTCGGAGTTCTGACAAGAAGCTGAAAACCACGGCTGCAGCATGCCTGGGCAGAGGAGCAGGCGAAGAAGAGGGTTCTCCCGGCCTGCCCACAGATGACGCTCTGGATGGTGGGCAGAGTGCAGACAGACCACGTGTGCAAAGCATCATAATAACTCAACCCAAAGGAGCTCTCCACCTTTCCCAGACGCATCCGGGCTTCACTGCTGAGGGTTCCGTGCCAAGGAATGAAAATTTTTCATAAAAAGTCAGCTCTGAGGCCGAGCCCCAAATCAGATTGTACATTCCTCCTACAGGCTCTGTCCTTAGTGCCACCCCAGAACCAAGCTCCATGTGTTATAATTATGTGCATCTGATTCCCAGGCCAGCGAAATGCTCCACAAAAGCTATCTCCATGTCCAGTATGGGGCCTGGCACACAGGAGGCCTCAATAAACATTTGATGGATGAAGGAACTTCCACACCCTCAAGGCCCACCCAGTTCTGGCTGCCTGACAGTAATCGGGGATGTTCGATTCACATCAGCCAGGGTTTATGTCTGCATTTCCCACCCAGGCTGGGGGAGCTGGGGTCTGCCAAGGCCACCAGGATCACTGACGTCAGCAGATCTGTGTGCTCAGGCGACATAAATTTATTACACAGTGGGGAGCGGGGTAGATCCAACACCAGCAGGAAGTCCATTGTATAGATAAGCTTGGCCGTGCTTAGACCTCCACATTTGTGGAGAGAGACAAACGCCACATGGAAAAATCAGCTCTTTATTTATCAAATGATGGGAAGAGGGGTTATGAGGCCTCGCCCACTGTCAAGGCACTGGGCTGGTCAGGACCCTGTGCCCTCCCAGGGGACTCCCAAAGCACTACTGACTTCTTGCTGACATGCTGCATCATCCAATCCACAAGTGGTGGGGGCGGGGGGCCGAGGGGAAAGTGTTGGGACTGCGCCAAGAATGCTAAAGGGATCAGTCCCCAAAGGGAGCCACCGAGAGGACCAGGGGCTAAGCTAGGGGTTAGCAGTCTGGAGGCTTGATTTCCGCTTTTGAATTCTGCCTCCAGTTTGTTTGGGAGCTCTGCGTGCAGACAGTCCAGGGAGGTGGGGGCGCAGAAAGCCAGCACTTGGAGAGAGCAAGCGGATCAAGGTCTGCCATTCACAAACTCACTCACCCAGGCACTGCAGCTCCTTGAAAAGGATGACTATAGGATCTAAACTATATCACGCCCAGCAGGTTCTACTTGCGAGGCACTGTCCTAATCATTCCATCTATTTCATCTTTCCAACTGCCCTATGAGGTACCTGTCATCACCACCTCCACTTTGTAAATGAGAAAACTGAGGCATTGAAAAGTTAACTTGCTCTGGGTACTATTATTGTCCCCATATTTGAGCTAAGAAGTGAGAAGTCAGAAATTGCCCCAGGGTGGGTCACCTAATGAGGAAGTGGTCAAGTTTGGACACAAACCCAGGCCATGTGGGTCCAAAGGCTGATCTCCAAGCCACTCGCCTGACCATGAGGCCAGGCCACAGGTGATGTGTTCAGCAGTGAGGCCAGCTTGGGCTCCTTCCCTACACAGGGCACACCTTGGCCCTCCAAACGGAGCCGGGTTCAGGCTGAGTACAGGCCTCTGCCCCGAAGCCCTGAGTCCGCATCTCGGCTGAACTTCATGTCCTTCCCTGGGGTGGAAATTTACAGGCCGGAGGGCGCTGCAGCCCTGCAGCTCTCAGGCAGCCACTCGGGCAGGTGCGGGCAGTGGGGGGTCAGGCGAGCACACTGGCAGCCTGTCTGGTGCCTCTGGAGACCTGGCAGCGAGCTGAGAGGCACGACGTCACGCGAGGTGCCATCTCTCTGGTAGCGGCGGCCCCCCCCGCATGCTGGCCCACTGGCCAGCTTCCTGTGCAGTGCTCTGGGCCCAGGGACGTGCCCTCGTGCTTCCTGGCATGGCTTCCTAACCTCACCGGCTCTTAAGATGGGCTGCTTATCTAAACCCAGACAGGGTTTAGACTGTTACTGGGTTACCATGAGTGCAAACAGCTCGTTCAGAATCACAGGGCTGAGAGTTATCAAAGCCAAGGTGCCTCCCACCCACACGCTGGCCTAAGGGACCTGCCCTCACAGCCCCACGGTCTAAGAAAGGGGAGCTCACGAGAGATGCAGCCACCTACGATTCTAACCTTGGATGGAGAAAGCTCTGTGTGGCGGGGGTGGGGATGGCCAGACCGGGTTCTCCACGGCAACTTCAAAGGCCACTCCAGTGAGGAGCAAACCCTCATCTGACTTGACAGGGCCCTGCCCTGCCCTGATCTGACTCTCCTGTATCTGGGTCACACCCAGCTATTCCTGAGTAACAATCACCCCACTTACTAACCTCAGAAACTTACAGAGCGGAAATGAAGAAAGATATCCTGTTCTCCCTGTCTGCTCTCAAAAAATAACACGAATTCCTCTGAGAAACATTCCATTCCTCTGTCCCTCCCTTTCAGCCTGAGTCGGTGCTCTGACCCACTTGAGCAATTGTAACTGCTGAGATTGGGGTCTGGATTTTGGGGGACAGTTTCATTTGCAAACATCTTACCCCTGGACCGTGTAAGTACACTCAGGTTGGACCCTGGACTTGAGAGTCAGAAGTGCACTCACCAAGGCTGTGCTTCCTGCCTTTGGGTGCTGTTTATACCTCCCGCATCTCCTTCATTTAAGGCATGAGTTCCCTGAAGTCTGGACATGCGTGCTATCAAACCTCCCCTAGAGATCAGCAGCAAGTAAGCCCACGACTCCTTTCATTTCAGATGCCAAAGTACATCATCAACAGTGCCAACTCTGTCCCACCTTTGCAGGTGTCTGTCCATCCCATAACAGGAAGAGTAATAGGAAAGACAGTTTTCATAATAGCAATAATAAAAATCAGAGCTCCCACTTACTGTCTGCTTTTATTGCGCTAAGCACTTTGTAAGATAGGCACCTCATTTCTCTCCTACAAGAACCCTGAACTGGGCATTTGGCAGATAAGAAAACTGGGGTTTGGGAAGGTAAACTTGACTGTGGTCACAAGACTAGGGTTAGAACAAACCTTGGATCCCAGGAGTTGTATTTGAAATCATGATCATGTATTAAAATTCTTCCAGGTTTCCTTGGGCCTTATTATGAATTAGCATGTTCCCTTCTCAGCTAAGACATGTAAGACCACTGAGTCCCCTCTGTGGGTGGCAAAAGATGCAAGAGAAGGTGCCTGTCCCCAAACCTCAGGAGGCTGTCTGATTGGGGGCCAGAGGGGCCAGAAATGCTAGATGGCTTGGGACCGCCTGCGACTACTGGGGATGTGTGTGGAAGGGACAAATGTGGTTATGAAAAAGTCCTATCAGAAGATGGTCCAGGAGTGGAGAACTGAGGCTGAGGACTCAAGAGAGACAGAAGAAATGTCAGGCTGAGAAAGAGGGAGGTGACTTGGAGGGAGGGGAGGCCAGGCTGCGCTCAAGTGAGCCTGGTGTTGTGTGAGACAAGAAAGGGCTGAAGGGAAACCAGGGGACAGAGAGGGAGCCAGATGGTAGAAGGCCTGGGAAGTCAGATCAAAGGATTTGAATGGTTCCCCCCACCATCCCTACTTGGGCTATTATGGGTTTGGAGTAGAATGAAAGTACTAGTTTAGGACAAGTAGTTCCAGAGCAATAAAAAAGATGGTAAGGAGAGAGAAAGAAACCGGAGGCAGAGAACCAGCACTGCAGCATTTGAAACACTCCCTCTCTGGAATCTCCTCTCTGCACCTCAGCCACAGACGCCCAGGCATCTCTACTACTGCCCTCGTCTTCCTCACCTCCACACTGGGCCCACCTGGGGCTCAAGCTCCATCCTCTTCCCTTCTTTATTTCACATCCTCTTTCCATGGCTTTAAGTACCCTCTTCATGCTGATGATGCTCAAAATTGTCCCCAACCCCTAAACTCCTAGACTCGGATAAACAACTGCCTGCTGACATTCTCAGCTGCTCTAGTAAGCATCTTAGACGTCAAACCAGACCTACGATCACACTCTTGATCACACATCATCCCCCACCGTCCCCACCCCCTGCTCCTCTCCCAGTCATGGTCATCTCAGTTCATATTTATCCTCTTCCCATTTTTCCAGCTCCTGGAGCCAAAACTCTGGTGTCCACCTAGATTCATTTTCTCTTATCGCAAACCAATCCTGCCAATAAATCCTGTTGACTCTACCTTCAGAAAAGAGTCTGCCCCTGATTAGTTTCACCTCCTCCATGCTGCCACCCTGATGCAAGATACCGTCCTCCTCCTCCATCCTGATCGCAGGACTACCTGGCCTCCTGCTTTCCCTCATGTCCCTTACAGTCCACACCCTCAACAGCAACTGGGGTGGCCCTTCTGAAGTCAGATCACGTCACACCTAGTTCACAACCTCTGATGGCTTTTCACGGCAGACGGAATTCAAAATCAGACTGTATTATGGCCTCAAGACCCTACAAGACCTTGCCCTTCAATCTCCCTTCTGTGTTCAGCTCCTGCCCAGGCCCCCTCCCTCTCTGTACTCCAACCACAATGGTCTCCCTAAGCACACACAGGGTCTTTTCACTTGCTTTGCCCACTGTCTGCAACATCCTTCTAAATAAATAAACAAATGCACACACATATTATATAAATATATAAATTTTATAATTCAAAAAAGGAAATATATTGCAGAATATATAAAGGACTACTTTTATTTTTCTTTATATTGACATCCAGTTTTCCAGCATTATTTTAAATGTTTGAAAATATTTCCAGTATCTACTTAAAGAGTTTTCCATTATGGGCTTTTTCGTTTGGTTTTATTTTCAATCTAGTAGCTTTAAAATATTTTTACAGTATCTTACTATAAAATTTTTAAAATAAATTTTAAAAAATTGGAAGAATTTTAGTGAACACCCAAATACCCACCACCTAGATTCTATGATTAGATTTTATACTCCTCACTTTATCATATGTCTTATCATCCTTCCACCTCTCTACTTATTCATCAGTTGATCTTAATTTTGGGTGCATTTCAGTGAAATTGCTGAATCAGTACATTTCTTCCCAAATATTTCAGGATGCAAATCTAATTAACTAGAGTTCAATATTTATTCAAATTTTTCACACCCTCTCACCATAAACAAAAATAAACTTCAAATGGCTTAAAGACTTAAACATATGACATGGCACCATAAAACTCCTGAAGAGAACATAGGCAAAACATTCTCTAACATAAATTATACCCATAGTCAGTTTCCCAAGGCAATAGATGTAAAAATGAAGATAAACAAATGGACCTAATGAAACTTACAAGCTTTTATACAGCAAAGGAAACCATAAACCAAACTAAAAGACAACCTACAGAATGGGAGAAAACATTTGCAATCAATATTTGATTGCAAGGAGATCAAACCAGTCAATTCTAAAGGAAATCAACCCTGAATGTTCATTGGAAGGACTGATGCTAAAGCTCCAATACTTCGGCCACTTGATGTGATGAGCCAACTCATTAGAAAAGACCCTGAGGCTGGGAAAGATTGAAGGCAGGAAGAGAAGGGGACGATGGTTGGATGGCATCACCAACTCAATGGACATGAGTTTGAGCAAATTTAGGGAGATAGTAAAGGACAGGGAAACCTGGTGTGCTGTAGTCCATGGGGTCGCAAAGAGTCGGACATGACTGAGTGACTGAACAACAACAAATTTGCAAACGTTGTAATTGACAAAGGCTTAAGTTCCAAAATATACAAATAACTTGCATAAGTCAACATAAAGATGAACAACCCAACTGAAAAATGGACAGAAGACCTAAAGAGACATTTCTCCAAAGAAAAAATGCAGACATCCAGTAGGTACCCGAAAAGATGTTCAGCATCATTAATTATTAGAGAAATGCAAAACCAAACGACAATGAGGTACCACCTCACAGAGGTCAGAACGGCCATCATTTAAAAAGTCTACAAATAAATGTTGGAGAGGGGGTGGAGAAAAGGTTACTCTCATACCCTGTAAATTGGAACATAAGTTGGTGCATCCACTGTGGAAAACAGTATGGAGGTTCCTCAGAAAATGTAAAGTAGAATTACCATATCATTTCAGCAATCCCCCTCCTGGGCATATTTTACCGACAAAACTCTAATTCAAAAAGATACATACGGGACTTCCTTGATGGTCCAGTGGGCTAAGCCTCTGCACTATCAATGCAGGGGACCCAGGTTTGATCCTTGGTCGGGGAACTAGATCCTACATGCCACAACTAAAAATCCTGCAAGCTACAACTAAGACCCGATGCAGCCAAGTAAATAAATAAATTAAAAAAAAAAAGATCACATGCACTCCCATGTTCATGCCAGCACTATTCAGAATAGCTAAAACATGGAAACAATTTAAATGTCCATCAATAGATGAATGGATAAAGAAGATGTGGTACAGAAATCCAGTGGGATATTAGTCAGCCATAAAAAAGAACAAAATAATGCCATCTGCAGGAAAATGGATGTAAACAGAGTATCTACTATCTGAAGTCAGAAAGACAAATACCTTATCATTGATATGTAGAATCTAAAATATGACACAAATGAACACATCTATGAAACAGAAACAGAATCAGGGACACAGAGAATAGGCTGGGGTTGCCAAGGGGGAGGCAAGTAGCAAAGGAAATATAGGATCACCACTAGATGCAAACTGGTGTACATAGGATGGATAAACAACAAGGTGCTGTATAGCAAGGGAGCTATATTCAGCATCTTATGATAAAGTACATCTATATGAAAAAAGGAATGCATCTATATGTATAATTGAGTCACTGCTGTACAACATTGTAAATCAACAATAAAAAATAAGTTAAAAAAGAATGATTATTGAAGTTCTTTTTTTTTTTTTAGGTAAAATTTATATACAAAAATGGACTCATCTAAACATACCATTCGGAGAAGGCAATGGCACCCGACTCCAGTACTCTTGCCTGGAAAATGCCGTGGGTGGAGGAGCCTGGTAGGCTGCAGCCCATGGGGTCGCTAAGAGTTGGACACGACTGAGCGACTTCACTTTGACTTTTCACTTTCATGCACTGGAGAAGAAAATGGCAACCCACTCCAGTACTCTTGCCTGGAAAATGCCATGGGCAGAGGAGCCTGGTAGGCTGCAGTCCATGGGGTCACTAAGTGTCGGACACAAGAGTGACTTCACTTTCATGCATTGGAGAAGGAAATGGCAACCCACTCCAGTGTTCTTGCCTGGAGAATCCCAGGGATGGGGGAGCCTGATGGGCTGCTGTCTATGGGGTTGCACAGAGTCAGACACGACTGAAGTGACTTAGTAGCAAACATACCATTTACAATACATGTTGCTTCTTATAGCATTGGTTTTCTCCCCATCAATGGTCTTTCTTCAGTGGATCTCATAAGTTCTTATCCCTGGCTCTGATGCTGACATCTTGGTGTACACAGTTATCAGCAAGGAATTTCTAGTCATGGCAGGTGGCGGGGGTTGGAGGGCGTGTTTGACCAGTCAGCTACCTTGACTCTCTTCCCTTCCTTTGGAAGAGCAAAAGCCGTGGGCCCTTCCAAGACTCCAAAAAAGGGTGTTAGGAATCTCATATTCCTTTCAGAGGAATAGCATGAAAAGCCTTCAGAGATGGGCTGAGTCTAGATATATTCAAAGCTGAAAACTCTAGGGCCAGTTATAATCCATATGTGGGGGGGAAAGTAGAACTAAGATACACAATCTAGCCTCCAGAAATAGATACACAAGTTCACATTTATCACTTTCTGTCTTTCTTTTCAGTTGCTTAGTGAACTTTCGCTTTTAAACATTACAATGATAATAGCCAGCACTCAGAATCCTTTATTCACAACAACTCATAACCACCCTGCCAATTTCACAGCTGTAACTTTTAAGAGCTGGATCCAGGATTCAAACTCAGGTGCCTGGGTCCAGGGACCACGACTTTAATCAGTTGGTAAAGAATCTGCCTGCAATGCAGGAGACCTGAGTTCAATCCCTGGGTGGGGAAGGTCCCTGGAGAAGGAAATGGCAACCCACTCTAGTATTCTTGCCTGGGAAATCCCATGGATAGAGGAGCCTGGTGGGCTACAGACAGTCCATGGGGTTGCAAAGAGTCGGAGATGACTGAGCAACTAAACCACCACCAGAGACCACTGCAGGTAGTCAGGGAGAGAGAGGGTGCAGGCAGGGAATGCCCATGCCCTCCACTGCTCCATTTATCAATGAATTTTATTTTTTTTTCAAGTCTACCTGACCTCCAGTGACCTCTTCAAAAGTAGAGATATGTCTGACTCACTTTTGCACCCCAAGCAACAAGCCTGACCCAGGTTAAGTGTTCAGGGATGATTAGGGAGAAAAAGGGGGTGAGTGTATCCAGCAGGCCCTGAGTATACTCCAGGTACCCCTGGAGCCAATCTGTTATGGTGGCAGTGAGAGCAGCAAGCACTGGCAGGACCCAGTAGGAAAACTACAGCAACGGCAATATGCCCCTTCCCATCCAGGACTTAGCAACATCTGAAAGGGGCCACTATCCAGTGAGAAAGGCAGAAGAGGCTATGCACCCACCTACACTTTCCCAGCCCAGAAAAGCTAGCCAGGGCTGGGACCAGCAGCTGTCAATCCACCCAAGGTCAAACATTTCCACTCAACAGGTACCAAGACTGGGAGCCACTTGAGTTCAGGAGAAGCATCTACTGGGTATATCACACAGGCCAGACCTGCAGCAGATGCTTTAAGTAAACCAGCTTATTTCCACTGTGAAAGCAGCATTGCTTTCCCTGGTAGACAGTTGAGCAACTGAGATCCAGAGGTCATATGATTTAATAAAGCTAGCAGAAGTCTAACTCTGTGTCAAAGAAAGTTGAAAGAGTTAGTCACTCAGTCGTGTCCTACTCTTTGCAACCCCATGGACTGTAGCCCACCAGGCTCTTCTGTCCATGGGATTCTCCAGGCAAGAATACTGGAGTGGGCTGCCTATGTCAAGCACTGATCTAAATGCTCCAGATGTATTAATTTATTCAAACCAACAAAACCCAAGATTAGGAAATTGAGACACAGAATTGGTTAAGTGAAGTATCCAAGGTCACGTCACAATTAAGAAGAAGGAACTTGCATTCAGACCCAGGATTCTAGCTCCAGAGCATAAACTCAGATCTGCCTAAGATCACACAGCTAATAAAAGGCAGAGCCAGGAGTCAGTCACTACCAGGTCCTTGACTCCGGCAGCCAGTATTCTTTTACATTGTTCTCACTGCCATTTTGTCTCCCAAGTGTTGAGGCCGCTGTCCATTTCTGGCCCCTTTGCTCTCCCTCATGACATTCCTCCACTGGTGCTACCTCATCCCATGATCACTCGTGGTCACCAGCAAGGCTGACTCTATCAGTGGGCAGCAGCCTTGTCCTGGGCTGGCCTCTACAGAAAGGCCACCGTGGGCCTGGTAATGGATCTGCATGAGAAGAGGCCAGGTGTTCATTCCACGTTCATCGACTCCTATTGCTCTGAGGTCAGCAAAGGAGAGACTATTTACCTGAACCCAGCAGCTGATTCTGCAGCCAGCTCAGAGCTGGGCCAAGAGCCCAAGGAGCACCAGGCCACCCCTGACATATGTGGACTAGTTAACCACCTGCCAAGAACCTGGGCGTATTCTCCAGCAAGGAGGTGGTGGCTAAGTGTACACCTAAGAATATACTGCAAGGACGCACTGGCCCCTTTCATATTCTCCTTTTATAGGGTCTCTAGCCCTATAGGTAGGTACGGGATGACTGTGGCTTAGTTCAGGCATGAAAACAGGCAAAGCCTTACCTGTCCTCAGTGGAACACCAGCAAGAAACAGCACATCCAGGGACAAAGTAAGGGGCAGGTTCTGAAGCTGGCAAGCCATCTATCAGCTGTGTGCCTTTGAGCACAGCAGCCTATTCGACTCATTTCTCTTGACCTCACTTTCCTCAGCCATAAGAGAGGAATAAGAGCAGTTCCTACCAACTATGGTTGTTACAGGGATGGAATTAGTAAACTGTAGAATTGTTCACAAAAGGGCCTAGCCTAGCACAGGATGAGCAGCCAATAACAACAGCAATAACTAACAGATCCTCTGCTCCCCTCCTTCCCGAGCAGTCCTGGAAGTGAAAATCAGCTTTGGGACCCGTGAGAGTTGTGGTCCAGTCCCTCAGGGGACATGGAGGCTGTGATCCCACCAGTTCAAAGGCTGGGAGTGGTTTGCATCCCTTGGGGCAGGTATACTGCCTTTATCAGAGAATGTTCAGCAGGCAGATGAACCCCACCTGCAGGAGGCAGCCAGCTGCTATCCCCTGCACTAGTGTCTTGCCCCTGAGCTCCCAGGTACACTCACTGTTTGACCTGGAGAAGACTTTAGATCAATGGTCAGTGCGCTTTTTCTGTATTTTTCTTAATATTTCAGACATTTTGTCAATCGTAGGCTTAGATTATCCTAACATCTCCTTCCCCATGTTGTCTTTTCCTTAGGGGCCCGAGAAGGTGTTCACGGGAGCAGAGGCCCTTTTCAGATGGGTGCCCCTTGCAATTCCTGCAGTCTGGGATGCCCTCCCTCAGATCTCTGTGATCAGGTCTCATCTCAGACTTCACAGTCCTCGGAGACAACTCCCCAGCCCTACCCCATTTGCTCCATCACATCTCCCCATTCATTTTCCACACAGTGCTTTTCACAACCCTAGGCTTGCTTTCATCTATCAACTAGTTCACTGTGTGTCTCTCCCTCTAGAATGCAAGCTCCACCAAAGCAGGGGCCTTTTCTCCCTCACTCGCACTGGATCCCCAGGGGTCAGCATAATTCCTGACCCACAGGAGGTGCCATGAAGTATCTGCCAAGTGAATAAATGCATAAAATCAAATCATGCTTTTATTCCCAAGTCAGGATGCCTACAGAGGCTGAGTGAACTCCGGGAGTTGGTGATGGACGGGGAGGCCTTGTGTGCTGCAATTCATGGGGTCACAAAGAGTCGGACACAACTGAGAGACTGAACTGAACAGAGGCTAACTGAAGTGTCATAGCCAATATTTACTGAGATACTGTCCTGGGGATTTATATATACATCCTTATTAAATGAGACAGAAACTAACTTATGAGACAGCAACTATTTTATCTCCCCATTTCTGATGAAGTGAAAGTCCCACTGCTCAAAGGCATGGATCTGGTAAGAGGCAAAACTAAATTTCAAACCCAGACCTGCCCAAATCTGGGGCTCAAATGATTAACTATCACTCTTGCTTAATTTTACCTCAAATTATATTAAGTTAGAATGTAGACAGATTATCTGCAGCTGATTAGAAATGCTGATGAGCAGTGAAGTGTCTCTGGATTTGTTTAAAGTGGGGGGAAGATATTATCTAATATATGCACTATATGGGGCATTTCTCACAGTTTACCAATGGAATAGCTAGATTCAGATGAAAAACTTGAGGTGTGACAAAGCCAAGGGAGACAGCAAACCTTGACATTCCCTAAGGGAAGATCCATCTGGTCAACTGCACCTTGATCTGCCTGTTGGGGGAGGGACATCTAGTGCCAACCCACAGAAGACAGCTGCATGGCAAAGCCCCATGTCCAGACACGGGTCCCCAGCTCCAGAAGACAAGCCCAGAATATTGACACTTAGATGCCTTCCCTAGAAAAGGAGCTTTAAGGCCTTGCAGAAAACAGGAGAAAGATGAGTTCTTCCTAGGATCTCACATGCCTTCCAGGCCAGGGAATCTCTTCTCGCTAGTGCAGTGTTTGGACTCCTCTTATAGCTGCCACAAAAGGGAGCAAACTTAGAAGCTCCTGACAACTTCCAAGTGGGTCACACTTTACACTGTAAAACGGCTTGTATTTAAAATGTTTCAAAACTTTGAATGGGTCACAGTGTCTAGACATTGGGAGACTCCAACCTTACACCATTCTGCCCATCCATGTCTGCAACCTGCCAAGGAACACGTTATATTTTCTTTATCAGACCATCTTAAAGAGCATGTTTCTGGAAAACTCCTCATAGCCCGCTGGGAGCTGCTTGGGGATTATTTCTGCCACCATAAAGAAGGCATGCCTGGGCATCGAGGGCCCCTGCTCTCTGGAGGCAGGCCTGGGCCAGCGGAATGAGTGCGGCATCACCCCTCAGGCTGGCTGCGGAAGTCCACTTATGGAAGATGGGATTTCTGGGATCTAGGTGTATTACATCATGGCTGTAACCCTCCAGGGAGAACAAACAAAGTGCTTCCCCAGCTTAAACACTGGGTGGGGGTTGGGCAGGGGGAGTGAAGAGATAGGTGAAGACATGGGTTAAGGTCTGCTGAACTATTAAAAGAAAAATAAGGCATTTGGAAATCACTGTTCTAGTTCCATGCAGGACCTGATCTACGAGAACCAAGGAGAAAAGGATACCTATCATGCATTTGGGCTTCCCGGGTGGCTTAGTGGTAAAGAATTGGCCTGCCAATGCAGGAGACATGGGTTTGATCCCTGGGTCAGGAAGATCCCCTGGAGAATAAAATGGCAACCCACTCCAGTATTCTTTCCTGGCAACTCCCACAGACAGAGGAGCCTGGCAGGCTTCAGTTCTTGGGGTTGCAAAAGAGTCAACCATGGCTTAGCGACTAAACAACAACAACATCATGCATTTTGAATGCATTCAGAAGTGTTTCATACAGAAAACACTCAAGGAACACCCTTCCTTAGGCATCATGTTGAGAACTAGGGAAGTGGGCTAGGAGATGGGCATGTTACACTTCCTGCCCACAGGTAGTCCCACTTCAGCAAAAACAAAAGAAAGCCACAAACCACTGAGGGCTTCTAAGTGAGATGGGATTCACTAATCACACACAGAGGGAAGAGGAAAGAGCAAAGGCAGGACCTGAAAGGGAGCTGCTCTCAGGCTGGGTGAAAATGTCCTGCTAGGCTGAAACAGAGAGGAGGGGTGGAGGAGACATCCCTACTCCAAGTTCAGTTCAGTTCAGTTGCTCAGTCGTGTCCGACTCTTTGCAACCCCATGAATCGCAGCATGCCAGGCCTCCCTGTCCATCACCAACTCCCGGAGTTCACTCAGACTCACATCCATCAAGTCAGTGATGCCATCCAGCCATCTCATCCTCTGCCGTCCCCTTTTCCTCCTGCCCCCAGTCCCTCCCAGCATCAGAGTCTTTTCCAATGAGTCAACACTTCGCATGAGGTGGCCAAAGTACTGGAGTTTCAGCTTTAGCATCATTCCTTCCAAAGAAATCCTAGGGCTGATCTCCTTCAGAATGGACTGGTTGGATCTCCTTGCAGTCCAAGGGACTCTCAAGAGTCTTCTCCAACACCACAGTTCAGAAGCATCAATTCTTTGCCGCTCAGCTTTCTTCACAGTCCAACTCTCACATCCATACACTCCAAAGAGGTTAACAAATTACAAATTCGGGTGAGGGGGTAGAAGGAGGAAGTGAAACTGACTCAGATTCTAAGATTGGGAGGGTGTTGCCACTGTGAGCTAAGACTGAAAGTCAGAAAGTAGAATACATCGAGGGAGTGGGAAAGAAGAGGAAGGGTGAAATTACAAATTTAGTTTTCAAGCTTTTGTATGTCAAGTATCACAGAAAAATCCAGAAGGCATGTAGAAATCCCGATAGTTGATACAGAGAGTAAAAGATACGTGTTTTTTTAATGACAATAATAACTTCTATTTGGTGGAGGTTTACTAAATATCAGGTATGGTACAAGTCAATCTCATTTACTCCTAACTAGAAACTTGTAAAACAGATATTCTTATGCCTATTTTACAGATTAGGAGATGGATACTCAGAAATGGCCAGAGTCTCAGGTCTCTAACTCCAGCAATTTATGCTGTTAGGCCGCAGGGCCTGTAATTTTGGAGTCATTGCCCATAAGAGAAGACTATATCATCCAAAGTGAGAGTGTCCAGTAGAACTGGGTTTCTCGACTTTGGTGCAATGGACATGTGGGCTACCTTGTTTATTTTATAGTTGGGGGGTGGGGAACTGTCCTGTGAACTGCAGGTTGTTTAGCAGCATTCCTGGCCTCTCCCAGCTAGATCCCCCTTCCCCCTGAGCATGACAATCAAAAATGTCTCTAAATATTGCTAAATAATTAGAGCAGAGGCAAACTTGTCACCAGTTAAGAACCACTGCAATAGAAATATAGTGTAAGCCATGCATGTAATTTTAAATTTTCAGGTAGCCACACTTTTTTTGAAAAAGATAAAATTAATTTTAATACTGTAATTTAGTTCAATATGTCATTCATACAAAAAGCAATAATAATAAGTTATTATACAATCTTTTCTTCTTTCCATACTGAAATCAGGTGCATGTTTAACACTTAGAGCACATTTCAGTTCAGACTTGCCACATTTCAAGCGCCCGAGCCCTGTGGCTAGTGGCACCCCTTACTGGACAGCACAGATCCAGAGGAAAGAAGAGGCTCCCTCACCCACAGTTATGAACGGCAGAGACAGAGGGACCAAAGGCAACACTGAACAGTGGTCAGAGGGCATAATGCAGATGCTGGCAGCTCAAGCTTTCCCTTTCGCCTCTGAGCAAAGGCAAGGCACCTACTCCATGGGATGGGTAGGGCAAGGCGGAGTGGAGCCAGGCACCTGTTTAAGAGAGGTGGAAGGGAAACCTGAGAGAGGGTCCTGGGACGCCCACCCACACGGACAATGGGAGTTACTAGCTTCCAGGGAGGCAGCCTCCCGAGGAGTAAGACAGAGACAGACAACTCATCTGTAATTGGAAACGCCCAGTCACCTCTACCAGCAGCTGCTGACACAGAGCTGATTCCAGCCCAAGTAACCGCTGAAACAAAGCCCTCTAAACCACAGCGTCTGAGTCAGTCTTCAGTCAGATGCAGAAAAACCAAGGCCCTTGCCTGGAACCACTCAGTAATGATCAACATATCTTTGGGGGCAATTCAAATGGAAAGGCTGAGGGCTCATGGCTGTCTAGACTTCATTTATTCACTCAATAGGCCACTGCTGTCCTGAGAGGGGCATTACCATCCCCACTGTATGGACGGAGACACTGGACCACACTGCTGGAAAGGGCCAGGGCTAGGATGCACTACTAATTATTTAAAGAAAAAGAAATTTGAAAAGCCTGAAGCAAGTAATTAAAAAATAAGATCTAGAGATGGTCCCTCCTTGAATATGAAAACAGCTAGCTCATCAAAGTTTTATACATGGAGCAAGAAACAAAAACTCTTTACAGTGATAAAGCAAACAGCTCCATGGGATTAAAGAGAGGAAGGGAGAAGATAAATGGAGCAGGAATGGGACAGAGCAATACAAAGGAGCCAGGGGACCTGGATTCCGCCCCCCTCCCACCCCGGCCCTGGCTGTGGAGGAGAGCAGAAGGGGACGGCAGAGTTGATACCCCTGCTCCAGCCTTGGGTGGAGGGCAGGGAAGTGCTGTCTGTCTCTACCCTCACAGTCAGGGTTGCATTCATCATCACTGGTCTCTCATATTCTCTGGGGAGTATCACTACTCACCCCTCGGTGAGACTGATGAGGATTCCTATGGCCGTGCATTTTTACAGACCCCATCAGATCACCTTGAAGAGGCATAAGAGGGCAACCCGGGTACACAGCCCAGTAGCCCATGGACCTTGGGTCCTGAGCCTCTCCTGTCTGCCTCTAGGAAGAGGCAGATGCCCCCTTCTGAGTGGGCAGCTCCAGAAGAGAACGTCCCCTTAGCTGATGCCCAGGTTCCCATCAACTGTACCAGGCACCCTTAAATGCCTAGCACTCTCAGAGCCAACCAGCTCCTGTTCTCCACATTCCAACACAGCACTGAGCTGGTGAGAGGCACATCCCTATACCAAAGTTCCCAATCGAGGCTGTCACCTTCATTTTGCAGATGGGTAAACTGAGGCCCAGAGACTGCAAGGCAACCTGGGTTCTTTCCACTATGTAACAGGCAGAAAGGTGTGTGTATGTCAATAACCTTAAAGGGGAAGATTATATATAGTATTTACATACACATGCAATACATGTGAAAAGAGTTTTATAAATTATAAAGCATTTTTACGAGTGACAGTTATTATAAACAACTGGTAGAGGCGACTGGGTGTTTCCGATTACATCGTCCTCCAAACTTATGGACCTATGTACAGTGTTCTTTCCAGTCTCAGAGTTCTTATTCAACTAAACACCTCCCACCCGCATCCCATCTTCCAAAAAGCCATGTCTAACTTCTGCTTCAACTCTGTACAGGTAAGATCCCGTCTGTTTTTCAAAACCCAGTTTGTAAGCACTTGGGACCTCTTCAGTGCTTGCCAGTTTCCAACAAAAGTGCAGACCCCAGTTAATCCCATAATGGGGAGCCTCCCCCTATTGCTGGCTTGAGGACTTCCACTTCCCTCCTAAGTAAGGAAGAAAGGAAACCCCTAACAGCGCCAGGAACCGGGGCCCCACTCAGAGACACTGGGTCCACCTTCTAGTTCCAGGGCTCCTGTGCTAAGCACCCACTATGTGCCTTGGGGGCACCTGGGATACCCTGAAGAAGGCGCAGAATGTCCAAGTCTTTGGTGGTGTTTTAGAAACATGACCATGGGTGGGGGTTGGGGTGCAAGCAATTGGGGTTGAAGCAGTTTAGAAGAAGCCTGTCAGGGAAGAGGGGTGCCGTGCTAGTCTCTCACAGGCTCTCGGGTGTCCCACAGCTTCTCCTTTAAACACACGCTATGGGCTGGGCCGGCCTCACGGCCTCCCCAGGGAGAGCTGAGCACGGCCATGCGGTCAAAGGCACCGAGAACTAGCACTGAGACCAGCAGCGCTCCTGCACCAGGTGCCCTGGTCTCCTCTGGCCTCAGTGTGCTCACCCGTGGAATTAGTGCCCGTAACATTTGCACACATCAGAGAGTGGCCAGGAGGCTCAGACCCCAGCCCTGCCCCCGCCCTGGCCAGCACAGCAGCGGGAGCTTCAGAGATGACCAGCCTCTGTCGTCTGGATGGAAAGGAGGCACGAGAGGCTTAGAACAAGAGGGAAAGAATGTGGGCAACGTGGGAATGTTCCCTTGAACCAGGGAAGTGGGGCTATTTCTTCACTGTTCTCTATAGCACATGATAATAGCAATGGTTTTTATTCTAGAAGTTACCACTTCTCGAGTGCTCACTGCTTTATCTCCAGCCTCTAGAACCCTGCCATCCTGACCCCAAATACATGTATGCGTTCAACAGAACTTAATCACTGCTGTGAGCCTTGTATAAACAGGAGGTGCCTTGGGGGTGGTAGGTGAGGAGCCTTTCCTAAGAATGTTAGTCTTTTGATGACTCTCTAGACTATGTGAAGCCCTGCATTCTCCCCTCCTGCTATGTGATCTCATAAGGCAGTGAGATTCAGGAAACTCAGCAAACTGGAGAGGTTCTGAGCACTTAGAGGCTGAGAGAGGGGAGATAACCTCACCAATCCCTGAGGCTTGATGGCAGAATTCAACTAACTAACCTACTATGGGTTAGTTACCATTGTTGCTGTTAACTACCAAAGTGAACACCACCCCAGCCCTCCTTCCCCAGCAGACTGATGAGAGGAATCTGTGAAGTCATTCCCCCAAGCTCATTCTTGTGTTGGTAAAAATACAGAAAGGCTTGGTTTACTACAACGTCTGGAATCTATTTGCGAAACCTCTCAGAGAGGCCAATTTTATCACAAAATCCAAATATCAGACATTCTCTGAGACAGACAGACAATAGGGCAGGACATTCAGGAGCTAGGTGCCCTGCAGACAGACTGCAGGCTGGCACTGTCCCTAGTTCACCACTCCTGGGCTGGAATTTCAGAGAAGCCGGGATCACCAACTCTGCAGTCTCTATGGGCTATAAGGCCAGGGATTAGGGTCCATAGTGGAGCCCTTCCTCCTCTGGGACACAGACACCCACACTTAACCACTGGGGGAAGGGTGAACAAGAAGCAGCTCCCAGGGCAGGGAGGCAGCCAGGGATAAACGTCCCCACTGTCCAGATCCCGTTCACCCTGACAAGCAGTAATAATGACCAAGGCAATAACCTTACTCTAAGTGCTCTACGTATATTAATTTATGTAGGTCTCACAATCACCCTGTGACCTGAGTACTATTATTATTCCCAGTTTACAATTGAGGAAATGGAGGGCCAGAGAGGTTAAGAAAGATGTCGAAGGTCACACAGCTAAAACTGAGATGCAAACCCAGGTTGGTCTGAACTCAAAGACCAGGCTGTCCAGGCACAGCACCACACGCATACCACTGCCTCACTTCTTGGCATAAAGAAGTGAGAGCCTGGAGGGCTGTTTACCTCAGTGGAGCCCTTAGTATACCTAATTCTCCTATGTGCCAGGGCAGGAAGGTCCCTCTCACTTCAACAGTCCCCAGCCAGAATCTTCCCAGTGATATTTAAGGGACAAGACACATCAGACTGGCTCAGCTCAGTCTCAGAAACTCCATCTCAATCCTCTTGCAGGCCGAGGCAGAGCAGAGATGGTTAGTTCTGGGCTCAGAACTGGAGTGGAGGCTCCATATCGGGTCTGGGACAGGGAGGAGAACATGCAGAGTAGGGATGATGGTCCTCCCCGGCTGTGCTCCAAATGGTTGCCCACTGGGCCAAGACTCTAGCAATTGTCTTAAGGAATAGCGCAGCAACTAGCCAGGTACACCATATGTTTTCATCCATTCTGAAAACTGAATTGGAATAGAACATGATTCCAAGGCCCAGGGCAGTTCAACAACCGAAAGAAAAAAAACCACAATTACGTGTCATCTGAACCCAGGAACCACAAACCCTTTTTTTTTATTCAGAGCCTAATTAAGGGGGAAAAAAAAAGGAGCAGGATATGGTTCCATGGTGGCACTGAGCCATCTTCCCCCATACTCCTAGCTTCCTGTACAGAGAAGCATTTTGTCACCTTAGCACCTTCTCACCAAGACAACAATAGGCTACATTTTTTCCACCTAAGAACAGCCAGCTTGAAACAACAGATGGCCAAGCAGGGAGAGCGGGGTCTGCTGAGCCACCGAGGATGTTGATTAATGGGTTTCCCAGGTCTGCTATCAGCTGTCCCAGACATGAGGTGGAGAGAATGCTCTTAGAACACGTTACACCAACGGCCCTCTCTCAGGCACTCAGGGAGCAGCTCAGCCTACGCATTCCCAACCCATGAGCTCAGCCTGGAGGGGAGCCAGGGAAAGCCCAGGTGGAGAGCGGAAGGGCGGGAAAGGTCTGAGGATGCTGGTACTCCCTGCTGCTCCAAGAATGGAGACTGGCAGTGCCAGGGGCATGAAGACACCAGCTCCAACTCCACAGCAGTGGATCACCTGGTTTGCCTTGATTATAAGATTTAGGATAACAACTAATTTAAGAGAGAATTCAGAGAAGACTTCTACTGAGACCTCTTATGTCACACAAGAGGAAACAGAGCAAGGAGGAAAGGAGAGGGGAATTTATGTTCTTGAAGACTTCCAATGTGCAAGAAATGATTCTTTGCCTGTTAAAGCCAGTAAAGTATGTGTTAATATCGCTGCTTTGCAGATAAGGACATTGGGAATCAAACCACTCAAGTAATTGGCTCAGGGTTGTAAACTAAATGAAGGAGCAGAGATTTGACTCAGGTCCTGCCCTAGGCTCTTCCCAGCATACCCTCCCCACACTGGCTGCACACAGGCAGGCCTCACACAGCTCTTGGTCCCTAGTTCCCAGGTCTGAGACATCAGCCAAGGGGCCCTTGACCATGTCTGTGCCCTGGGTTACTTTGGCAAACCACTGAAGTTTATGAAAACTTTCTCAATCTTTAAATGCATGAGATAAAATGTTAATACACTTCAACATATCTCATAATATATTAAATAAAGATGACCTTAGACTTAGCTGCAGGTCTAAGGCCTTAAATAATTTCCAAATAGTGATGCGTAAACCAGAGATTGAGATATCTACAACTGTAAGGATAAAAGAAAATATCTGTGATTTCTATGGGTGACAAATCACAGGCACTCCTAACATAGGTTTGCCACCACACTCGCAAATGCGAGAAATGCTACATTTCAGTTAGAGGTTAGTGCAAATGAGAATTCCCCCTGCCCCTGCCTTCCAAGTTCACAGATTCCTAAAGATTAAAAAGCCTCATAACAGTACAGAAGGAAAACAAGCATATGAAAAGATGTTCCACCTCATATGTCATCAGGGAATTGCAAACACATATCTATCAGAATGGCCAAAATCCAGAACACTAACAACATCAAATGCTGGTGAGCATGCGGAGCAACAGGAACGCTCATTCATTGCTGATAGGAATGAATGAAAAAAGGGTACAGCCACTTCGAAAGACAGTTTATCAGTTTCTTACAAAACTAAACACACTCTTACCATACAATCCCGCAATCAAGCTCCTTGGTATTTACTCAAAGAAGAATAAAGTTTATGTCCAAAAACCTGCATATGAATGTTTATAGCAGTTTTTTCATCACTGCAAGACTTTGAAGTAAATAAGATGTTCTTTAGTACGTAAATGGTACATAATAAACTGTGGTACATCCAGACAATGGAGTATTATTCAGCACTAAAAAGAAGTGAACTATCAAGCTGTGAAAAGGTATGTAGGCACCTTAAATGCATATCACTAAGTGAAAGAAGCCAGTGTTAAAAGGCTACCTACTATGTGATTCCAACTATAAGAGCTTCTAAAAAAAGAAGTCAAAAAACTATGAAGACAGTAAAAAAGATTAGTGGTTGCCAGGAGAGTCAGAAAAGGCAGGAAGGTAGGGTGAAAAGGCAGGAAGAATGGATGGGGCACTGAGGAATTTTAGGGCAGTAAAGAGATACACAGCCGTATATGTTTGCCCAAACCCATGGAGTGTATGACACTGTGAATCAACCCTAAGGAAAACTACAGACTTTGGGTGGCTATGATGTCATAATCACTTTGGATGACTATACTGATCGTGGGGAGGTCAATGCATGTGTGGGTGTAGGGAGTATATGGGAAACCTCTATGCCTTTCCTTCAATTTTGCTGTGAACCAAAGACTGCTCTAAGAAAAAAAGAGAGAAAAAGGATATAACCACAAAAAACAAACAAAACCCATACCACACAAACACTGCTATGAATCCTTAGCATGTGGGACAGTGTCAACCCTTCCCTTAAAGCTGTAGGGCAGAACAGTAACAGTGACCATTTGCTGAAGGTTTACAAGGTTGCAGCCCCCTGTTACGATAAACCACTTCCTATTTACAACTCTTTGAACAGGGTAAATATCACCTTCATTCTACAGATTAGAAAATTTCAGTTTCAAAGTTGAATCTTAGAGCAAACTGGATGTATCTACCTACTATATATCCAGTTTCTGGATTACTATGATTGGGGAGACTGCAAAATCAGCTGTTAAATTATTTTACTTGAAACCCTATTTTAAATCTGTGTAAATAAGACAAAATAAATTGGATGCTGAATCTGATATAAGGCTGTGAGTACCACATTTAAGGTTTTTCCAGTAGTCATGTACAGATGTGAGAGTTGGACCATAAAAAAGATTGAATGCTAAAAAATTGATGCTTTTGAGCTGTGGTGTTGGAGAAGGCTCTTGAGAGTCTTTAGATTGCGAGGTCAAACCAGTCAATCCTAAAGGAAATCAATCCTGAATATTCATTAGAAGGACGGATGCTGAAGCTGAAGCTCAGCCACCTGATTCAAAAAGCCAATTCATTAGAAAAGACCCTCATGCTGGGAAAGATTGAGGGCAGGAGGAGAAAGGGATGCCAGAAGACAAGATGTTTAGATGGTATCATCAATTCAATGGACATGAGTTTGAGCAAGCTCCGGGAGATGGTGAAGGACAGGGAAGCCTGGCGTGCTACAGTCCGTGGGGCCACAAAGAGTCAACAACGACTGAGCAACTGAACAACAACACCATACTTAACCTTGAATTTCAAACTAATACATCCATCAAAAGAGCTTCCTAGTCTCAGCATATTAACTGAGACCCTTTTAATAAGCAAACATTAAAATGTGAAGTTCTAAAATTATCAATTCATAAATACTAAGTAATGCTGCTGTCTACCTTAAATGTTTCAGGTAATATTTCTCTTGAAAATAAAAAATAAGAATATCTGAGCCATCCTTGTATCCTTAACACCCAATACTAAGCATTGAAGAAATTATGTGGTTGGAGACACAATGGATTTTATATCTTTCTGAGGCTCACTGTTTGTATTGAAGTCCTCAAACAACTGGCAACAACATCTGGGCCTGCTGGTTTTGAACATTCTTGCATTCTTACATTTATCCCTGTGAAATTCTAGGCAAGTCCTTTATCCCAATTAAGCCTTAGCTTCCTCATCTGTAAAGTATGGTTGATCATGCCAGCCCTGATTACCCCCACGGAGTTATTGTCAGAATCCAATGAGATACTGGATGCAAAATTGCTTTGCAAGTGGAAAAGCTTTGCAGTGTTGTGATGTATGGCTGAATTCTAGCAAACGGTGTCATTTGATACGATCTGGAGCCCTGGAGTAAATCTATAAGGGAAAGACAAGAGGCTCCTGCAGCTCAAGAAGGCATCATAAATCCATGCCACTCCACCTGTTGCTGAGCTCAGCAGCAGAAAAAGATCAATGATGTGCTCTTTACGGAAAGCCTTCTTGCCAAAAAATATGAAAAAACAGGGAGAGTTTGGACCTGTCAATACTCAGGTTACAATTTCTTGTAAAGAAGCATAACCTATATTTTCCCCTCCCTCAAGAACCAGAGCTCATGGGCTACACTTAGGTGCCTCTCTAAGGAGAGGAGTTTCAGGGAGATAATGATCTGCCATGTCCAGTGTCAGAAAGAGGCCAAGCAGACAAGGACGCAAAGGCAGCCATGGTCTTGGATAACTCTGAGGTCCCCATGACACCAAAAGAAAGCATCTCTGCTGGCACAGTGGAATGAAGTCAGATTACGGCAGGTTGGGAATGAGAGGAAGGTGAAGCCAGGGGTCAAGGAGTATAGAGATTATCTTGCCCGGACATTAGGTTGAGAAAAAGAAAAGAAGAAACAGAGCTGATGATACCAGTTTTCCTGAGAAGTAGGACAGCTGCTTACAGGTAAGGGACTGAAGGGTAGAGAAGGCAATAAAGGCTGCGGACAACTTGGACAGAAACTTGCTAGACTTTCTTAAAACGCTGTCCTGGCAGCACAAAGATGCTCCGAACTTGCTTTGTACCAAGATCAGCTGGTCGGGCTCTGCTACTTTCTCCAGTGGAAACTGGCAGCTTTGTGGATGGGGCAGAGTGAGAGTCAGATTTCCCAAGGCAAGGCCGGCCTAAAGTCGTGGCTTTGAGAAGCTGCTGAACATGGCTGCAAAGACAGAGGACAGGCTCCAGAGTGAGTAAGAAAGTAAAGGTCAGGGGAGGCTAGGCTGACAAATGGACAGAAAAGAAAGGATGGCAGGTTAGCAGCAGATTTTGAGAGAGTAACTCAGCAAGACAAGCAACCACTCAGAGCTGTGGTTAGAGAGGAGCTTTTCAAAGGAGGATTTAGGTGAAGCAAACTTCAAGGTGTGGCCGTGGGGATGGGTTGCCAAGGAGAAGGTGGGAGGAGGAAGCTGCTGGAGCCACAGAGACCAAAGTCTCCGAGAAGGGGGTGCTCTGTAGGCTAGACTGAAGTACTCAAAGGCTGGCCAGAGGCAGGGGGTGCATGAGGCTGAGAGCAAGGAAGGAGTATAGTCAGCATGGGCATGTGAGAAGGGAGTGCTGGAATACGAAGTAGGAGACAGGTTGACCAAACAGGACACCAAGCCAGGCTGGAAGGGAAACCGCATCACAAGGCATTGGGGAGCTGTGAATGTGAGCAGAGAGCCACAATCAGAGCCGCGCTTTGGAAGGACAATTCTGTGGGGGTCAGCAGCTAGTCTGGATGGGAGGAAAAGGCAAAAGAGACTTCGGACACACAAATGCCATCACTTGGGTAAGAGATTGCTACCCCCACCAAAGTGTTGTCAATGGAAATAGAGAGAAGGGGACAGATACCAATAAAATTGCAAAGGAAGGTGCAGCAGATCCCAGCAACTGGGAGCAGAAAGCAGACAGGAATCCAAGATGTTGGTATGGTTTTGAGCCTTCAAGATTTAGAGAAAAAGGAGGAGAGAAACAGGTTTCAGAAAGAAGATGGTCAATGGGGTTTAAAGGTGCCCAAGGGACATCCTGAAGATGTCTTAAGCTACCTAAGTGGGCTCTTGGGGCTCAAGAGACATGTGGGGCCAGAGATACAAAAGTAGAGAGTCGCCCTCATGGGGGAGGGAGGGGCGACAGATGCATGTAACTGAGATTTCCCCTAGGAAGCACACCCAGCAGAAGCAGGTGTCAGAGACAAGCCCTTGGAGGAGATGGAGCATGTACTACAGAAAAGGAGAGGGAGCATGAGGATGACTTTAAAAAATTGTGTCACAAATCCAATAGGATAGTTTCGAGAAGGAGAGGAGGCAATTAACAGCTACCAGGCACTTAAATGCTTTATGTTCATTTGGTGTATAATCGTCACCCCAGTCCTAGGACATAACTATTATTATTCCCATTTCACAGATGAACAAATAGAGGCTCCAAGAGGCGATGTCACACTACTTAGCAAGCAGTGGAGCTGGTATTCAAGGAGAAAATAAAACCTAAACTTGTTAGAATGGACTACATGAAAGGCCTTTCAGTGATCTGTCTACTGTCTACCCGACCCCCAAACTTACCTCCTACCACACTCCCCTCCAACCCCCTCTTGGCTGCCTTGCTGCCTCTTCCAGCTGGCCAAGAGCTTTCGCAGCTCAGGGCCTTTGCACTTATTGTCCTCTCTGAATAACCAGCTCTTTGCCAGCCAGCTGTTTCCTACTTGGAGATCTAAGCTTAAACGTCACTTATAATACCTTGTCTTGAGATAAGAAGAGATGGTTGGATGGCATCACCAACTCAATGGACATGAACTTGAGCAAACTCTGGGAGATAGTGGAGGACAGGGAAGCCTGGAATGTTGCAGCCCATGGGGTCACAAACAGTAGGACACGACTTAGTGACTGAACAACAACAATACGCTGTCTAGAATCAATTACCCTTCCTGCTTCTCTCTATCATAATGCCCTATTTATGTCCTTCTTAAGAAGAGGTGATGAGATTGTTTTTGTGTGTTTCTGTCCTCCCCTGGACCAGACAGAAATCTGCACAATTGCAAGGGCCTTCTCTGCTGTCTTCACCTCTCCTCTCCGGTGTCTGAGGAGTTCAGTTCAGTTCAGTCGCTCAGTCATGTCCGACTCTTTGCGACCCCATGAACTGCAGCACGCCAGGCCTCCCTGTTCATCACCAACTTCCGGAGTTCACTCAAACTCATGTCCATCAAGTCAGTGATGCCATCTAGCCATCTCACCCTCTGTCGTCCCCTTCTCCCCCTACCCCCAATCCCTGCCAGCATTAAAGTCTTTTCCAATGAGTCAACTCTTCACATGAGGTGGCCAAAGTATTGGAATTTCAGCTTCAGCATCATTCCTTCCAAAGAACACCCAGGACTGATCTCCTTTAAAATGGACTGGTTGGATCTCCTTGCAGTCCAAGGGACTCTCAAGAGTCTTCACCAACACCACAGTTCAAAAGCACTCAGCAATCACTAAATGAGTAGGGAAAGACTAAAGTAATGACTCTACTCCTTTTGGGGGTAATGTTAGTTGCTGTGGATGTTAGGGAGGATTTTTTCCATTCCAGGAGGACTTTTCAATTGATGTTTAGTTGCTCAGTTATGTCCAACTCTTTGCAACCCAATGGACTGCAGCACACCAGCCCTCCCTGTCCTTCACCATCTCCCGGAGCTTGCTCAAGTTCATGGTCATTGAGTCTATGATGCCATCCAGCCACCTCTTGCTCTGTTGTCCCTTCTCCTCCCGCCTTCAATCTATCCCATTGTCAGGGCCTTTTCTAATGAGTTGGCTCTCTGCATCAGGTGGCCAAAGTATTGGAGCTTCAGCTTCAGCATCAGACCTTCTAATGAATATTCAGGATTGATTTCCTTTAGGATTGACTGGTTGGATCTCTTTGCAGTCCAGGAGACTCTCAAGAGTCTTCTCCTGCACCACAGTTAAAAGGCATCAATTCTTTGGCACTCAATCTTCTTTATGGTCCAACTCTTACATCCATCCATACATGACTACTGGAAAAACCACAGCTTTGAGTATATGGACCTTTGTTGGCAAAGTATCACCAAGTCTGCCCTCACCTGGGCAGCAAGACTGGTCCCGGCCTGTCCCTGATGTGCTGGTCTGTAATGAAAGAGCAGACAGCTCTTCTAAGACAGGATGGAAAAAGGATGCAATAAATTCCTTGGGCCTGAGATAGCTGTTATTCACAGAGGGAGAGACTCTAGTCCACCTTTGCTTTCTTCATCTCCAGGGTTTCACAAGTCCTTCCATGAGGATCATGTGACTCTGTTCATCCACCTCCAGGGGTTTTACAAGGTCCATGAAATCTGGACCTCCTCACCTCATTCCCTTCCTGGACCTGTGCCTGACCACATCAGCCTGACTCTTTCTAGTCGTAAAGGTCTCCTTGTTATTTGAGAATACGCTGAGCACGTTTGCTTGCCAGCATCACTGCTCACTTTGTCTAGAACTCTGTTTCCTCTAAGAACCACAGGCTCACTTCCTTCAGGTCTCTGCTTAAATGTCACCATCTCACAGAAGGCTTCCCAGCACATCCGATATAAAACAGCAAACCCACCTCTACTTGGGGCGCCCACATAGCCCTCACCTTGTTTTTCCGCTATAGCATTTACCACCACCAACACATGCACACATGTGTGCACACTTGGGTCACATATATTTATTTGTTGTCTGTCTTTCCCAGAGAAGAATGTAAACTCCAAGAGGACAGGGATTTTATCTGTTCTCTTTACTGCTGTAACCCTGATGCCTGGAATGTAGTAGGCATTTCAAATGGTTTTTTGAATGAATTAATAAATGTGAAATTTTTAACTCAGGGATGGCAATTTTAAAATAAGAGTAAGAAGAAATAGTTTGGTGGTTCCTCAAAAAGTTAAGTGGGCTTTCCATGTGGCACAGTGGTAAAGAATCTGCCTGCCAATGAGAAGACGTAGGGCCAGGAAGATCCCTTGGAGTAGGAAATGGCAACCCACTTCCGTACTCTTGCCTGGAAAATCCAATGGATAGAGGAGTCTGGCAGGCTACAGTCTATGAGGTCACAAAGAGCTGGACATGACTGAGTGATTGAGCATGCTTGCACACACGCACTCAAAAAGTTAAACACGGACTTACCATACAACCTACTAGTTCTACTCCTAGGTATATACCCTCAAAGAACTGGAAATAGGAACTTGAGCTGATACTGTATGTCAAGGTTCATGACAGCATCATTTGCAATAGGCGAAAGGTGGAAGCAACTCAAGTGTCCATCGAGGGATGAATGGATAAACAAAATATAGTATGTGCATATAGCAAAATATTATTCTGCCTTGAAAAGGAAAGAAATTCTGACATGTGCTACAACATGCATGAACCCTGAGGACATTACGCTAAGTAAAATAAGCCAGTCACAAAAGGACAAATATGTATGATTCCATTTATATAAGGTACCCAGAGGAGCCAAATTGCAGAGACAGAAAGTAGAATGGAAGTGCCAGGGGTTGGGGAGAGGGGAGAGATGGAAATTATTGTTTAATATGTACAGTTTCAGTCTGGGATGATGAAAAAAATTTGAGAGATGAATGGTGTATTGGCTGCTTGGCAATGTAAATGCTGTACACTGAGAAACGATTAAAATAGTAAAATTAATGTCATGTATTTTACCACAGTTAAAAAATAAACCCAAACTCAATTCAGTTACTGGAAAACAAAGTATGATTGAAATAACTTGGACACATAAATCTACTTTTTTAACTGTAAATATTATGAAATCTAAATACGGATTAAGTATTTCTGATTAAAATTTAGCATCCAAACTGAGATATGTTAAATATACACCAGAGTTCAAGGTCGTAGTACAAAAATCTAAAATATCCTATTAATAACTTTTATAGAGACATCTTAGAATATTTTTATAAGTTGGATGAAATAAAAGATATTACTAAAGTTGGAAAAAGGAGGATTAAAGGTCTGATACTTGGTACCACTTGGCTGAACCTTGAAAACATTATGCTAAGTGAAATAAGCCAGAATCAAAAAGACAAATATTACATAATTCCACTCACATGAAATACCTAGGATAGGAAAATGTATAGGGACAGAAAGTAGATTAGAGGTTACCAAGGGCTAGGGGGAAGCGGGGAGTAGAAAGTTATTGCTGAAGAGTTCAGAGATTCTATCTGGGGTAGTGAAAAATTTTGGAAGTAGAAAACGGCAATGGTTGTGTAACACTGAGAATGTGATGCCACAGATTCTCATACTTAAAATGATCAAAATGACAAACTTTATGTTATACATACTTTACCACAGTCAAAGAGGTAAACATTAGGAATATCAAAGAGAGAAAGAGAGACAGAGATGGAAACAGAGAATGAGAGAGAAGGAGAAAGTGGAAGAGAATGCTTTACGGCAGAGAGAACAACGCTCAGCTATATATAACCACTGGCTTGCTAACTAGAAGGGGCGAACAAACTTTCCTGGACTTCTACAGAGAATTTTTCCAGGTATGGTCCTCAAATTTAGACAGTTCTCCCTGGAGAAAGATCTGAGAATAAAGTCCTCCCACTGCTGAATCCCCATGGACAAACCATTGGTGAAGTTTGCTACCCTATATGTATATCTCTTAAGACTGTGATGCATAGGAGGAGGTGCAGGGTATGCCAGGTGGCAGTGAAACATGTTCCACACTGTTGAAGGCTCTGTAGTTAGAACATAGTTGGGTTTTCCTCCCAAGATATTGCATAAAATTTTAAGGTAAACAGTTTTTTATGTAATATAATTTAATATATAATATATTCATGTATATACTATATATATGTACTATATATATACTATATACTATTCATGTATATACTATTAAATTTATAACTTACTCCCCTTAAGTATTATTGTTGTTGTTTAGTCGCCCAGTCATGTCTGACTCTTTGAGACCTCATGGACTGCAGTGCGCCAGGCCTCCCTGTCTCTCAACATCTCCCGGAGTTTGCCCAAGTTCATATTCATTGCATTGGGGATGATATACAGCCATCGTATCTTCTGACGCCCTCTTCCCCTTCTGCCCTCAATCTTTCCCAGCACCAGGGAGTTTTCCAATGAGTTGTCTGTTAGCATCAGATGACCAAAATACTGGAGCTTTAGCTTCAGCATCAGTCCTTCCAGTGATTATACAGGGTTGATCTCCCTTAAGATTGACTGGTTTGATCTCTTTGCTGTCCAAGGCACTTTTAGTAGTCTTCTCCAGCACCACGGTTTGAGGCATCAGTTCTTTGGCATTCTGCCTTCTTTACGGTCCAGCTCTCACAATCATACGTGAACACTGGGAAGACCATAGCCTTGACTATACGGACCTTTGTCAGCAGAGTAATGTCTCTGCTTTCCAACCCTTAAGTATACAAGTCTATAACTACACATATTCTAAAATACACTATTTGTATTGGTATATGTGTTGAACATGTCATAGAGAGGGTTGGTAGCTCATAGCTGACCTCCTATATCAATTGAGGTCTTTGCGGCCTCCCAGTCCTGTCTCCTGCAAAACTCACTGGCTGAAAGGCCAAGTAAGAAAAGATTCAGCTGCCTGAACCCACAGGTATATGATTCTCTTGTACAGTTTGACTTCTTCTGCCCAACCCTGCTTCTCTCCCCCATTCCTTTCACAGGTATTGATTACTAATGAACATCTTGCACTCCAAATACCTTCTAAGCATCTGCTTTTGCAGAACTCAATCTGTGACAAATATGTACTATTCATTAGTTACTATTCTGCTGCTAAGTCACTTCAGTCGTGTCCGACTCTGTGCAACCCCATAGACGGCAGCCTACCAGGCTCCCCCATCCCTGGGATTCTTCAGGCAAGAACACTGGAGTGGGGTGCCATTGCCTTCTCCAATGCATGAAAGTGAAAAGGGAAAGTGAATTCACTCAGTCGTGTCCGACCCTTAGTGACCCCATGGACTGCAGCCTACGAGGCTCCTCCGTCCGTGGGATTTTCCAGGCAAGAGCACTGGAGTGGGGTGCCACTAGGTGCTGGAAAATCAGCAGAGACTATGCAGATAAAAACTGCCCCCAAGGAGCTTACATTTTATTAATAGTAGGGTTTCTGGAAACACTTTTGTCTATGTGATAAAGCAATGTATGCAGCTACAGCAATCCCTTCTACCTTCTTCCTGCCTCAAAAGCAGACACGATGGCTGGATATACAGCAGCAATCTTGCAACTACAAGGTGACAAGTATGAGGAAAAGTCTAGAGCTGCACTATCCAATTCAATAGCCATTAGTCACATGAGGCTATTGAGCATTTCAACTGTGGCTCATCTGAATTGAGCTGAGTTGTAAAACACACAGGATTTCAGAGACTTAATACCAAAAAAAAGAATTTTAAAAATATCTCAGTAATAAATTTTTATATTGACTACATGCTGAAACAATGATATAGTGGATATATTGAGTGACATATATTAAAATAAACCATTTCTTCATACTCTTTAAAATGTGGGTACTAGAAAATTTTAAATCACATATGTAGCTCATATTATATTTCTACTGGACAGCACTGGCTCAGAGAATCACAGAGAATATAGCCATTGAATTTTCAGTCACCATCATTCTCCTGATAGCTGGTTAAAAAATAAGCTCCTATTTGTTTAAATTCACTGCAGTTGAGTTTGCAGTTGAGTGTAATCATTTCTGATTCAGAGGGAGTGTGAATTGCCCTGGACCCGCCCTACAGCAGGAAGGCTGAATTCAGTCTGGCACCCCATCTAATTGATAAGAGTTAGACAGATATATTCACACTTAAGTGGACAAATCCCTTGCCGTGGAATATATTTATCTCCAAGATATTTTTTATTATGAAGAAAAGCAAAGCTGAGCAAGCGCCTCCAATGAACATGATGGAGGGAAGCCAGGGGACACCTTCCAGTATGGGAAACAGAGCATGAAACTGCTTCATGGCTTTCTCTTGCCTTGCCCAGTGGTACACATTAATTTGGATAATCCTGGCCAGAGATTCCCTAAGGCCTTGTGCAACCCTGGGTGGGGCAGGAACTGCGAGAGGTTTTTCTTTTTTCTCGAAGAAAAAAAGAGGCCCAGTCCTTCAGTCTAATAAGCCTACTGGCTAATTTCCCCATCCTCCTTGAAAGCTCCATGAATAACCAGATGCCAGATGCTAGTCAACGGCACCCCACTCCAGTACTCTCGCCTGGAGAATCCCATGGACGGAGGAGCCTGGTAGGCTGCAGTCCATGGGGTCGCTAAGAGTCGGATATGACTGAGCAACTTCACTTTCACTTTTCACTTTCATGCATTGGAGAAGGAAATGGCAACCCACTCCAGTGTTCTTGCCTGGAGAATCCCAGGGACGGGAGCCTGGTGGGCTGCCATCTATGGGGTCGCACAGAGTCGGACACGACAGAAGCGACGTAGCAGCAGCAGCAGTCAAGGCACCGACAAGGCTATTGGTCCTCATCACACACCCCTGGGAGAGGGTGCTCAGAGGCAAATCTGGACAGATGTTTGAATAAGAAAATAAGGGATTGGCCGGTCCTGGCTTCTGTAAACCCACAATCAAGGCTTGGAAATATACTGGGACTCACCCAGTACAGCTCTACAGAGAGAACTGTATGTTAATAGTACGCTATTTGTGCATGAGTGCTCAGTCGTGTCCAACTCTTTGAGACTCCATGGACTGTAGCTCACCAGGCTCCTCTGTCCATGGGACTTTTCAGGCAAGAGTACTGGAGTGGGTTGCCATTTCCTCCTCCAGGGGATCCTTCCCAACCCAGGGATGGAACCTGAGTCTCCTGTGTCTGCTGCATTGCAGGCGGATTCGTTACCTGCTGAGTCACTGGGGAAGCCCCCAGTATGCTATTTGTACTACTGCAGAAAGAAGCCTCTTGAGCTACACAGTTCATTCATTCAGTCCCTGAGCACCCTCCCTATGTCAAGCCCTATGCTGTGCTTCAGACCCAAAGAGGAGCCAGTCTTGGTTCCTGTCCTCAGGGAGCTCACAGTGGTGAGGAGCCAAAAAAGCAGTCAGTGAGGGACACTGATCAGCAAGGTAGTGATAGGACCAGAGTTGGGAGCCCGTGGAAGCACCAAACTCAACTGGGGATGAAATAAGAGAAAGGAGATGTAGAAAGGAGGTCAGGGCAGACTCCCTGGAGGTGATACTAGCTTAAACTGAATCATAAAGAGAACAAGTTAGCTAGGCCAGGAAGGTGCCGCTGCTCAGCACAAAGAGTACAGATCCTCCATGGATCAAGGCTGTAAAATCTCCCACTCTTTGATGAAATTTTGAAGAGGAAAGCATATTGAATACAAATTCATTCTTCTTTGGAAGAGCAGTCACCTTTTACAAAGCAAATTTCTTAATGAAGTCATGTGTATGAAACTATAAAGCACTATGCAAATGCTGGATGTAACAGTAATGAAATCATTGTGATTGTTACAGGGGTGGCAGTGGTCCCAACCATGTTGCCGCCGACTGCTCTTCACTCAGTGACCCCCTTCAAGGCCACCCAGCCCAGACTCCAGGATTCAGAGGGTGTCCATCACAATACCCACTCAACCAAGCCAAAGAAATCCAAGTAGGCAACATCCCACTGTGGCTCCCTTTTCCATCAGGGCGCTTCTTATCACTCTCCTGCACTATTGGGAGTGCCTACGGCAAGAACCTCCATGGACGAGAACTTGCCTGTAACAGTCAACGCAATGCACACACCCTAGGACGCTGAAATTCTCACAATGTATCCCATAGACAAACTTTCATGTGCATACAAAGTACATATGAGGAAGTGTACTGCAGCACTGTTTAAGATGGCAACAGACTGGAAACAACCTAAGCAGTTAAGCAAACTGTGATGGGGCCATAAAATGGGAAGCCATAAAAAGCCATGAAAGTAATAAAAGGGATCGATTCCCCAGGTACTGATATAAAACAGTCTCCAAGATATGGTGGTTTTTTTTTTTTTTTTTTTTGAGTGAAAAAAAAAGGTACACAACAAATATATTTTTTAAAAACTTCCCATTAAACAAGGAGAAGGGGGATGCACACACACACAAATGGAGACTTTCAGGAAGGGCGCATGGGAAATGGCATACTGGTTGCCTCTAGGGAAAAGACCTGGGGGCCTGGGCAAAGGCATTTCCTTTCCCGGTATATTTTCTTGTCTTGTCCTGCTTGAATTAATTTTTGTTTTTACCATGAGCATGTTTTTTAAAATTTAATTAATTTTTGTCTGCACTCAAGTCTTTGTTGCTGCAAGCAGGCTTTCTCTAGTCGCAGCAAGTGGGGGGTACTCTCTAGTTGAGCTGCCTGGGCTCCTTCTCATGATGGCTTCTCTTATTGCAGAGCATGCAACAGGGGAAGGTGCTCATGGGCTCAGTAGTTCAGGTGCACACGCTTAGTTGCTCTATGACATCCTCCTGGACCAAGGATCGAACCTGTGTCCCCTGCGCAGGCAGGAGGATTCTTCACCACTGGACCACCAGGGAAGTCCTGCATTTCTTTTTTAATTAAAGACAACGAATTAGATGGTTCTTAAATAGACAAAGAACACTTTAATTATAAATGTATTAGTAAAATGAACTGCAGTGAAACCAGACTAACCACTTCCTATGAAGACAGCCAGAAGAGAATTTTTTCATCTCAGTTTAATATTGTCAGGATAATTGACTTCCTCAATCTCACGTAGCATGTTCAATGCACGCACTCAGGCAAACTCCACACACTTCGTGAGGTGCACTTCGTGCGCGTCACGCTTCATGGTGACAAGTGTAGTGATTCACAGAACTCGACTGGCAATCGAGGCTTGCAGACGTGCCTACTTGGGCAGCGCCACAGTCTACTGGCAGGTAAGTGGATAGATACAGAGTTTATGGGAGCTTTTTGTTCAACTAGCACTTTCCTGGTGGCTCAGACAGTGAAGAATACGCCTGCAATGCAGGAGACCTGGGTTTGATCCCTAGGTTGGGAAGGTCCCCTGGAAGAGGGCATGGCAACCCACTCCAGTATTCTTGCCTGGAGTATCCCCATGGACAGAGGAGCCTGGAAGGCTACCTTCCATGGTGTCGCAAAGAGTCAGACATGCCTGAGCGATTAAGCACAGCACACATAGCACGGGAGGTCACAGTGCAGGGACCATCCTCTGCTCTGTTGGTTACACCTGCAACTGCCTGTATTAGGCAAAGCGGTGCTGGAAATTCCCAGCCGATGCAGCGGAGCCAGGATTTGAGGGTCCTGGTGGGTGATTTCAGAAGTGGGGAATGTCAGATAGGCTTATCTAGGCTGCAAGACAGCGGCCTTCCCTCCGAGCTCCACCTCTCCTTCCCCCCCTCCCTGCTCCTACTGTGCTCTGCTCAGGCAGCTAGGGAACCACGCTGTAATGAGCTGGGCTGCAAGCATTACCCAGGCCAGGGTTACCCACCCCTGGGGAGGCAGTGCAGACACAAAGACGGACAAAGGTCATGTTCAAGAGCAGAAAGCATGGTGTGACCCAAAATACGGACATTTCCTTCTCACGGGATAATCCAAGAGTTTTTGTTATATAGGCTGGCCCTGTGGCTGCTGGTGACAGGAGCCTGAGTCATTTCCTGCAAACGTGTTTTTATGGCAGTGATGTACAAATGCCTTCTGGTCTGAGCTGGTTACCTGTGATTACCAAGCCATCCCCTGGAAGGTGGGAGCAGGAACCCTGGATTGGGATCAGGGACACATCCTCAATGATCCTCCAGGTCCTCTGTCTGAGCCTGGCCCCAGGAGGCCTTCTGGTCTCCTGTCGTTCATCCATCCTGCTCTCATGCTCTCCCCTTCCTCTTCCCTCTCCCCATGGGCATTTTCATTCCCATTACGTGAGCAATCCACTCTTCCCAGAATATGTTTCTCTGCCTTATGTTCCCTTGAGCTCTTCCTTCAATAAAGCCAGGCAAACTCCTACTCATCTGTCAAACCCCAAATCATTTCTCTTCTTCCAGGAAGCGTTCCCAGACTACTCCAATCACTTGCTCTTCTATAGTCCTGCAGAACAGGGTACACAACTCTCTCGTATCACTTAGGATATTAATAACAATATTAATGGCTAAACATTAGCTGACCACTTACCAGGTACTAGGCAGAGTTCTAAACACTTTTCAAAGATGACCTTATTCAATATTCACAAAAATTCCATGAAGGAAGCAGCATCATTGTCCGCATTTTACAGAGGCTGCTATTGAGAATAAGGAATTAGGTAAGTTGCCCAAAGACAAAGAGCTCTAAAGTGACTGGCTGGTGCCTAGATAAGTACCTGGCACATAGCAGCTGCTTAATAATCATTTACCTTAAAAATGATTAAATAAGTGAGGAAATACAGAAGTGGTGACATTTCTGTCCCCTCTATAGAAAGCTCAAGTGAGAATAATTTCTTACTACTCTTTCAAACCATCTCCTCTGTCAAATACCTACTAAGGTGTAGGGTCTAGGAAATACCTAACGAATGAATAAACAAAACACTATATGAGTGATCCAATAAATAGAATCCAAACCCTGGCAATGCCACCCACTAGCTTCAGCCAAACAGCTTCAGCTTCCTGGGCCTCCTGGTTTGTCATCTGTCAAATGCAGAGATTGTATACAACATTCTTTCAACTTCCTTCTAGCATTAAAAGTATATATAAAATAAACGACCAGACTCAATGACTTTGTGGTGATAGTAACTCCCAGGCCAAATTATGTATTTTACTTTCTTGGGAGCTGTCTTCCCCAGGAACAGCACAATCAGATGTGGCATTTGATCTGGGTACTACCCTAATTCACAGCCAGAATCAGCCCCAAAAGAGTTTCTTGGGCCTGCTCCTTGGTTCGCTCATTTCTTATCCAAACAGATCACACCCAGGGGAAGAATTACTAAGTGCTTGGCTAAATCCTCATAAATAATAATCAATAATGAACAATAACCCCAAGTTAGATTATGCAACTGGCGCCTAAGCTACTGCTCCATGGACCCTGCAGGTCCTCCCTATCCCCTCATATGAACCAGAGGCCGTCTTCTCCAAACAGACCCTGGTCCCCAGTCTTCCCCTCCCATCACCACTAGTGCCTGCATGGGCACACACACACACGCACGTGCGCACACACTCCTGCTGGCACGAAGAGCTTACAGCACCTGGTAGGGGCTGATTAATGCTCGTGAATCACCGAGGCCTAGATCCACTCCACATGGTGCTGAGACGCAGCCACATCAGGGAAAAGGTGGAGTTCTGGCTGCAGTTCATTCATTCCCACTCTACCTGTGACTAAGCAGGAGCTTGGCTATATGCCTGGTACCTGACACATCTGTGTTACATGGCTTAGCATTAATGATGAACCACAAGCATGCTAATGCCCATCACTCATTGTTTCGTTAATGCTCAGCATCAGCTACTACACCAAGGGATAAACCTAAGTGAGATGTGTGAGCAAGACAGTGTCTGTTCATGCTGGAAGAGAGGGAAGACCATGTTCTGTGTTCTGCTTGACTCACAACCAGGAGACCCAGGCTCTTAGAGTGAACATTACCCATCATTACCATTACCCACGTGAATCCAACGTGAAGAGGCCTGGACCATACATACCTAGGATGCAAACAAGCAGTTGCTCATCACGAGGAGGACACCTAGTGTTTGTCTATCTCCCACCCCCCATCCCTGGGGACCTGTTCCTCCCCTCATGTGAATCATGTGATGCTTAAAAGGCCTGCCAAAGACAGCGGTCAGCTCCCTTGGTTTTGGCCTTAATAACTGGCCCAAAAGTGAGCTAACTGAAATCCTTGCCTGAGATTTCATTTCCCATATTGAGCAGGAAGACAAAGGTCTTTTGAGTCACAGAGCTATCAAGAGCCTGGTGGGCTTCCATCTATGGGGTCGCACAGAGTCAGACATGACTGAAGCGACTTAGCAGCAGCAGCAGCAACACGGAGAAAACATGTTTGCAGGAGGGAAGAATGGAGCCAAGACAGAGCAAAATATTTAAGAGATATTTAGATGGAAGAAGAGAGGGTGGGAAAGACTGAGTGTCTGGACCATCCTGTTCATGTGAGTTAATCATTTCCCTGTTTTGTTTAGGTTAGTTTGAGTTTCTGAAATGTGCGAATAAATTCGTCTAAGAGTCACAGCCATTTTTCTTTATTTCCACAGTCCAGTAATGGATTTTAAATTTGAGTAATTTCAAATTTCACAAACAAAACTGAAGAACAGCAATATTTTGTTTGAATTCTTTTTTCTGTACACTGAGTGCATTTTCCAATAGGTCTTCTACAATTCAGGAAACGGGTAGTTTTTACGAGATGGGCCACCACATTTGATGTCTTTGTTCCTCCTCCTGAGAAAGGTGTAAAAATTCCTGCACAAGAACCACTCTTACTCAGCATCACTAGGGAAAGACATGAGTCCTTTCCCTTTGTTTTAATATCTTAGACATCACTGATGACCTGCCAACCACCAGATGTACGGACTCCTCAACTTCAAGCCATCAAAGCTTGTAAAACAGGGGCTGGCCAGGCAAGCTAGGCAGCCAGCCAGTGGTTTTTGGAAGGACATCTTCCTGGTGGTCACCCCTTCATTCCATCCCTCTGCTGGCTGACTCCCTCTGAAGGTCTGTCCTCCAATCCCCAAGAGAGTCCCCAGTAGCTAGGAACTGTTGGGTATATGGGGTGATGCATTTTCTGATACAGTAAGAGCTCTGAAAATTTTCCTTGAGAAAACATATTGCACTCTAGCCACCTAACTTCCATAGGACCTTTGAAAAAGGAAACCACTATATATGGTTACTGAAAAGGGTGATGCTTTGTAAGTTAAAAGCTTCCCACTCCTAGAACTCTGAAGAGCTGCTCAGTGAGCCAGGAACCATGAAGCTACAACAGCTAGAAAGGAGGTGCTGGGCAGGGATGGCACTTAGGATCCTGGTCCCCCCTCTTCTTTCTTTAAAGCTTTCCTCTTCTTGGGTCAGGCTGGAGCTTAGCAGGTTATGGTCAAGCCCTTCCTGGATGGCTAGTATGCTCTGGGCTAAAACGACTCCTGCTTTGCCTGACGAAATGCCCTCCTATGCCCTGTACAGTCTGTGTGTCCCAGGCTCAGAGGAGCTTGGCAGCTGTCTTCCCCAGGGCAAGGGAAAGTGGCTGTATCCCACGGTGGACTCAACAGCTCCGCATCACCAAAACAAAAACACAACAGTTCTGATCTCTATGGAGAGTTCAATCCTCTTGTCTAGGATTGGCACCAACTAGAATTCCAAGGGCTCTGGCTGAGCTACCTCCTGTGAGGTCTAAATACAGCATGCTTGCTTTTAACCTAAACATACAGCCTGGACCAGTGCCCAGGGCTGACAGCCCCCAGGGAAGTCTTGACTTCTGGCTGCACATTCAGAGATGGGTGATTCAGAGCTATCAGAGACATGAAGTGCTAGGCACAGGTTCTCCGATGTCACCAACGTGTGATCCTGAGCAGAGGAAGGGGATGAGGTGGTGGAGAATGCAGAGATGTGAAGAGGAAGAGAAAGAGAGGGAGGAAACAGTAATAAACACCAAAGACCTATTTCTTAGCCAATTCAAGTCAGGGGATCTTTCTCAAATGTTTGTTCCCAAAAGGAGCACAAATGTCTCTCCAGGGACTTCAGGGCATAGGCCCTAAAATCAGAGAGACTGAGATTGCCTTTTTGTTGTGTGGCCTTAAGTGAGACTGACTTTGCAGGTTCCATATCTCTTAAGTGACCCAAAGGACTATCGTACTGTTCAATGAGACCTCATACAGAACGGGCCTGGCCCAGAGAAGCTACTTGGTAAATAATGGCTCCTAGAAGTAATGGTAGTAGTAATAGCGGAAACAGGATAACATCAAGCATGCCTTTGGTGAGCGGACTATTTCCTGCCATATCAATAAACAAGGATGTGAAAAGTCATCCTCAACTGTAGCCCTCCAATGCCAGCTGGTGAGCCTTAAGGGCACTCAGAAAGGAGACGAACACCTGCCATCTAGCAGCTACAGGACTGCAGCCACTCCCTACAGTGAGCCCTGAGGAACTCAGGATATAAAAACAGGACACTGTCCCCAGATAGCTGAGGTGCGTATCAAAAGAATGATTTCTGTGAGCCCAGACTCTTGCATCTTCCCATGCAAAGAAAAGCACTGATTTCCTCAACTTGGGGTATCTGGCTTTATTTAGCTATATAATCTTGATGTTCAGACTATCTGCCCTTTGTTGCAAAACTTCCATATAGTCTGGCTCCTCTCCTTACCTCCTTGGAGCAATTCTCTCCTACTTGAGATGCTGTCTCCTGAAAAATCCTAAAAGTCCCTACCAGATAAAGCATAGCTCTCAGCCTTTGGGTTATGAATAGTTTTCAAGATGACAACTTTATATTCTGTGCCTCAGAGAGCACATAAGAAGAATTGCTGAGACCACTACGATAGGATAGAAGCCCCCGACCAAGATAAGCTGTGCATATACAGACAAAGGTAACCTTCAGCTGAGTCAAACAATAAAACACAACCACACTCGCTAAGAACCTTATGATGGCAAAATTGCAACAGCTTCCTAACCTCCCAACAAACCAACCCCACATACCCCACAGGGTAAGAAGCATCTATGCAGGGGTTCCCTTACCTTGGTGTTCATACAAGATTTTCCTCGCTTATACTCTTTGTGGGACCCACGCTTGTCAAGTTTGTACCACAGGGCCTTTGCCTTCCAGGTGGTCACTTTGGACTTGAGCTTGGAATAAAAGTTTCTGTGGTCCAGAGGGTCTAGGTCCAGGTGTCGGGTGAGGATGTTGAAGGCCTGAAGGGTACCTTTGCATGTGGAAGCTTGGACAAAGTTCTCGAATATCTGCCCAGCCTGGGTCTGCTTCTCATCCTCATTTTCCCCCATGTTTCAGGAGCCACGCAGAGCAGCGATGTGGAGAGGATGGAGGAGAACACCATGAAGTACCTGGAGAAATGTCACACCTGCAAAGGTAGATGGAGGCAGAGGTGAGCTCCGTGGACGAGGGTAGGCTGGGGAGAGGGTGCAGAGAGGTGAAAATACAATTCCTTTAAGATACTAACATACTAAACATAATACCTACCATACATACTCTACAGGAGAGGTGTAATCATACCATCTAACCTGGAAATGCTGCCTTGCTGGCAATCTCTCTCCCCAACACTCCACGCCCCTGGCTGTCTGCAGAGAACTACAGATTGCCAAAGACATACCCTGGCTGATGTCAACATTATCTGGGCAATCTTGCCATAAGCCAGATGGTTCTGGAAGTAGGAACTAGCAAAAGGAAAACAAACCAACCCAGAAACCCAGATTTCACACTGTTGAAAACCTGTAATTCTTGGTACCATAAACTGATTGACTAATATTAATGTAACCTAACCACATGACATGAATGCACAGTTCCCAAAAAGTAAAGCTCTCTAGATTTCATGACCACCATCCCACCTATCTTTCAACATCACACTTTTACATCTTCCTTCATTAGTTATCAGAGGGTGACTTCTCTTTATACAGACAACAAATGGCAACTTCTCAAATCTGCTGGAAGGACAGCATCCACTTCAGTGAGACATACAGAAAGACAGAGAGACCTGTGGGTCTCCTCCTGATGCACAAAACGAGTCTGTGCTTTGTAAGCCCAAGCTGGGAGCCATTTGGAACAAGTGCTAAAGGAAAGAAAAATCTGATGGAGGCTCATTCACATCACAAAAATAGCTTGCCGGGGTTTTGGCCATCATCCTTTCTTCTCTGCACCACTCTAACCTCAGGCATTTTCTTAGGAAAGTCATTTAAGTTTCAAAGGAACAAAAATAAATTGGACTGATTTTCCAAAGCACTAGCTATTTTTCCAGAATCCAAAGCCGGTGCAAGAAAATGAGCATGGAGGAGCTGGGGCTGGCCCCGCTGTCAAGAGGGCTTGAGGGAGTCTGTAAACAGAGGACAGAGCACACCAAGCTCCCCCAGACAGAAGCCTGGCAGGAGGAGGTCAGCAAACAGAGACAAGCCCTCCGGCTGGGTAGCTTCCCACTCTCCAGACGGAAACGCCATTGTGGGTGCGCTTGAATTGCGGGCTGGCCTTATAAAACTGAAAGCAGAGGTTGGTGTTTATCTTCTTCCTTAATCCTTTACTCATTCATTAAGCAATAACTACTGACTCTGATGCTGGGAGGGATTGAGGGCAGGAGGAGAAGGGGACAACAGAGGATGAGATGGCTGGATGGCATCACTGACTCGATAGACGTGGGTCTGAGTGAACTCCGGGAGTTGGTGATGGACAGGGAGGCCTGGCGTGCTGCGATTTGTGAGGTCACAAAGAGCTGGACACAACTGAGCGACTGAACTGACTGACTGACTGACTGCTGCCTTAGCAAGGGCCACACATCACCCTAGATGCTAGAAGAGGATACAGAGACAGGGCCTAGCGAGGAAGGCAGAACCATAAATAGTTGATTACAAGACAACAGGCCAGCGCTTGTAAAACTGAACACAGCACACGGAAGCCCAGAGAAGGAGATGTTCAACAGAGCCTGGACAAGCCCAGAGGAGCCACAACAGGGAAATGCCTAAATGCTGTGATTTTAGGAATGAGGTGGATTTTGCCAGACAACTTGGGAACGGACCATACAAAGGCACAGATCTGGACCAGCATGGCAGCAGAATGACAGCAAGTTCAAGGCACTGGGAATTCAGGACTCATGACAAGGTGTCTGGGGCAGACTGTAGAGGAGACCTGGCTTCTCCAGTGGGCTGTGGGTACAGGAGACAGAGCAGTGGGGTGAGATAAGTCTTTGGGAAAATGAGATGGCAGGGGTGGACTGGAGAAGGAGGCAGCTGAGGACTGCCCAGGCACAACGAGGAAAGAAACTGGCAGGGCAGGGGGAAGGAAAGCACACACATGTAGGTTATGCACAGCCTGGCTGGGCGCCACCTGTGAGGGGCCCCTCGCTGGGGGCAGACAAGCTCTCCAGACACCCAGATCCTGATGGGCGAAGTGGCTTGGGCTACAGCATAGGACACCTCCCCCCCGTCCCTCTTTCTCCAAGAGCTTCCAACAGGCCGGGCACCCGACTCAGCAGAAGGGAGAATAGTACATTCCCTGCTTCAGACCCAGGCAAACTACTCTGCAGCCAGGCCTCTGTCCTCTGGTCCCCTCAACTCAACAAATTCAACCAACTTCGAAAGCTGGCTTTGTGCTCTACCCGGGACTGAGAAGACACAGATTCCCTCCCACGTGGATCACTCAGAACCTTAGTGTCTGCACTGCTCACATAGGTATCACTCACATAAACTTTGCCTCCGCCTGTGTTTCAACTTTTCCCCTGTGTAGGACCCACCACCCAGAGAGCATAAACAGAGAACAAGACTTATCTGCTTTTCGGAGCATATTAACATCCTCAGTCTTTATCTATCTTTGGAATCACTTCTATGCCAGGGATTGAAGAAGGGCTGGAGTAGCTAATCGACAGCTGCAAAGCTACTTGAATTCCACCGGAATCCTGTAGTATGGGGTGGGCAGGTGGTACAGAGGAAAACCACAGGCTTTGGGGCTCTTAAAGCCATGTCCAAAGCTCAGCTTGGCCCCTCGCTGCCCACCTGGCCTCACATAAGCCACATAAACTCTGAGCCCCAGCTGTTTCTTTTGTATGAGAGCCTGCAGAGCTGCTGTGGAGGGTGAGACACAGGAGTGATGGCAGAGCCTGGCCCAAGGAAGCCCTGGGTAGATGTGAAGATATATGCTGAAGCCATCACCTGCAGCTGATCTGAATCTGGGGAATGCCCCAGGTTGAAAAAAAAAAAAGCTTTGAAAATCAGTTCTCCAAGTCACCAACTCTTCCCTGTCTAAAATGGTGAACTGTTCTGAGTTATCAAGCTAGACCCAAATCCCAGAGAATAATTTATAAACTGGAAGAACCTGCCTCCTCCCAATGCAAGCTGCCTCCTCTCCTTCCCCAAAAGAAAAATGAACCACTTAATTTTACAGCTCCAAGGGAAAGAGCCAGAGTGGCATTGAGGGCTGTGGGTGGGCATGAGAGCTGTAGGAACTAGCTCCTATCTGGAGGGAGATAAGAGGAGGTGAAGGGAGATGAATGGACAGGAGGAGATAAGCCCTGCCTGGGGCTGTGCCCCCGCAGCCCGTGCCAGCCTCAGCCCTGCCGCCCTGCATCTAAAGAGTCTGGTCTCAGCCTTTAAAATCATTTTCTAGTTTAAGTCAGACACCTTAGGAATGACTGACAGCCCCTAGGAGTAGGTCTTCTCACAGAAGAGCATCTGGATATATGGAGTCTGGCAAACCCAGGTGTGGGTCTGGTCTCAGGCACTCACTAGCCACGGGACCCTTGGAAGGTTATCTAGCCTCTCAGCCTGCTTTCTCATCTGCTCAATGGGGATACTGATACTCGAGTCATAGGGTGGTAAGGAATAAACTCAATCATGTGTGATGTATTTAGCACCTGTGACTCCCTGATGACCAGCACTCATTACTATTCATCAAATGACTCAAACACCATCAGACCAAAATGAAGAGAATATGATTGAAGACCACTAGTACTAGCTTCTCGGAGAGGGCAGTGGCAACCCACTCCAGTACCCTCGCCTGGAAAATTCCATGGGTGGAGGAGCCTGGTAGGCTGCAGTCCATGGGGTCGCGAAGAGTCAGACACTACTGAGCGACTTCCCTTTCACTTTTCACTTTCATGCATTGGAGACGGAAATGGCAACCCACTCCAGTGTTTTTGCCTGAAGAATCCCAGGGACGGCGGAGCCTGGTGGGCTGCCGTCTATGGGGTGGCACAGAATCGGACACAACTGAAGTGACTTAGCAGCGGCAGCAGCAGCAGCAGCAGTACTAGCTTCCCTGGTCAAACAATTATATACACTTTACAATTAGAGGCCATGGGCTTTCAATTCAAAAGATCTGGTTTCAAATCCACTTCCTAGCTGTGTAGCCTTGGACAACTAACTCCATTTCTGAGTTTTAAGTTCCCATATGAAATGTGGGGAACCTCACATCAAGAAGTTTGGATGATGAACTGAAAGCATCCATGGTACAAGGTAGTTTTGTGAATGAACTAGAGAGGCTGATTTAGAAGGACTCCCATAAGTTTGAGTCTGAGTTTCCAGAAACTGGAGTGTAGTATTTTCCTGGATACCCTTCTCTTTCTGCCAAAGAAGAAAGTCAGGATTAGTTAAGCCAGAGGATCCTGGGTAATAGCCGTTGTTAGCCTTCCTTGTCAATCACTACCCAGTTGTTGCCTTTTTGGAGTTTGGTATGAAATATAAATAAATGAACTACTCAGAAATATGAAAGGTTTCTGCATTTTCTGGGAAGAAACAAGACATGATGCTTTAGTTTCTAAGAATAGCCTTGAAGCAATTTGGTCTTTGCCAATGAGTCCCTTATTTGTGGTTCTGCCTATGTGACTTCATGAGTCACAAAGCAATTCCCTCTCCCTGACTCTGGCTGTTACAAATTAAAGCTCAGAGTCTCAGATTGCCAGAACTGGTAATGGGCTCTTGGGCCCATAACATCTGGGAGACAAGTTCAAGGTTTATGTAGAGGCCCTGAGTAGTCCTCAAAATAAGAGACGAGCTCCTGGCCTGACAATTACCAGTACACTCTTGTGTGGGACTTCCACACCTCTGTTGTCCCTTGGCCTCATCACCTGTGAAATGGCATCAAAGAGTGTGACCAGGCAGTGCATAAAAGATGGGACCTCACTGATGGTCCAGTGGCTAAGACTGCAAGCTCCCAATACAGGTGGCCCAAGTTCAGTCCCTTGTCAGGGAACTAGATTCCACATGCTGTAACTAAGAGTTCACATGTCACAACTAAAAACCCTCATGGTGTAACTAAGACATGGCCCAGACAAACAAATAAATAAAAGAGAGAGTTCTAGAAAAACTGAAGGAAAGCTGGAACAGACAATGAGCAAAACCTTCTCTCAAAGCAGAATGAGGAAATGGCAGCCCTCAACCCCACCCTCAAGGCTCACAGACACATTTCAAGGCAAATGCAATCTAAAAACCAAAGCCTCTTGTCATTTCCACTGCCAAACCCCTATTCAAACTCACCCTGTCTCAGGTTAACCACCCCAAGGGGCCATGGGGGCAGGGCCCAGTTTCCTCAGCAGTGAAAGATGGGGAGGTCTTCACCCCATCCACTCACAAAGCTGCTGGAAAGACTTAAAGCCCCCAGCTCTGCACCTCACACACAGAAGACCCTCAGGCATGGCTACTTGGATCCGACATCTGAGACAAGGCAGGAGGCAGCCAGGGCCAAATAGTGGGAAAGCCTCACACACTGCGTCTCTGCAGAGCCCAGCACAAGCAGAACACCTGCTTTACAGGTGGTGTCTGCAGACGCCATCTTCTCACCTGGCCCAGGGAGGCCCGGCTTTCCATCTACCAGGGCACGTGACGCCAACTTGAACCTAACCCTGGGGCAACTCCCAAGGTTGGAAAGGGGCTGAAAGGGGCCCCTTGTAATCTCCCTCTAGCCAGGGGTCCCCAGCCTTCCCTCCGTCACCTTCCCAGGTTGAGCACGCACCACTTCCTGGGGCAGCCTGCCCCACCCTCGTCTCCGCTGACAGGAAGACAGCCTCAGCGAGATGATTTCTCTTGGTCCCTCTTCAGCAAGATCGATGCTGTCTCTCCAACGGCTTCTCCCCGCGGTTGGTCTTAGCCCTTGAGATCACCCACAGGAAGTCAAAGCCCTTTCCATGTGGGTTGAACCCACACGTGCAGTCTTCTTACACACGCCCTCTAGAGCCCCTACTGGAAAGGCTAATGGAAACACATCCAAGAGAGGTAGCTGAAAGCCCACCCAAGTGCCTAGCCTGCAGCAGGGCCTGGACACTGCCCTCTGTTTACACTGGCCCAGGTGGGGAGCTCAGGAAAGAGTTCTGTGCTGCTCCTCTTCTGAGAGTCCAGGGCCATGTGGTCTTGCCCATCCATCCCCAGCCCTCTCCTCTCTGTCTTTCAATAGTGAGCTGACTCCACTGCTCTGGCTTGAAATGACCTCACACATTCCCACTTCCTCACCTCAGTCGATTTCCTCGTGGAATCACTCACACTAACAGATCCCAGGATGACCTAGGTTAACCCCCCAACCCCACCCCCATGAGTCAGAGAGCTATATGCTGACCAAAGTGCCAGGAAGTCTAGAGGGTATGGTGATTCTCTTGCTCTCTCTCTGTATCTACTCTATAAGAAGCAAGGACTTTGAGGGTAGGGGGTGATTCCAGAACTTGATCATCTCACTTTCCTGCAAGGCAAGTATAAGTGTGCCATGTGTGGTTTCTGTATGTATATGCATGTGTTCACGCTAATATATGCATATATATCAGTATGTGCATAAATGTTTATATATGCATATATGTGTGTTGTGTATATGTGTGTATGTATACATGTGTGCACACAAACACATACAAATTTAAACTTTTTTCCATAATGATTTCTGGCCAGTGCCCCACATCTCTGCTTGTCCTGCTAAGCCCATCTGTACGAACCTCTAGGAGAAGCAAAGCCTTTGAGGCAGGCAAAACTTGGGCCTGGGCATGCGGAGACTGAGCCTCATCAGAACAGCAACAACGGCACTGCTCAGCTGCTCACTGGGCGCCAGACCCTGTCCCAGATCTTTTACATCCATGATCTCATCTAACCATCCCTGTTTGACAAAAGAGAAGGAGATTCCGAGGGGGAAGCAACCCCCTTCACAAGCCAAGTACTGAATGGGCATGCTGTAAAGGAGCTCAGTTCTACCTCACTTCCAAATCCACGCTCTTAGTCACCAACTGACATGAGCCATGATGATGGAAATGTTAGTAATGCAACCTGCCTTTTCTGAAGTCGCTGTGTAAATTAAACGGGGTGAGTTCTGTAGTCTCTGAAGTTCTTTCAGGCTCCGAGAGCCTGCAAATGTCACGTGGGGTGTGGCTTAAGTTATGGTGCAACCAAATAATAACGTATTAGGCAGTCCTTTAAAAATAATATTTATGAAGACATTTAATCCTTGGGGAAAATGCTTATGCCCTAAATCATGGTGAAAAGAGCAGGATACAGATTAAGGTCCTCAATGATTCCAACTCCTTAGCGTAATATCCAGAGGAGAAAGGAATCAAGCCAAACATGACCATGGGGGTGGGTGGGTGGGTGTGTGTGGCAGGGTGGCGGGGGTGCGGGGGAGTGTGTGTGTGTGTGTGTGTGTGTGTGTGTGTGTGTGTGTGTGTGAGATGGTATTTCCATTGATTTATTTGTAGCTCTATACTTTTCTGTATTTCAGCACATACAGCTTTTTATAACTCCCTCCTATATATGCATCCCAAGTCCTAGAGTCCTCTCTCCCTGGCTAGACTATCTTCATCTCATGTATCTTCCCTTCCTCTGGCCAATCCAACTCCAGTCATACTAGCAGTGCCGTTTTTCTCCAGAAAAGAAAGGGCCTTCTTGTAAGAAGTCCTGATACTGCTAATTTAATGAAGGGGCTTATATTCCAACAGGTGAGAGACAAGGTCCCCAAGGCTGCATTCTACATTTTCACACTTCTGCTCTCTGGATCACAGACCTTCAAGTCCAGTGAGGCAGGCCCTTCCCAAAGAGCCATGCTGGGATAGGGGGGAAACAGTACCTCTGACACAATCTCAGCTGTGTCCACAGACCCCTGACCAGCCAAACTCCACCAGACAGACACCTGCTTCCCTGCTTACAGTCTGTGGCTCAGTCACCCAGTCGTGTCCGACTCTTTGCAACCCTATGGACTGTAGTCCACCAGGCTCCTCTGTCCATGGGATTCTCCAGGCAAGAATACTGGAGCAGGCTGCCATTTCCTTCTCCAGGAGAACTTCCCGACCCAGGGATCGAACTGGTGTCTGTTAGGTCTCCTGCATTAGCAGGTGGGTTCTTTACCATTAGTGCCACCTGAGAAGCCCTACGTTACAGTCCAGGAGCTGACAAAACAACACACACCTCAGCACATACAAGCAGGTCCATTTCACCAACAAAAACTCAGCAGCCTGTTCTGCATATGCTCTGAGTCACCTTCAGCACACACTGGCTGCCTGGGAAGACTGTGAAGTGCAAATTCCAGTCTTCAGGAGTCTAGCCTTTCTCAAAACTGATGGTGGGAGGTACCTAGGATAAGCAAATTCACAGACGCAGAAAGTAGAAGGGCTGGGGAAAGAGGGAAATGGGAGTTATTGTTTAATGGGGACAGAGCTTCAATTTGAGATGATGAAAAAGTTCCAGAGGTAGAAGGTGGTGATCGTTGCACACCCATGTGAAGCCACTGAATTCTAACATTTAAAAATGGCCACAATGGCAAATTTTGTCATGTATATTCTCCCACAATAAAAAAATAAAATCCATTAAAAAACAAACAACTATCACCACCTTCTAGCAGGAGCTGCCCAAGGCCAGAGTACAGAATCTGTGGCCTAATTAACAACGAACCTATTTTTTAAAAAATATTTTTGAGTTAAAATATAATAAAATAAACAGTGGAAGAATCCTGTTGTTTTTTATTTGGCTCAGGGGCATAATTTCTTGTTGTTGTTTTTGTAAGTCATGTAGGCATCTTTCAGTCTTCCTTCCAAGCCTCATTTGACTCCAGGAAGCCTTTGGAAGTTCAGCCCTGCCAAATTCCAAATTTTTATCTCTTATTCTGCCTTCCCTGGGACACCATCACCACTGTCACCCCCTGCCCCCTCAGCACCTGTAAAATCTGCATCAACATCACAGAGAAGGCTGGGTAGGGGCTCCCTGGTCTTAGCTCCCAGAGCCCACCATCCCTTGCCTGGGGAGAACACTCCTGTGTTCTAACAGGACCTGGACAGAAGTTAGCAGACTTTGTTCCTTGAAAGCAGGGAGCATTCTTCCCTGCAGCACACAGATTCCCTAAAGACTCCCTGAGGGCCCATCTAGATCAGTTCAGATCTGGTGGACATGCCATCGGGCTCAAATGAGGGGAGACAATGGGTATGTAACTAGATGAGACTTCTGTCTCTCAAAATCAGAGCTTTACACATTTTTCATTGACTAACATCAATTTCAGGGACACTGGGTATGAATCCTTGTCATGTTAGCAGAATCTTGCTGCAAGCAAAGAAGCTTGCCAATTTGAAAAAAAAAAAAAAAAACAGTACGTCTGACATATCATATACCATCCTTACTGTTCTTAAGCAAAGGACATGGATGTGAACCAATCTCTACCCCCACTAACTCCTAATCTTCCTTCAAGGCTCTTTTCCTCTAGACACTCCCCACCCCCCTAACCCTGACCCCTTCCCCAAATGGAATGGAACCCTTCCACAGCACCTGTACTTGGCTCAGTCACAGTAAGTCTTTCTGTGCTGAACTTAATTTTTCATTTCCCTACTCCCAGTTTCCAGCACAAGACCCTTTCTATATAGTATGTGCAAAATGAACCCTTTCTATATAGTATGTGCAAAATGAATGAATAATGTTCAATCCTTGGGAACATAACAATTGTTGACATTTAATGATCATCTATAAAGTTTTAGGCAATAAGGTAAAGCTTTCTTTGTGTTAAAGAAGTTAACCGTTGTTAAGAAGCGAAGGCATCATGGGACACTATTTATTATCCCCACTTTTCAAAGAATTAGAAACGTTTGCAACTTGGCAAAGTCACATAGCCAGAAGTATGGAAGCTATGCCTTGAAGTCGAATAGCCCGAGTTCAGAGCCCACATCCATGACCACCTTCCCATACTGCTCCCACACAAAATGGATGGAGGGATCCGAGTTCTGCCTCACACCCACGTCAGGGACACGGTCTCTGGTCTAGACCCTTTGGTTCATGATACTCCCCTTCTTTCATCAAACTCCAAATGCCAGGATCTCTCGTCATGAGATCTCGATGCAGTTTCATATAACAGTGATGAATACAATAAAATGTCAGCTGAGGGGTGACTTTCCACCCTGGGTGGGTGTGGCAGAGATAGGCCAGCTGATCACCAGATATATTTCTCCTTCCTCCTGGGCCCTTCCTTGCAGCTGTGTGAGCCCACATGACCAGTTCAAGGTGATGGAATGTGAGCAGAAGGGATGCACACAACTTCTAGGACCAACCCATGAGAACCTCTCGTGGTGATCCTCCAGGCTCTTTCCCCCTCTGTCAGAGGGCAGCAGGCTTGGAAATCACATGTGCAAGATAGCAAGACCACAATGAGGAGGAGCTAGGATGTGAAAATCCACATCCTTCCCTGTAATAAGACACGAGACTGGGATGGATAGGCTAGTTATGTCGTTGGTTTCAACAACCCTGAGCCCTCAGGTCCTGAGTGCCTAGAAGCCCATGTGGTGCAGTCAATAGAATGTGGACTTCTGAGTCCTCCAGCACTCCCTGGAGCAAGTCTCAAACATCTGTGAGAACCGGATGAAAGTGCCTCTCACAGGGTGGGCTTGGGTGTGCTTATCTAGCGTCACTCCAGCCCACTGCCCAGGGATAACTCCCACCACCCCAAAGGAGCCCAAGCCAAACCACAGCAGAAACTGGGGCATGTTCACATAGACGGTAAGGGCGATCATCTCCCCTTCATCTACCTTAAGCTGAGATGGGACAGGTAAAGCATATTTTCCACCAAGTCTTTGCCTAGCACACCATTAAAGTCACTTCCCAGGTGAGCCTCTGTGTCTGGACAGCTGAGTTCAGACCTCGGGAACTGCAACCCTAGTAATTAGTCTGGAGGATAGAGAAGAATGCTGGGGAGGAGGCACAGAAGTCATGGAAAAGTGAACTTGGAAAGGATTTCTCAACAATACCTGCTTGCTCTACACACACCATACCCGGGAGCCCAGGACGACCGCAGAGCAGTCCCGGCTCCAGAAGCTCAAAGCCCAGCCATGTCTCATGAAGTCTATCTTCCAAAGGTCCCTCATTTTGAAGAACTGTGCCAAGTGACTATATTTTTCAAACCAAATAGAGAAAAAAGAAGAATTTATCGCCTGACAAAAGTTTTTTTGCTCTTATTTTGAGGCGTGAATTATCAGTGTGAAGTCAGTCTCCAAAATGTGCACAAATTCAATGCAAATTTGATCTATACTTGCTCTTATTGGACAAAACAAAATGGTACCCTCCCCTGTTCCCTTCACAGCCTAGGTTCCTTCTGTAGTAGAGTCTAGCCTGGTAATATCCACTTCCTCACCTCATTCACCCTCTAATCTTTCAGAATCTCACTCCCACTCATACACAAAGCCCACTCCAGGCATCACACCCAAGGTCACCATCAACTCTGTCACTAAATCCAGCTGTCACTTATCGGACCTTATCTTGCTCATGGTCTGTCCCATCTTCAGTCTATTGTAGACACATCTCTCTCTGAATGTTCCTGAAATCTCCCAGGGTTCTGATCTTCATCACCCCTCTCATTCTCAACACTCCCACAGATCCACCACACTTTACACCCTGATGACCCACTGTGAACCTTGAGCTGCTTTCCAGGGCTGTATTCAACTGCCAGTTACACACTCCCCCGGACTATCTTATAGAGACCTCACATGTAGTCAGTTTTCCTTCTGCCCTCACCTCCCTGCATCCCCATCCTCAGTGAACGGCATCTTCTGCACTCAGACTCTCACACCAGACCCCTGGAGTCACTTTCTCTGTCCCCTTTTCCCTCATCTTGAGGAGCCAGCCAGTCACCTGAACTCTCAGAAACTCCTCAAAAGCACCTTTCCTGCTTACTTTCTCCAATCCACCAGCCTCTCTCTTGAGTTGCTGCCAGAGAGACCGTTCCACCAGAAATGCACACTTGGTCAGGTCCTGTTCCTATTTCAAATCCTTCATCAGCTCCTTGACTGTCTTCAGGGTGAGAAGCAAACCCCTTAGCAGAGCAAGACAAAAGCCCCCTTCCTGATTTGCCCCTTGCCTGCTCTCCAGCCTGTCTCACCATGTCCCCATCCCCTCCGAGTCCAGACTTCCTGAGCCATCTGCAGCTCCCTGACAAACTGAAATCTTTCAGGCTACCCTCCCTGCACCTTTACTTATGCAGGTCGCTCCATCCAGAAAGTTTATCTAGACTCTGTTCACTTGGTAAAAACCCAGTCGGCTTTAGGAAACATTAAAGGCAGCAGAATGTCGGAGGGGTCCCAGGGTGGATTCTGGAGTCAAGCAGACTTATTACAAACCTGCCCCATCACTTACTAGGTGTGTGAGCCTGGATGAGTCACCTAACTTCTTTGAACCTCAGTTTCCTCATCCATAAAATGGAGGTAATAACAGTCCTGATCCCATTGCATTACATGAGGAAACTCAGTGACGCCAGGCTAGGCAGTACCCTTGGCTGCACTGCTCTTTGAAGTCTTCCCTCGGCTTCCCCACACCTTGTTTTCCCACGCTGTACTCCATGGAGGTTCCAGGGATCATTGCAAACAGACTATTGCGTGAACTGCTTTCGGGTCTTCCTGCCTCAATGGACTGTGAACTGTCTAATGCCAGAGATTGCGCACCTAGGACCAGGCACCCGTGCCTCTGGCAATAGTAAACTCTCAGTAACCACTGCTTGTTGGGAAAACCCAATCAAGAGCAGCCACAACATTTAGGTAACATGGTGACATGAACTGTGACCGCCCTTTCTCTCTAACCACCACCAGAATTATCATGGAAGCCTCCTAACTAGCCTCCACTCCCCATCTTCCCCCTCCCATCTGACCAGCACCACCCTGCTCTGTTCATAAAGCTCTCAGGGCTTCCTACACCCCATTGTGTAAGTCCCAACTCCCCTGACGGTCTCATCAGCCTACTCCATGCAGCCCCGTTTCCTCATTAGGCTCAGTTCCCAAAGGTACTGGGGCTCCGCTGTGGCTGCATCAGACAGACTGGGCTATTTGATGCTTCACATCCAGTCTCGGTCTTCTTCCTCCCACCCCTGCTCAAATCTGAAGCAAAGTCAGGCCCCACAGTACTAATAGAATGTTTTCATCACAGTCCATTCAGGGAATCAATTTTAAATAACGATTATAGGTAAGAGTTACACAGAGATGGGTGGCAAGATGTGTGGACACAGTGATGGGAGATGGAATGACCCATGTGTGGCCTGGAGAGAGGCCCACAATAGAAGTGGTACCAGAGCTGGATCTTGAGAGGTGAGCTGGAGCTTTCAGGAACAAAAGCTTCCCCATCCCGTACTGCTTTTCTCTCCCAAGTTGTTGTTCAGTCACCAAGTTGTGTCTGGCTCTTTGCGACTGCAGCACGCCAGACTTCCCTGTCCCTCACCATCTCCCAGAGTTTACCCAAGTTCATGACCATTGCATCGGTGATGTCATCCAATCATCTCATCCTCTTCTCCTTCTGCCTTCTATCTTTCCCAGCATCAGGGTCTTTTCCAATGAGTCAGCTCATCACATGGCCAAAGTACTGAAGCTTCAGCTTCAGTCGTTCCAAAGAGCATTAGGGGTTGATTACCTTTAAGACTGATTGGTTTGATCTCCTTGCTTTCCAAGGGACTCTCAAGAGTCTTCTCCAATACCACAGTTCGAAAGCATCAATTCTTTGACACTCTGCCTTCTTTATTGTCCAGATCTCACATCCATACATGACTACTAGAAAGACCACATAGCTGTGGACCTTTGTCAGCAAAGTGATGTCTTTGCTTTTTAACACACTGTCTAGGTCTGTCATAGCTTTCTTTCCCATGTTGCTAAGTCACTTCAGTTGACTCTGTGCAACCCCATAGATGGCAGCCCACCAGGCTCCCCCGTCCCTGGGATTCTCCAGGCCAGAACACTGGAGTGGGTTGCCATTTCCTTCTCCAATGCATGAAAGTGAAAAGTGAAAGTGAAGTTGCTCGGTTGTGTCCGACTCTTAGCGACCCCATGGACTGCAGCCTACCAGGCTCCTCCGCCCATGGGATTTTCCAGGCAAGAGTACTGGAGTGGGCTGCCATTGCCTTCTCTTTCCCATGCTTTCTTCTAGTTTCCAGACTCTTTGCCAGAGATCACCAAAACTAGTTGCATACCAGAAGATTTATCAGGAAGCATCCCAAAATACAGCTTCCTAGGCCCACTCCCATACAGTCTGAGGTCCAAGGGGAAACCTGCTAGGCACTCTGGACATCAGGGGAACAAGCTCTGTCTCCCTAGCTTCTGGGCAACTACTATTCGGTAATTTCTAGAGAAAGACAGTTACAACCTTGAACCCAACAGCTTTGTGCATTAATCTTGTCTAGACAATTAATGTATAAACTTAACTTTGTAGTTTTTACATTATATAGGAAAAAGCCAACATCTTTTGTTTCTTTTCTATTTCCCAGAGTATTCAGCTCAGTTCTAAGTATGCCACTGACATTCAATCAATATTTAAGCAAATAATTCAACTTTTTGTATTATGTCTCTTTGGACTAATTCATCCATTAACAAATTGTCCACTGATTTTTAACTTTTTAACTTTGGTGCCAGTGTGGTGTCTGCTCCTAGTAGGTAATTAGTACATTCTGTTGAATGAATATTTACTAGTAAAAATTTATTTGGGGAGGAATGGAACAGCTCACACTGTACCCACCATCTTTAGAGTTCACTCAAAGGGCTTCCAACATTTCCATTTGAGTTATAGACCTTAAATTTCAGGATTAATTTCCTGATCTGCCATTACACATACTTTGTTGTTTATATTGTCATTAATGTTATTAGCAATATAAATAATACCTCCTTAGATCTTGACGGCCGGGCGGCCTCCAAGCAGGTGTGCCTGGGGCAGGGGAGGGGGGTGCTTGCCTGTTTCTTCCACTGAGGCGTCCGCCTAGCTGGCAGCTCAGCTGGCCACGCCCATCACCTCAGTCTCCACAAGGGGCCTGTGAACTACAGTCAGCCTTTATGAGCAGGTGTGTGCACCTGCCAGGGCAGGTGAGCCCTGCCTGAGTCAGAAAGGCCTAATGGGTTGTTCAAAACCTACCAACCTGTCAACATGCTTGGGAAGCTGGGGTCTCAGATGTAAAGGTAAAAAGCCCTGTGCTGTAGAGAAGCAGGCTGACAAAACACAGATGCCCAACGGGAGGCTCCTGGAAGACATATCCAAGCATGGGATGCCCAGCCAGGGGAGCAGTTGCCGGGGGGAGGGGAGTGGGCTGGGGAAGCCAGCAGGATGGGCTCTATGCTGCTTTTGCTGGGGCCCACATTCCCATGCCTTGCTGCTGTTACTGCTCTTTGTTGGTGTGTTGTGCTTATCTGAATCCCTGAAAATAGGACTCACAGTCTTGAGTGGGGGAATTTCTGGATGTGGATCAAAGTTCTTCTGACTCTCGCTCCAGACCCAACCCGGGAGACAGGAGATCTGTAAATCCCTTTGTACCCAGGACCAAAGGGATCTTTCCTGGAGTGTGTGCTGGGCTGTGGAGAGCACTCACTCGGGCAACTCAGCCTGAGAGCTGCTTACTTCTTTTGGCTTCTGCTGGGAAACTGGAGGATTTTCTTGCTGGTAGGGTATTTGTTCCCATATCCATCCCACAGACACTGGCTACCCTGCACCAGGCAATGTGTTAAATGAACACAGCTTAACAGTCTTCAGATGCAGCCTCTGGGAAGTGAGCAGGTCGGAGAATGACAGGTCGAGATAGCCCCAAGCAGTGCTGCCTCCCCTTCTCCAGACCTGCCCAAGGAGCTCTGTGCCCACATCCAATGTGCCCTTACCAGGGGGTGGTTCAGACCTCCGAGCAGAAGAGAGAGAGAAAGTTTGGGCCACGTTCTTATTGTGCAGAGGAACTGAAGTCGCTTATGAACTATTTTTACAGAAGCTCTTTAAAACCATTCAGGGTTTCAGACAGCAAATGCAGAAAGGCCTCTCTGATAAGACAGGGTGGAACCAGTCCCTAAAATACACTCAACTGCTGACCCCACTTCTGAGGAGACGATTAGCTTGATAAGCTATGCTGCACTGTCGGTAGCTGCCAAGAGGCTGACGTGGAGGCGACATGGGCCTGTGTGAGGGGCCGCGGAGCTCTGAGGGAGGGACAGCCGGTTCTCCAGGTGACACTCAGAGGCCACATTTCTGTGCACTCAGAGATGCTGGGACAAGCACTCCAGGACCAGTGACTGCCAGCTTGGTCATTCTCCACTCAGTGAGTGAAAACACCCCTCTCTGACTCACACTCCACCAGAGAGCTGCCCCAGAAAGGACAGCAGAAGATGTGACCGAGCTGGTGAATTTTCTGTCAACGTACAGGAGACAGTCTTCCACCATTTTGATGTAATAAACTTGGGTTGGCTGAATGAAGATGCTGGACTCTTCTCCTGGTGTTTGGGCTTATGTTCGGAAAAACACATTCACTAAAGCAGCCATCGTCCCAGAAAGGATTTTTCTTTTCTTATAAAGAAATGAAACACAGGAGGTCACAAAAGATGGACTATGATCTGAGACCTGGAAGCTGTGGACCCCAGATTGCTGTCTGGGTTTTTGCTTTCCTCCCCTCCCGGAAGGGTACATCAGGCTCAAAGATCTGCTTCCGGAATGGATTTGCTAAGGGCAGACATCAGCAAGGACCTCATCAGAGAGGAGACAGATAAGAGTTCCTGGAAGGCTCTCTCTCTCTTCCCCACGACCCTTCCCACTCGAAAGGGTTGGAATTTTTAAAAGCATCTGGCTCACCCTCATGGCAAATGATCCATTTCCTAGATACTCTTGCCCTGTAAATATTGTCCTTAAAAACAGCTATATATTTTTGTTGATCTTTAAGTAGCCTTCTCACCCCACACCCCCAGCTCCTACAGAATGATTGTGTGGCTGGGTTTGGAATGCAGAACAGTCCCTGGAGAGAAGTCTGCACATGAATTCATAAGGGTGTCTGCTATCAGCTTATTTGGCAAGAGGAATCCGAGACATTTTAAATATGAACCGTCAGCATGGCCCAGCCGGCTCCGATGCCTTAGCACCATCAATAAACACCTCCACTGGTGCGTGAGACACAAAATGTGGAAAATGGGCATAAACTGTCTGAACACGAGCCCCATGCACACTTCTGCAGGGAAGAGTACTTCAGCTACCTGGATAATTCATATCTGGAGAATCTTTGCTGGTTCTGACTGATGTTTCTTTCAACAGCTCTCACAGAATTAGCCCTTAATGGTCTAGTTCTAAACCCCTCCTTCCCCAGCTTTCTCCCAACTGAAAGTTCCACTCCTTCTAAGTCAGTTGAGAAGAAAACATGCCAGGACTCCTCCTCACTTCCAGGTACCGAATCAAGCCTTCATACCACCACACGGTTTGCTCGGCAAGCCCTCTGCCGGGAGATCTCCTGCTCATCCTCAATACCCAAGTCCCAGAGCACATGCCGGGTGCCATGCTCCCTGTGTGTCACTCTCTCCTCGGTTCTTTCAGGGCACTTGGTGTGTGACTCGTTATGACAGAGCTTAGAGTGATGGCTGTGACCTGTCTCCAGGTCAGGCCACGAGCTTCTGGGAATAAAGGGACCAGGTCTTACTCACCTTTGCATCCTCACAGCCAAGACCAGAGCCTGACATTCAGCATTCAGAAGTCCCACCATGAATGCTTGATGCCTCCACCAATGCCCGGTCCACTTGGCCCAACTCTCTTTTCTCCATGCAAAGAGAGGCCGTGTGAAATGTGGAGCGAAAAAAGGCTTTAAGATCAGACCCCCTGCCCCTGAACCCTGGCCCCTATGGGACGTGGGCAAGTTACTTAGCCTGTTGTCTGTCTGATTTCTCTTCAATACAACAGCCATGCTCACTTCTCCCCGAGAACCATGGTGAGGAAAAACAAGGTAAAGTCTGTAAACCCAGTGCCTGCTCACTGGAAAGAGTTCATGATACATTTCCTTGAGCTCAGCAGGAAGTGCTGAGACAAATGAAGCGCTCTAGAAAAAAGTGAATGACTTCCGTTCTGGTTCACATGCCAGCAACACAGCGACTGGGCAGACAGCCTTTAACCCAAAGTGCACTCTGTCAAGAGCAAGGGACAGCACAGGCTGCACTTGACCATGCCTTCAGCTTCAGAGTCTCAGAATGAGGAATGCTTAGCAACAAAGCTGATTTTTATTTGAATGGTAAACCCACGCGGATCCACTATTGTTAAGGCTGGGCCATCAGGTCCTTCGTTTCCTGTCTTGCATCATCTTTCACCCCAAGACCCACATAAAACAGAATACTGATGACCCAACAGTGTTAAGTCCCTAAGTACAAGTCAAATAGCCCACACATGAGAGAAGTCTCAGCTGTGCTGTGATGTCACACCCAGGTTTTACTAGGCCTCAATAAACAAGGAGGTGGGAGCAGTGGGGCCCTGCTGACACCTTAGACAATCAAGCTCAGGGTCAAGGAGGGGAGTGGGAAGGGTGGTGGCTAAATCCACAGAGAGGAGGCAACATGGCGCTGGGGAAAGAGCCACTTTGTATCAGGTTTATGATTCCAAGACTAGGAATCAGGAGACTTGGCTTGCATCTCGGATCCATCTTTAGCTTGCTTTCTGGGTCTGGTTAAGTCATGTCTCTCTGCTTCAGTTTCTTCACCCAAAATCAGAGAAATAGATCAGATGACTTGTAGGTTCTTTCCAGCTTTCATGCCCGAAGATCATCAACCTTAGAGGCAGATCCATCCTCCCAACACTGGCCTTTTTTGTGTGTTAGTTGTTTGTCTGAGACATCTCTTAGCTCCCCCTGAGCAGCCGTCCACCAACATCATCACCTTTACTACTCCAGAGTGTCTGGTCCCCTCTGACCAGAGACCCCAGCTGGGGAAGATGATGATAAGCTTGGAGCCATGTTTTTACGAACACATCTACTACCCTTTGGTCAAACAACTGGACAGATGCCTTGGGGCACCAAGATCTCTTGTAACCCAAAAAGCCCTAATCACCTGACCTGACTTGCTCCACTGAAGGTTAATCCCACTCATCTCCTATACCAACCTGTATGCCCTAGGTCCCAACACGCTTTTGAGAGATTAGACATTTCTTCCAGGTTGCTTGGCTGGAGTTTAGGGCAATAACAGGCAGTTCTTATCTGCGCTCAGGCATATCTCAGGGTGGAGCAAGGGAGAGGTGGCAATGCTTCAAAGTCCAGAAAAAAAAAAAAATGCCTACAGAAACAAGCAGAGGAGGTGGCAACCTGTAGAAGAAGTCGGTGCTGATCATGAGGACAAGCAGAGTGGCCATTGGGGACACAGGAGTCTAGAAGGCTCCTGTAAGATGCCACAACCCTCTGCGCCTCCCTCACTTCCTTAATAAGAAATCTGAGGGCAGGTGAAGTTCTGTAGCTGGCCCATGGCCACGTGGCTAAGCCGTGAACAACCAGCACCAGGTCGTGGGTCTCTGGGCCTCAGCCCGCTCTTTTTTTCCACTCGACTCTGTTGACCTCGAGATCTAATTAGGTTGCTCTAATGAGGCCAGCTGGATCCTCTGCAGACGCCAAGCAACATGACCCAAGTGTCACTCAGGGAAAGAGCAGGCCCAGGAGATATTTTGATAACTGCCCCCATCCCCACCCCATGCGTTCCTTCTCATCCCTGACACGGGCTGCTGTTCTTTCTCCAGCCCTCACCAGAAAATTCTGGGGAGTCCAGAGGGAGAGTGAGAAAGGAGAGGTGGGCCTAAATACTTCAGATAACCCACAGAGATCTCTCTCTTTCCATCTAGGGGAGGTTGATGGGGAAGAAGGGCAGGAGGAAATCAAATTAAACCACTGGAAGTCTGACCTGATTAGGCCAAGAGTATTCCCCATAAGCAATTAGATGGGTCATCTGAGGGTTGATGACGACAAACAATAGGATCTGCCTCTGGTGGTCAGATCAGTGCTGGTCAGATCATCTTGGCATCAGGAGGAGGAAGCTCCGAGCGAAAGACTCAAGGAATTAATTATTCAATGTGTGTGACCCAGTTCCTGGAGGTGAGGCTGGGTGAGAAGAGAACTCACTGGTTTCTTATCATGGTAAGAAATTCAAATACTTCACAGGGTAGTGTTTCCTTTGCTGCCAAAGAGGATCCATTTACGGTTAAGAGTGACCTACCCCCTAAAAAAGGAAATAACCAAAGTTCACTCATTCAACAAATATTTATTGAGTTCCTCTTATGTCCTTGGTCCTTCAGAAATTTGCATATGGTTGAAGCTTAGTAGAGTAGAAAGATGAGGGAATTTATAAACAGGAGGCCTGGGCTATGGCCCAGTTCAGCTCATAGGCAGCAACATTAATGCAGGGCACGTCACAGCTTGTCTAAGTCAAATTCCTCATCTGCAAAGTGGGAGTAAATCCACCTGCCTTTTTATAAAGATGAAATGGTCCTGATGAAATGGAGTATAATGTAAACCTAGGGTGTAAACAATAATGATGTAACACTGCACCCTTTCCCTGTGGAAGTTTATAACCAAGTCATGTTTTGGAAAATAACCCAAGGTACCTATTTGGCAAACACCATATTCTCTGTAATTTGGGCAAAGTGTATGTTTCAACCTGCCAGTGGAGATGGAGCCTGCAGTCAATCCCAGGCTCCCAGTCTGCATGCCCAGGAAGTTGCAAGAAGGGGCAGGGTAAAACTGGAAAGAGCAGGACCTACCTAGCCCTGTATCATGCCTGAACCAAATGAATGTTTCAGGAGAGCCCTAAAACTGAGATGGGGGTGAAGACCAACTGGAAGTGTGGTTAGTCAGAAACAAACCAAAAATTCATTTGAGCACAGTAGGAGTAAGCCAGCCAGATATTCACACGCTTCCCTCCCATATACATCTCAATGATGGAATTCTCTGTCCACTGTTCATTTGACCCTCCTCTGTGTGCCCCCTCTACATTCTGTGTTTCTCCAGCAAACAGGAGGGATTCTCAAGTCACAGCAGGCTGGCTAATGAGGACCTCTCTGCGCAGACACTAAGAACCAGAACAACTTTATGCAGCTTTCCCCTTGGTCCCCGCCTCATGCTGCTGCTTAGGATGTCAATGTGGACTCCCCTGCAATAGCCCTAACCCTAACCTAACCATCCCCATCCACCCCCATGGTCCTCAGTGCCCACTAGGCCATGCCTGCCAGCAGCCCTTCCACGAGGCCTCCACCCTGCTCCAGTCTCACCCATCCCCCATCCTCTCTCCACCAGGTTATTCAGTCCCCTGTCTCTGCCCCTGGTCTCACAACCCCAGTGAAACTCCTAGAGGCAGGGCCAGTTATACTCATGTCTCTCAGAGGGTAAAGTGTCTGCCTGCAATGCAGGAAACCCAGGTTCGATTCCTGGGTCACAAAGATCTTCTGGAGAAGAAAATAGCAACCCACTCCAGTACCCTTGCCTGGAAAATCCCACGGACAGAGAAGCCTGGTAGGCTACAGTTCATGGGGTTGCAAAGAGTCGGACTGAGCGACTGAGCGACTTCACCATCACCACCACCTTCCCTCTAACTCTGGGTATCCTGTAAGTTCTTTACCCTCCTGGATGAGATGGTTAGATGGCATCACCAACTCAATGGACATGAGTTTGGGTAAACTCCAGGAGTTGGTGATGGACAGGGAGGCCTGGTGTGCTGCAGTTCATGGGGTTGCAAAGAGTTGGACATGACTGAGTGACTGAACTGAACTGAAATATAGATTGATGGTCCCCAAACATTCTCCGATGGCTATACACAGAAGGGAGGCAGAGAAGGAAGGAGGGGGCGTGGAGAGAAAGCTAGACTGGAAATCTAGGGCCTGCCTCCCAATTCTCCATTGGACAGTAGTTGGTTATGTGATTTTGAAAAAATATCCTCAGACCAGGCCTCAGTTTCCCTATCGGGTAATGAGGGGTTTGCTCTAAATGACCTCTTGGGTTCTCTCTAATTATAAACTTTGCTTGCAGAAACCAGACTAGCCCAGTTCACAGGCGATGTGGGTCCTGGACCTTAACAGCCTACAGTCTGACGGTTCAGTCCTCAATCTCCACGTCTGTAAAATAAACCCCTCCCAGGTTACAAGGCCCCCACGAGACAGAAGATAGGGCTTCGTGAGCCATCAAGCCCTGAAGAAATCTCAGGACCTGAACTTGAGTCAACAGTATCACCCCCTTGTCACGTGCCCAGCCCTGGTGCTGCCCAGCTCAGACGGGAATGTTGGGGGACAGGTCCTTGCTGTTAAGGCTCCTACAGCGCATGGGGAAGATGGGCAGCTGGACAAAACTCAGCTCAGCTGGTGACACGCCTGAGGTCTGAACAAAGTACTGCAGGAGAGGCGAGGAGGAGGAGGCCCCAGCTATGCTTGGGAGAGTGAGGGCTGCTTCTCAGAGCGAAGGTGTGTCCCCGATGTGGAGACCTGTTCCAGGAATGGTGGGACAGGAACCAGGGCAGAGACGAGAGGCAGATAATGAGTGTGGAGAATGACCAGAGGTGGCCTCGAAGGCCATTGAGAGAGGGATGGGCAGACACATCCCCGAAGAAGGTCACAGGCAGCCTTGAAGAGGACAGAGCAGGGGAACAGAGAGTGGGGCCAGGAGAACAGTGTGGAGGCTCTTATGCAGTTCACGAGGGTAACGGCACCAAACAAGTCATCACTGATGTTCACCTACAGAGAGCCTTCTAGACACTAAGCTTCCATGCACCTGCTGAATCTACAGAAAGCTGTGAACAGATTTGCTCTCCTTAGAACGGAACCCAAGCAGAGGAAGATGCTATGATCACATTTCCAACTCTTGGACAAATGGTCTACCCTGCTCTGAAGTCACTCCCTGCAGAAGCTGCCCGGCCAGATTCTTTTCTTGGCGCAGACCTGGCCCAGCAGGAGGTGGAGTGGAGTCAGGATAGCTGAGCTGCTGCTATTACTTAGGGAAAGAGGGACAGAGATTCCATCTACCCGAAGTCCACTGAGTCACACAGGTTTTCCATGCCCCCAAACACAACTCAGTCTCAGTACCTGCCACCGTCCCTTCTCTGACAGCATAAGAAGGCTGTGCAGCCTTGGACATGGTAGGCAAAGACAGGCATTATTTGTCTCTTCAGAGAAGGTCACATTCACTTGGGCTTGAAAGAAGAGTGCAAGCATCCCTGTCCTTTGCAAAGCCAGACCCCCAAGAGCAACTCAAAGGCAGAAAAGGACTGACTGCTGTGACTTACTCGATTCTTAGGCATCATGATGACTGAAGTCAGCTCCTCCCAGGACGAGCCATGCACAGGTTGCCATCTTCCTTTAAAAACAAAGTGCAACAATGAATGTCAAGTAGATTATCCTACATTACAGCTTCCAAACTTCTTCCTACCAAAAGGTCCTACATGCTGTATATTTTGTCCTGTAGTAACACTTTACCCAAGAGCTGGGACAGAGAACGTCCCAAATGGACAGTGAATGTCTCTTTGCACTCCAAGTTTTTCATGTGAAGAAAGGAATTATGTCACTTTTGTGACCATCTTTCGTCTGTCACTCCCTGGGCAGCCTAAAGCTTATCACACCTCTACACAAAGGCTTGCAGAGAAAATAAGATGGATCTAGAAAAGCATGCCTTTTTTTTTTCTTTTAAATTTTGGCTGGGCTGGTCCTTGGTTGCAGTGCACAGGCTCCCTAGCGGTGGTACTTGGGTTTCGTTGCCCCACAGCATGTAGGATCTTAGCTCCTCAACTAGGAATCGAATCCACATCTCCCGCATTAGAAGTCAGATTCTTAACCACTGGCCCACTAGGAAACTCCCAAGAATGCTTTCTTAGTTGCTTCAGTAGAAATAGAAAATGCCAGAATTTCTAAGATTAAGACATGAAGAAAGGAATCGAAATGGTGTAAAAACTTGGTAACAAGTCAACAATGTAAAATTTGCCATATTTCCCAAGGTAGAAGGGTCCAAAATGCTGAATAAACTAAGAAGTCATAAAAGTGGACCATCTGATCATGGCTGAGTTTCCTAAACACTATGAATTTGGCTTCCAAGTGATTTGGTTACATCCCCTTTCTTCTGCAGAAAATGCTTCTACACCTGCTTGGCAAATGAAGCCTAGAGTTACAAAAATTCTAAAGATTTACAATTCCAAGTTTCTAAGAGGTTACTTCAAAAGGGCAAAAAACAAAATGTAAAAGTTGAGACCAACGAGAGGCAATCCCCACACTCCACGGACATAGGCACTCTTTGCTCAGCAAGGTGGTAGGCCTAATGCCCACAGAAACACATATGTATTCTCTCTAGTACACAAGGGCTGCATTTAGAGCCTGGCATTTGGGACTCACTGTTCAAAATCCTCAGACTATCAATGAGAGAAAAGCTACCATTTACCGAGCACTGGCCATGTGTGGAAGGAGGACTGTTAGAGACCAGACATGCTTTATCTCAGTGGCTCCTCACAGTCAGTACAGGCTTGGAAAGCAGAAGGCCCTTGTCAAGCCCAGGCCTGGCTGACCAGGTACTCAGTCTCTCTCCCACCACGCTGAGGTGAGAGATGTCCCAGCACAGCTGTGATGGGCCCGCACACCCAATGGCAGCCACCTGGGCAGAAGTTGCAATCATCCTTGTCTTCATCTACATTATCAAGCCACACCTCTCCAGCCCCTGGCAGCTGACAAACAGGCTGGCCTGCCTTGGCCACATTCTATCAGCCTGAGCTATAGGCTCTGTGCTGCCGCCTCTAGCCAGAAGTCAGGGGGAGGAGGACTCTACTCCTCTATTCTCCTGCAGTTTCTGGGTATAGTGGGTGGAGGAGCAGGACACCCTGGTGCAGAATTCCACCATTCTCAAAATCAGGTTTGAGAACCAGGGAACTCCCCTGATGCCAGGAATGGAAGCCCTCCCCTGTGGGATGTTGCTGAGACCAACAGTAGTAAACAGGGCCTCTTTGAGGTTTTACTTGGACTGTCTATATGGTTGGATGGAGGTGGGCATTTTGGGACCAGTCCACAAGGGCTAACCACCAGTCAGGCCTGGGCACACGGGCCTGTGCACACACTTTGATCCAGTCACTCCAAGGGCCACCTCGTACCCTCCATATGACCAACAGTCAAACACACTTCAAGCTCCCTTTAGCACCACTAAATCAGAAGGCCATTTTTTTTTCCCCTTGAGGGGCCTCAGTTTTCTCATCAGCCAAAGGAAGAACTTGACGTAATTGGTGATTTCCTCATCAAGGATCCCTTATAACTGCCCTCATCCAGAGGCCCTGATTGTTAGAGACCTATGAAACTAGCTGATTGTTAAGAGGAGGGAGCAGGATTAACCTACAGGAAGGCATTACAACAGATGGTTAGCATGTGCTATTTCAGATAATCCTCCCAGCAACCCAGTGAGGCAGGTAATACAGACACATCACAGACGGCAGAACTGAGGGATGGCCCAGTCTCAATCTGCACCAACCATCGCGGCTTGGGACTCATGGTAGAGCCAACTGGAGCTCAGGCCCACACTTGCTCCCTGACACGTTTCCCTCTGTCATCAATCAGAGTGAGGAAGCAATCTCTGCTCTCATATTTGCCATCATGCCAATCCCAAACAAAGAAGTATGAATTCTCCAGGCCCCTGGGAGGGCCTGATTTAGGTGGTGCAGGAAAGGTTTCCGGCGAGCTTAAGTAGCCTCATGGATCCCGAAAGATGTGAGAGGGACTCAGGGGACCTTCCTACTTCCATAAAGTCAGAGTCCCACTGAGGAACCTCAAGAACTTGGAACAGGGCCTGGCACCCCCTAGGCAATCCATGAGTACTTGCTGAATGGAGGAATGAAGACATCCAGAGCTTAGATGCACTGAGGGCTTGTTCAAGAACCCTTCGGTGTGAGTATGAGACACACCAAAATCAGCTCAGAACCACAAAGCCAGCCCCTCCGCAGTGTGTGCCAAGCAGAGGTCTCTGCACCCCAACTTCTGGGGCCAAAGGACAAAGGCCCAGATGCGGAGTCAGAACTGCTCTTCACCCCAAGTACCGGGGGGGCACCTGACACAGCAAGAAGAGTGTCTGAACACAAAGGCTGCCCAGCAAAGTGGGCACAGCTCAGGCCCTGGCACCAGGTAAACCTGAATTTCCATCCCGCCTCTGTCACTTTGGTCAGGTGGCCCTAGGCGAGTCACATAATCTCTATGAGCTTGTTTCTTATCTGAAAGTGGGGATAATGTTAGCACCTACTCCACAAGGCTGTTCAGAAGATGAAATGAGATTATGCCATAAAGGACACAGTCTGGTGTTTCGTTCAAAGTTTGCAACTGAACAACAATAAATGCTTGGAGACGGCATCTGCATCTTGTTGTATTGTCTGCATCAGAGGTGGCAGTTAGGAGCACCTCTGGAGTTCTCTGCTTGGGTTCAATCCAGGCTCTCCTACTGGCTAGCTATGTGACCTTAGCAAATTGCTTTAACTCTCTGTGCCTCAGGTTCCTGGTGTATAAAATAGGGTTGATTGTAAAGATTAAGCGAGTTCTATAAAATCCCATGGATGGAGGAGCCTGGTAGGCTGCAGTCCATGGGGTCGCTGAGGGTCGGACACAACTGAGCGACTTCACTTTCACTTTTCACTTTCATGCATTAGAGAAGGAAATGGCAACCCGCTCCAGTGTTCTTGCCTGGAGAATCCCAGGGACAGGGGAGCCTGGTGGGCTGCCATCTATGGGGTCACACAGAGTCGGACACGACTGAAGCGACTTAGCAGCAGCAGCAGCAGCATACGTAAAAAGCTTAGAATAACTTTTGGTTCAAAGTAAGCACTCAATAAAAGTTCATCTTATACTTAATTATTAATATTTCTAGCATCCTTCTTGCTTTGCTCCAATAATAGATTCTACCTCATCCTTCACTCAGCAACCTAAAAGGAAAGCATGGGACTCAGGATAGGTTCATCAGAGTATCTTTCTTTCTTGGCCACATTCTTAGGTATAAAGTGTGTGCAGGCACTCCACACTGGGTCAATCCAATCTAAAAAGTCCTGGGGAAAGCCTGATCCTCTTGGATCACATGCAGGGCTGCGTGGGGTCAGCTGGAAGCTGCCTGCCGACACAGCCTAAGTAGGGGATGCTGGACATCACCTCTTTTCTCTCTGGGGTTGGTGCCTCCTTTGAGTTTCTGTACCTCTGCTGCAACCTTCCAGTGAATTCCATTTTGCTTAAGCTCATTCAAGTTGGGTTCCTATCACTTGAAACCCAAAGAATCCCCACTAATAGCAGCAGTCAACAATTGGCTGCTTTATCATCACTAAATCCTACTCACACTCTCACTGAGACCCAGGCAGCCAGGAAAAAGCAAACATGGGCAGCAAGGCATCTCCACAAACTGAGGTGACAGGAGCTGCCCACAGCCCTTGGACCCACACCCTTCCTGGGAGAGGAAGATGCTGGAACCAAAAAGAGGAATAGCCCAGCCCTGCGGCCCAGGCTGGGAACCCAGCCTCAGATGTGGGTCCCACTTGCCGTGAGCAATAGGAAAAGGAAAGAAGAGAAAGGAGACAGCTTGTTTCTACTGGCTTCACAGTGATACAGGAAAACATCTGGGCAGCTACTTGAAACAATCCCTTTAGAGGGCAAGTGAGGGAAGAAAAATTAGCTTGTCTGAGCCCTTAAATGACTTTTGCGGATATGATTGCATCTAAACTCCACACAGCCCTAGGATCGGGATGCTCATCCAATCCATTTTCCAGGTGAGGAAGCTGAGGCTTAGAGAGATCAGTAACTAACTGGCTGAGGTCACACTGCTAGCGCCGGCTGCGTGGGGTACCCCTCATGCTGCCTCCTCAGCACTCTCTGATCCCTACGCCTGAGGCCTCCTCTTCCTCCAGGCTCATCTGCTGCCTTTCACACCTGTGTTCAGACCCAGCGAAGGGATACAGGATACACTGCAACCCCCCCATCTACAACCAGCCTCCACCCCACCCAGAGACAGACCTCCAGGCACTGACAAGACAGGCAGCATATTGGCTCTTTCCTTCTCTGAGCATCAGTTATTTTAGTCTCCAAGAGCTCCAGAGTGATGGTAACAAGACGGCATGTATCCGTGGGCTTTAAACAGGATATGCAGGTCAGAATCCCATGGAGATTTGTTTTTGGTGGGGGGGGGTGCTCCTTTCTGTCACTTTTCTCAAGAGATTCTGAGTCCACAGGTACAGCTACAGTGCCTGACACACAGCATGGGCTGAACACTATTAGTAAAGACTTTGTCTCATGTCCTTGCCAACTCCTGGGCCAGCACCCAAAGGGAATCTATGTCTGTACCTCCAGGCCTTCTAACAGCACCCTCTTAGCTCCCTCCAGGGAAAGATGCTCCACCTCCACATGTTGTTTTAAAGAGTTTTAGAGAAACCAAAGCAAAAACCAAACCCCGGCCTGGTAGCAAAAACAAAGAATCAAAATGCACGGGTCACCTCCATCACCTCCTGCAGCGTTAGCCGTGGAGTGAACACATAAACCAGCACGCACAGCAATCTTCTTCCACAGGTCCCTGGGAGCTCAATGCCAAGGTCTACACAGACGTAAACTAAATAACCAGTTGGCATGAGGACTATGCAGACACAAACATCAGCTGGTACCAAAGGAGAAGGAAGTGGCAGCTTCCAAAGTTTGCTGGAGAAAAACTGAAAACCATGATCTAAGATGATGTGAAAACCATCCTGACTACAATAATGTCAAGAAGAGCAGCAGCCTTGTCAGGGCCCCAGTTGCACCCACGGGTACTGCGTAGTTCAGGAAGCCATTCCTGAGGGCCCTCACCCACTGACCCTCACAGGACACACACTTCACAATGCCACAGGCCACCCAGAGCTTGCTTGCCAGCTCCTGGCTTTTCTGTTTGCTTTCCAGCAGCTGGGTTCAGGCAGTGGCTGCCCAGTCATGGGGGATTATCCAGGCATGTATTTCCCTTACTTTTCTTGTTCTTTTCAAAGTTTATTTTCTGCTATTTAAAAATAAATACATTAATTAAAAGGAGTGGACTGATTTGCCCTCAAGGGATGAATTGGTTTCCCTCCTCCCTGACTGGGTGCAATAAGGCACCATGCCCTGCCTGGTATTGGAATGGTATGCAGTATACTGGCAGGGACCTGTAGACAAGCTGGATCAGCTAGACATCTGAAAGGGGACGGAACGCTTGAGTGGGTCCTATTTCCTGCCCTCCTGGTTCCCAGCAAATCAGCCAGGAAGAATCATTTAATAAACATTTGCTAAGTTTTCTGGCTAAGACTGTGAAAAACACCAAAAAGCATGGGGACTAGGGGTCTGAACTTGGGAAGCAGAGGCAGCAGAAGAAAGAGTGCTACCTCAGGGACAGCTGGCACTTGGGCTTGGAAGTGAGCCTCACTGCATGCATATCCTGAGACCTTGGGGCAATGCCGTCTACCTTGTAAAGCTAGGGTGTAGATTAAATAAAATAATACATGTCAAATACTTAACAAAGGCTGCCGTGTATCAGCCGTTTACTATGAGCCAGGAATCATGTGCTAAGTGCTCTGTGTGGATTATTTCACCAGATCCTTACAACTTGCCTGTGAGACAGGCACATCCTCAAGTTCAGATGAGGAAACTTAGACTCAGCGAAATCAAAGCATCTACCCCAGATGACACAGTTCATAAGAATCATAGCCAGAACACACACCCAGACCCACCAGACTTCAAAGTCCCAGTCTCTGCTCTGCTGCCTGTTGACAAGTGCTCAAAACACATTACATAACATGTAAATGCCAAACTGGGGGCTGCTGGCTCTCCACCCGGGAGGCATATGGAAAAAAGAGGGGGAGTTTTGGCTGAGAGAGTTTAGGAAACCTTTCTGAAGTAGGCAGGGCTAAATCTTAGCCTTGAAGGGTGAGGCTGGAGAAAGACCAAGAAGTAAAGGAAAGCACTGCAGACCATAAAAGCAAAGAGCTGGAGGCAGGGATGAGCCAGGCAGGTAGGCAGAGAGGTGGCAGAGTTTGACCAAGTTGGAGAAAGAGAGACTGCTTTGAGCAAGGGATGGGCACCTGAGCCATTATCTTGGTGTTCGTTCTTTCTGGGATTTTTCTCACCCACACTCCAGAGGCACTCCTGTGACTGTTCCTTTGGTCACACAATAATCACGGAGGGAATAAAAAAACCATGATTATAAAGGCCCAATAACCCCTCTTTCCCCAAAGCAGGCTTAAAACCCAGTTGGAGGAGCAGGCGTTTTTGCCAACTCCCAGCCTATGCTGCTGTGACGACCTGCCAGATCCAGAGTCTAGCCCAAGCTCCAAGACACTGGGAATCTGAACACTGCATAAGCACCTATGTATCATCACCACCACCCTGACATTTAAGGTTCCCAGGAAGGAGAAGGCAGCACAGGTCCCAAGCTGTAGCAGATAACTCTTCACAGCAGTGTCCCTATCTCACTGGACTTCGTATTCCCAGGACATGGTAGGTACTTTCTCAATAACCTGGACCAAATGGTAAATTCTTCTTCTTAAGGAACAACCCTACAGTGGGTAAGTCTGGATTATAGTCCATCCTGGAGCCCAGGATTTAGGTTCACCTTAGCGAGTACATCATGAGAAATGCTGGGCTGGAAGAAACAAGCTGGAATCAAGATTGCCGGGAAAAATATCAATAACCTCAGATATGCAGATGACACCACCCTTATGGCAGAAAGTGAAGAGGAACTAAAAAGCCTCTTGATGAAAGTGAAAGAGGAGAGTGAAAAAGTTGGCTTACAGCTCAACATTCAGAAAACGAAGATCATGGCATCTGGTCCCATTACTTCATGGCAAATAGATAGGGAAACAGTGGAAACAGCGTCAGACTTTATTTTTGGGGGGCTCCAAAATCACTGTAGATGATGACTGCAGCCATGAAATTAAAAGACGCTTGCTCCTTGGAAGAAAAGTTATGACCAACCTAGATAGCATATTCAAAAGCAGAGACATTACTTTGCCGACTAAGGTCCGTCTAGTCAAGGCTATGGTTTTTCCGGTAGCCATGTATGGATGTGAGAGTTGGACTGTGAAGAAAGCTGAGCACCAAAGAATTGAGGCTTTTGAACTGTGGTGTTGGAGAAGACTCTTGAGAGTCCCTTGGACTGCAAGGAGATCCAACCAGTCCATTCTGAAGGAGATCAGCCCTGGGATTTCTTTGGAGGGAATGATGCTGAAGCTGAAACTCCAGTACTTTGGCCACCTCATGCGAAGAGTTGACTCGTTGGAAAAGACTCTGATGCTGGGAGGGATTGGGGGCAGGAGGAGAAGGGGACGACAGAGGATGAGATGGCTGGATAGCATCACTGACTCGATGGACGTGAGTTTGAGTGAACTCTGGGAGTTGGTGATGGACAGGGAGGCCTGGCATGCTGCGATTCATGGGGTCACAAAGAGTCAGACATGACTGAGCGATTGAACTGAACTAGCTGAAAAGACCATTTGCCTGTTCACCTCCTGGAAAGGAAGTGCCTCTCGCCTCCAGGAGTGTCTGCTTCGGCCCCCAGCAGCCCTGTGCACCCTGGACATCGTTCTGAACTTCACACCTAGTGCCTGCTCTTCCCCCTCGGCCAAGCCATGATGCCAGCCTCCTCCACTTCTAAGTACAGGTTCCCCTCCTAACCCCTAGACCCCCCAGCCTGGGCACTGAGCTCAGTGTCTGTCCTCAGGCACTGCTCCAAATGCTGAAAGCTACAATGCCCTCCCACTGTCTCAGCTCCTGATCAAGCCCAGCCCAGGCCTCGGACCCACAGAAAAGGTAGAACAGGGCTGAGATGATTTAAGCAACTCTGATCATTGGTTTAGCACAAGCCATCATCATGTGCTTTTTAAGAAATAACAGGACCTGGAGGAGGGAGAGGATAAAACTGTAGAAAGGTGTGTTAGTCACAGTCTCCACCCCACCCTCCTCCAGAGAGGCACAAAGGGGAAATGAGGAAGGGGCTTTGTGGGAATGGTCAATTCCTGAGTCTCCAGATGGGGGCACCTGGGATGGGCAGGGGCACTTGTGTCATTATCTTCCACCAGCCAGTCTGTGGGTAAATTACTTTAACTCTGAGGAGTCACAGTCTCCTTATCTATTAGATGGAGACAATAACCAATGACCATACAAGGACGACTGAAGACTGAGCACACCGTAGAGTGCCCTTAGAAATGGCAGACATTTCCCACAGTCTTGGCAGACGGGGGCTTCAAGTAAAATACTCGACTGCGAGGGAAACGGGAAACTGGGAATCCATTCTATTTGGCAAACCTTCTAGACAAGGCACATGTCTTCAGGGATGTCAAAACCATCAATTGAGACCCATTTCCTGGTCTCACGCACTCACTGTCTGGTGAGGGGAAAGCTCCAAACACATTTGTACAATAAGGCAAAGCAAACACATGTTACTGGACGGATTGTGTGGAGAGGATGGGACATTTCATTCTGGTCTCAGAGTGTTGGAGGCTTTTAAAAATAATATTATAATACTTATTAGCATAATATTTTCTTTGTGAGTGCTTGCTATGGGCCAGGCACCTCTAAGTACTTACATGGCCCACCTCATTTATTTCTCATAAGAAGCCTATGAACTGGTTCACAGATGATAAAACTGAAGCACAAAGCAATTCACTTCTTTCTTGGCCTCGTGCAACTGGTAAATGGTGGAACTGGAATCTGAACCCATCAGACTGCTCCTCTAGCACACAAGGGGCGTAGTCAGCCTAGACAGATCTCAGAGACTCTCTGCAGCTGAAAGGCTCTGATAAGGCCTGCAGGGATGAGTCATTGAGGCAGGGCACCGACTCACTCATGGCCTCTCCTGCTCCTGGGCAGCTCTGACCGCTGGGCCAGGGCCTCCACTCTGATGCTGCCCTGATCTATTCAGGAAGTTGGCCAGAGCTCTGTACTCCCCAAGACTCCATGTGGGCACCAAATACCAAGGGAGATTGATGTAAGAAACTGTATGTCAACGTACATTTACATAATGGCTCATTTATGAAGTAATTTGTGCTTATTGTAAAAGGTAGTCAGAGGGGGGAAAATTTGAGAATTCAGGCTCTGCCTCTTACTCGGCTGTGTGACCTCAGGCAAATCTAAGCCTCTCTGAACCTCAGCTTCTTCATCAATAAGATGTGGTTAACAGTTCTCATTTCAGGCAGTCGTAAAGAAGAAAGGAGGAACATGTCTAGTATAGCACCTGGCACACCATAGGCTTAATACGTTGGGATGAATCAGACGACTTAACAAAGGATTTCCGTTGGAAAATCATTTTTTCCGCACAATATTTGGTGGTAACATAGCACTTTTAACTAGTATTCACCTGTCACTAAGTTAAATCCGTTACTGGCATTCTCTCATTTAATCCTGAAAAGCATCGCTTTCTTCAATTGGTGTAGCTTTAGGACAACAGGAAGAATATGTCCAACACATTAATTTTACTCATACACGGGGAGAGAGAAATAGACTGTAAAGATGGTATACTGTAATATACAGACTTCCTATATGTCAGGTACTGCTTTATAGACATGGAGCTTGAGGCACAAAGAGGTTAAATAACTTGCCCAAAGGATTCTTAACATTCTACTATACTAAAATAAAGAAAAGTCACAGCAAGAATGTGTAAGTCTCACATTCTAAGAGCTTCGGGGGTTGGCGTCACCCCCCACAAGCTGAGCCCTGTCATCACCCTCTTCTGCCAGTGTCCACTCTCACCCTCACCCCACTGCCATGGGTTGCTCCCTAGCTCTGCCCACCACTCCCAGGCAGGAAACGTCAAATCAATGGGCTGTTTTAGGCCCTGGCCCTCTTCTGGAATCTCAGCCTCTCAACCAGCCTCTCTGCCTCAGTCCCCTATATCCTGTCCTCTACAAAACCACTGGGGACATCTTCCCGTATACTCCTCTACTCAAGAACACTGTAAGGCTCCCTGCCACCTAGAACTGAAGACCCCAGTGGGTTGAAGAGGATCGATAAAGGACTCAGGGTCCCAACAAGATCTGTCTGGAGTAGTCTCCTTCTCTTTGGCCCCAGACTTCTCACTTGCTGGCTTATAAGTCCCAGAACACGGCGAGTCAGCAAGGCTTTTCCTGACCACTCTATTTAAACTTACAGCACTCCTGACTGCTTCCCTCCACCTGCACCCAACATGCCCTCGCTTCCTGCTTGCTTTAGTGTTCTTCAACCACCTCTCATCACCTGGCCTCACACATTTTAAGTCTTTATTGTCTCTCTTTCCCTCCTAGAATAGAAGTCCCATATGGCAAGGGATTTTACCTTCTTTATTTTTCCCTGCTGTAACTGCAGCACCTAGAACTGTTTCTGGCACAGAGTAAGAACTCATAAGCGCTTCCCTGGTGGCTAGTGGTAAAGAATCTGCCTACCAACACAAGAGACATGAGTTTGACCCTGGGTTGGGAAGATCTCCTGGAAGAGGGGATGGCAACCCACTCCAGTATTCTAGCATGGAAAATCCCAGGGACAGAGGAGCCTGGTGGGCTACAGTCCCTGGCATTGCAAAGAGTTGGACATGACTTAGCGACTAAATAAGAAGAAGAACTCATAAATAGCTGCTGAATGAATAAACATTTAAAATGCCTCTAAGAAGCAAGTGTCCAAACAAAACAATGGTGGGGGTATGGCTAATGTTTCTGGACTCCTCTTTGCTCCTGAGAACATTTCTGGAAGACACACGAGAGATGCCTCGATTAAAATGTCTAAAGGCCAAAGTCTTCCCAGGATTTACAAGAGTTCCCTGTAAGACCCTGGGCCTTCATCATCCCATTCCTTTTCTGAACTTTTACACGCACACATACCTTCTCTCTATCCATCATACTGAAAGCAGTCAGCATCCATACTAAACTCCTCTGCCAGCCTCATCTCTGAGTCCCACCTTCAAGCCAGGCGATTCCCCTCCTGGACACCACTAGAGATGCTCTCATCTTCCTCCCACTATCCATCTGTACAATACCTACTCTTGAAGATAATACCAAATGCAGCCGCCTCTGCATCCATCTCCTCCAGGAAGCTTTCCAGGCCCTCTCCAGCCTCCAGAAAACACTCCCCCACACCCACTGCTGTTTCCACCAGTCACACGGAAATTAGTCATGAAATACTTTGTCACTTGCCTGCTATGACTGAGCTGAACTGCCACAAAAATCTGTTCATTTAAAAAACAAAACAAAACATGTGTGTCTTGTTTTCCCAAGAATACTGTGAAGGCTTTGGGAGGAGAGGCTGGGCCTTAACCATATTGTCATCCACATGGCACAGGGCCTGGGGCACACAGTAGGTGCTAAATGTATGCTTTTGAATTAACTGCCCAACATAAGCAAGTCACTGTCCCCATCAGGTCACTTCCTCAATTACAGGTACCTGGATTAGCTTCTCCCAATGCCCTGATTTCTTTCTTCAGGGCCTGCTTTGACCTTGGTTATCTGCAAACCCAGTCATCCGCTTGTGTTCTCAAAGGGTATCAGACACTTTCTAATCACACACACCCATGCACTAGGCAGATGAGGATGTCCAGGAAAGAAATGATATGTTAAGTCCCACAGATCTGGAAAAGGAAAGGACATAGTTGTTCCAGGCAGACCCAGACATTCAAAGTGTTTCAGCTTCTTCAAATAACAGAGGAGAAAACAAAACAAAAAATACATAGTAAAATAAATTTTAAAAATAAATAAATAAAACAAAACATGATGTTTTAGGTGACTTACCGCAGAAAACCAACACTCAAGGCCCAGGTGCACCTTCTGAGTACCAGCTCTAAGTAAACCGAGATTAGAACAAAAGGCAGAAAAATGTAAACTGAGATTAGAACAAAAGGCAGAAAAATCTCAATCTACTTCTGAGCTTGGAGAAATGAGAATCAGGGAGGAATGGAGGGGGCCCTCTGTGCTGCAGAATCTCTCTGTGCTGGACCCATGCCGTATCCAGGGAAGGGTCTTCTGGTGTCCTCGCTGTGAGTTAGTGAGCTGTGACCAGCCCGATCACACCTAAGGAAGCAGGCACACCTGGGAGCAGAAGGCAGCATGCCAACTCAACCAGCTGTCATCCTCTATCTACAGCTCGCCAATCAGGACTCCCAGATTATCTATGCTTTTTAAAATTTTGAATGGCAAACACTTCACTGGGTTCAAAGAGTACAGATGTATCCAGGAAATGTGCCCCTCCTACTCCCGTCACATCAACCCAGTCTGTCCCTGTTCTGAAACCAGTAACTATGGTTATCAGAGGCTTGTATCTCATTACTGATGGTGTTTATGTACATACACGCAAACAGAAATATGTATTCTTTCTTACAGGGGGCAGACCACACACATCCCTATGCCTAGCTTTTATCTTTTAAAGGAATGAACTTGTACCAGGACAGCGAGACAGAGGATCTCTACACAAAGAAAAAGAGGTGAGTCTACGTGAAAGGCCCATGAAACAAGAAGACATTCTGGAAGACATGTGCGCAAGGAGAGAGGGCTGAGGGAATACTCCAGAGGACAGATGTGTGAGGAGCAAGGGCTGAGGGAATATTCTAGAGGACCAGTGTGTGAGGAGAGAGGGCTGGGGGAATACTCCAGAGGACAGATGTGTGAGGAGCGAGGGCTGAGGGAATATTCTAGAGGACTCGTGTGTGAGGAGAGAGGGCTGGGGGAATACTCTGGAGGATAGGTCTGAGGAGAGAGGGCTAAGGGAATACTCTGGAGGATAGGTGTGTGAGGAGTGAAGGCTGAGGGAATATTCTAGAGGTCTCGTGTGTGAGGAGAGAGGGCTGGGGGAATATTCTAGAGGACCAGTGTGTGAGGAGAGAGGGCTGAGGGACTATTCTAGAGGACCAGTGTGTGAGGAGAGAGGGCTGAGGTAATACTCTGGAGGACAGGTGTGTGAGGAGAGAGTGCTGAGGGAATATTCTAGAGGACCAGTGTGTGAGGAGAGAGGGCTGAGGGAATATTCTAGGGGATACGTGTATGAGGAGAGGGCTGAGGGAATATTCCAGAGAACAGCTGTGAGAGGAGAGAGGGCTGCGGGAATATTCCAGGGTATAGGTGTGTGAGGAGAGAGGGCTGAGAGAATTCTCCAGAGGACTCGTGTGGGAGGTGACTGAGGTTAAAGGTCCAGTCACAGCAGGCACTACTGCTCTGTGACCCGAATCCCGAGTCAGCCGATGAGAGCCCTTGGGGTTGCGGGGCAGGCAATGGGATCTGCCATTCTGTTGGCATTAAAGCCCCACTGGCTAAAAGCTCCAATCAGCCTCGATGAGCTCTTCACCTTCAAGAAGAGAGAGGAAGCATCTATAGGAGAGGGACTAACCTAATTCCCATGGCAGTGACTGAATGGGTACTGACCACGGGGGACACGGGAAGGAACTGTGGAGGAAAAGCAATCATTTCCTCTGGAACTTGGGAGGGACCGAGAAGGGGAAGTTGGGTCTGAAACTCTAAGGAAACAGACTTTAGATTGCTAAAAGAATAGGAGGGCTCTGGAACCTGAGATTGAGGAAGTAAATGATTCTGATGTTCTGAAATGCAATTCTAACTGTGAAGTGGAGGATGGGGGAAGGGCAGAGGGGAGTGAAGACAAGAAGGCACAGAGAGGGAGGGGCAGGAGGGTGAGGAGGACAGGGAGGGCAGATAGGGCTTTTTAGGAAGCAGGCAGCTCACCACTGTGCTTCAGAGCTGGACCTGATGGCAACCTGACTGGATATGAACTCCCCCTCCCACTCCTAGCTGTGGAATCTGGAGATGTCAGTGAACCCCTCTGCACCTTAATTTCCTCGTTAGTAAGTGAGGAGCATGAGGGTATTTCTCTAATGGGGCTGACACAAGAATGAAGTGAGGGCTTCCCTGGTGGCTCAGCAGTTAAAAACTCTGCCTGCCAATGCAGGAGACTCAGGTTCAATCCCTGGACCAGGAAGATCCCACATGCTGTGGAACAACTAAGCCCAGGAGCCGCAACTACTGAGCCCACGCGCGCCCCGCAACTACTGAAACCTGTGCCCCCTAGGGCATGTGCTCCCCAGCAAGAGAAGCTACCGCAATGAGAAGCCCGCACACCGCAACCAAGTGTACCCCCCACCCACTGGCCACAACTAGGAAAAGCCCATATGCAGCAACAAAGACCCAGAACAGCCAAAAATAAAATACATACACTTTTTTCAAAAAAAAGGAATGAAGTGAGTTAGTGTTTACAGAACCTTCACATGGTGCTGGCATGTGAGTGTGAGAGAATAGAGCCACGTGGTTGCACTGGGAACCTTGACAAGGTGAGTTGTTGAAAAGCCCAGGTCCTATCGCTGGGAGAAGGAAACAAAAGAATCCCCTGAGACAGCCTCCTCCCAGACCATGAACCAAAGGAGGACAGTGAGACAAGCTGAGACTGCACAACACGCCCAGACCACAGGAAGGGTTGGGGTCATCTTGAGCCAAGAGGTCCAGAGGTATCAAGGGACCCTGGGAAACAGGACTTTGGCTCCAACTCTGGGCACACGATGGTCCCTGTTGAAGAGAGCTATCCTTAGACTGACACGTCAAGATCCAACACTGAGATGAGAAAGGGTAGGGGGTGGGGGAAGCCTGGAGTTTTCGGAAAGGATATTTAGATAATTTCAATGCCATCCACCCCCCTGGTTGGCCCGGAGCATTGGAAACTCTGGCAGGTGAGACCACTGAACTGCATCTGTGGGGGCACTCTGGGGACACCCGAAAGCAGTCCCAGAGCCCTCTGGGAACTGAGAGCATGTGATGTCAAGGAGTGTCCATGCCTTTCTGGGATAGGATTCTTGACAGTTGGTGGAGAATTACGATAGATTTGGCATAACTAGATTCAAAAAGGCATCTGGTTAGAGGTCAGGAAAGCAAAAGGCAGAGACTGAGGCAGGGGTCCCCAAGCAAGCCAATGAAAGATCATGTCAGGAGGGGAGGACTCTAGCAGAGGGTTCTCTGTTAATAAGCATTTTACTGGCAACTTGGACGATGCTAGGGAAAGCACATTAAACAGGATCCTGAAAGAGCTCAAGAGAAAGGGCTGCACAGAATTTAACACACTGAAATTTAACAGAAATGCTTGTTCTGAATCAGATTGGAGGAGGCTTGCACTTAAATTCTAAACAACATGTTAAGGACAGGGGAGAAGCAGTTTAGCAACACCCCATGTTAAAAAGATCTGGTCAGGAGAATTCCATGGCGGTCCAGTGATTAGGACTATGCAGTGGGTTCAGGTTCGATTCTGGGTTAGGGAACTAAGATTCCGTAAGTTGTGTGCTACAGCCAGAAAAAGAAGATTTTGTCAGGAGTATTGTCAGTGAGTCAAAAATGTAAAGTAGTTGCCAGAAAAACTGATGCAATCTTGAGCTGCATTAAAAGAAATAGAATGGCCTGAATTAGGGAGGGGATACCTGCCTTCCTCTGCTGTGGTCACACCACACCATGAATATGATAGATGATCTGGGCACTCGCCTCACTGTATTAGAAGGATACAGACAAAAATGGAGTTTGTTCAGAGAAGAACCACAGGAAAACACCTGAACCCACATCAAGGGTTGGAAATCTGGAAGAAAACTCAGGAGAGGACAAGACGGCTGTCTTTAAGTATCATATTTTACTTATTAGGAGATGTGTATTTTTTTCAGTTACAGAATGTCTGAAAGCAGAATTATCTTATAATACCCTAGCATCTAATACCCTAGGCCAGAGTGCAGCTGTGGCATAGTTGTCATTGCCTCATTGCCACTATCATATGGAAATTTGACTATTATTCCCCGTGACATGTCTGGACAACTGCAACCCTCAACACTTCAAGAGCCAGAACATTCAAGGACCATTTGAGGAAGAAATGTGAGTCCTAGAAAGAAGAATTCCAAAGACAATAGAGATTAAGAAATACATCACCACTTCACCAGAATATGTTGGGAAAAAAAAAAACCAAACATATTGATAACTCTGAGTCAAAAGTGATTTGAGAGATTTGAATTCCAAAAGTGATGTTTTCAAAATGCTGTAACATTTCTTTTCCTTTTCATGTGGATGCAAGAGTGATATGGACAAAAAGCTTATATCTAAAATCTAAGAGCATTCTTTCAGTAAATAGAAACATTTTAAGTAATAACAAGGTATTGTTCTTCAGTTTAACTGGAACTACCTTTTTCTATTTTCCTTGTGGCCAGGTCGATTTCCAATATAGGAGAGAACGGGTATATCTTATACCAAATCAAACCAATATCACAGATTTGTGATTTTAAAAAGGACTGGTTGTCTGGGGGGACTTTTCTTTGGATGGTTCCAGGTGGGCTAAGACTCTGCAATCACAATGCAGGGGGCCCAGGTTCAATCCCTGGTCAGGAAACTAGATCCCACATGCTGCAACCAAGAGTCCACGTGCCACTAAAGATTCTGCGTGCAACAACAAATAAAAGACTGCACGTGCCGCAACTGAAAAAAAAAATCCTCTAGCCTCAATGAAGACCTGACACAGCCAAATAAATATTGAAAAGAAAAAAAAGTATTTGAAGAGCTTTCAAGTGGAAGAGAGACTAGAATATCCTTCTCTATGATTCCAAGGAGGAAGAACTAGGCCCAGATGCCAGAAGCTATAGGGAGCCAGCAGGGGATATAGGAGGCGCTGTCCAGAGATGGAATGGGTCACCTCACAGGCTGGAAAGCCAGGCTGGACCACACTGGGGAAACCAAGCACCCATGTGACAGCCCTGTGGTCCCAAGGCCTGACTGAGAAAACTCACCACAAAGAGAAAGGCAACCCGTCTTTCTTTGTTACCCACCTACGTGCTTAGCACAGTTATCCTCTTAAAACGTCACCACTTAGAAATAAAAGCCATTTAGGAAACGGCACTGAAAGGGGGATCTGAGGCAGGGTGGAACATGGCCTGCAGCTGTGTTCTCAGTGATAGCCGGCTCCGCTGGGCCAGCTGGGGGCCACCTACGTGCCTGCTCTGTGCCAGGCGTGCCACAGGTGTGCTGCATGCCCTGCCCCAGTTAATCCTCACGGCCCCCTGTGAGACAAGCGCGGTCACCGTCTTAAAGAGAGACCTGACACTCAGAGAAAGTCAGTGGCTTCACCAAGGTGTCACTGCCACTCTGAAAGCCATGGTCAGTCTGTGACACATGCTTCCAATAGAGGGACCTCCAAAAGTTTTGACTGGCAGAATGAATGGAGTGCTCAGCTGAGCAATCAATGAATGAACCAACTTGGCCTCATATTGGCAGCACAGATGCTAGGAGAACAAAGAAAGAGGAAAGCTGTCTCAGCGTTCCATCCCCACCCTCGATCAGAAGCTCCCACAAGCACAAAACTCATGCCGTTTGCTCGCTGCTAAAGCAATTAATTCCAACACATAAAGCAAGGGTGTTTCTGAGACATCTATGGCAGAGAACAGGTGCCAGCAGCTCTGCTCAAATGTCAAAGCTGTAAGCATACCAGGTTGCCATGCCTCCCACCTGCCAGGTTAACACTGGAGCGGACAGAAGCTGAGCTCAGCTTTTGCCCCCTCCCAGGGCCAGGGTGTCCAGAGGGCAGGAGAGTTAGCCAACTCCCCGCCCTATGTGTTCCAGTTGCCTGGAGACATCCAGTCCAGTCCCAGGCCGGCCGGCCAGCAGGCCCAGGCTTCCTCCTCCACTGGGGAGATCAACTCAAAGTGGGCACCAGATACCAGAGCAGCACCCACGTGAAGGGGATAGTCAGGGGCTTATGAGACCATAGAAGGGGAGAATCAAGTCATTTCTGATGATGACCCACAGTGCTCTGTGAGCAGGTGACATCCATAGAAATGATTCCAATGAAGGAGGAGGGGATCATGGAGGTCCTTGCCCAGTCCAGCTTTGCTGCCTCAGCCATGTGCAGGCACGTAACACCTTCTCTTAATCCATGGGTACCCGCTTCCAGGGGCTCAGCACCCATGACTCCTCTATGTATCCCCCTCAGGCTGACCCTGAGGCAGGAGACCTCCTGTAGTGAGGTGGTGAAAAGTAAGGACAATTACTATTGTTCTGCAGCAGATAGAGCCACCGAAGCACAGAACAGGCATACTGGGGGCACAGAAAGTGATAGATGTCCCATATTCTAAGATCCTAACTGAGGCATTCCAAATGGGCTGCCTTCCTGATCAACTGAAAGATGGGGGTTGCCCATACTTGACCCCCTTCACACAGAAGACGGTGAGGCAAAAGCACAGACAAGGCCTTAGTCGGGCCCAGCCTTAAGCACCCCTCGACCCTTCTGTTCCCCAACCCCCACGGCCTTCTGGTCAGAGTACCTGTCCAGCACATGGAGGGCAGCGCAGCCCTCCTAACAGATTCCCCACCCCTGATTCTCACATGAGCTTATCTTGCACAACCTGATCTGCCTGAAGGAGCACTCTGACCATCCCTCTCCAATGGTTCCTGCTGCCTGCAGGGTTAGGGCCATACTCACTTCATTCACCAGTACTCAAGGCTAGCCTGATTCCAGCCTCAGCTTCCACAGTTCCCCTAAGTAGCCCCCACATTTCTACCACGTGACATCCTGAACACACCCTTCTGTTTCCACATCTCTTTGTGCTCTACCTCTCCCCATCTCTGCCTGTGGAAATCCTATCTTTCAAGGCCCATCTCAATGACCAACTGCCACCTCCTCCAGGAGGCCTCCCCTGACTCCCTCACACTGTGACTGTCTAATGCAACATTCCAAACTCTTATCTTGATGCATGGGCATCTGTGGGCTTGTCTAAGGCACCTTCCTCCACATGTTAGATGGAAGCTCTGCTTCTGTCATTCAGCACAGTACCCCTCAGCGTGGCAGCTGAACACCAAGCTCTAAGGAGCGTAGGTCACCATGCTCCATGCCAGCCCAGACAGCACCCTATTTCCAGTCCTTTCTGATTCCCTCCTCCACCTACTTCTAGCTGACTCATTCCCCATTCTCTCAAGGTTTAGCTCTCAGCTGACACTTAATTGGAGATAAACTAATCAACATAATATCCTTCCCAGTTAAATTCTATATATTTTAATATAAATTTATTTTAATTGGAGGTTAATTACTTTACAATATTGTATTGGTTTTGCCATACATCAACATGAATCCGCCACAGGTATACACGTGTTCCCCATCCTGAATCCCCCTCCCTCCTCCCTCCCTGTACCATCCCTCTGGGTCGTCTCAGTGTACCAGCCCCAAGCATCTAGTATCATGCATCAAACCTGGACTGGCGATTCGTGTCATATATTATACATGTTTCAATGCCATTCTCCCAAATCATCCCACCCTCTCCCTCTCCCACAGAGTCCAAAAGACTGTTCTATACATCTGTGTCTCTTTTGCTGTCTCGCATACAGGGTTATCGTTACCATCTTTCTAAATTCCATATATATGTTGAAACTGGAGCCTATTATACAGAGTGAAGTAAGCCAGAAAGAAAAATGCCAATACAGTATACTAAACTCTATATTTTTAACAAAGGCCCTTTGGAGACAAAGGTGGGAATTTTAGGCCCCAGAACTCTGGGGGCAGTAGTTCTGATAAGGGAAGATGTCACACCAAAGCACTGTGTAAGCCAGTGCTACCATGGTGCTAAACTGTTTCAGTCATGTCTGACTCTGCTAGCCCATTGGACTGGAGCCCACTGGGCTCCTCTGTCCATGGGATTCTTCAGGCAAGAATACTGGAGTGGGTCGCCATGCCCTCCTCCAAGGGATCTTCCCTACCCAAAGACTGAACGCTTATCTCGTGTCTCCCGCATTGGCAGACAGCATCTTTACCACTAGTGCCACCTAGGAAGCCCCAGTTCAAAGCACAAGAGACCTGCTAGAAAGGGGAGGTGCAGCTTGGTGCTGCAAAAGGGAAGGCCAGATCCAAGTATGCTGCCCAAGCCTGGTCACAGGCTCACAGCATGACAGAAATGGAGGGTGGAGAAGAGACTCCGACCTGGCTAGGTGACCTGGAGCCAGGAACCACACATTCTGGCCTCCACTCAGTATCAGGAACCCTTGATACTTCCCTGACAGTTCAATGGTTAA